>NC_081840.1:218525573-218846535 GCF_963259705.1 Myotis daubentonii
ATTGTTGTTTTAAGCCAAGTTAAGTTTGGGAGTGATTTATAGCTCTTTGAAATAACTAATACAGATACTATTACCCTCTCTCGTTTTTTTTTTGTTTGTTTTGCTTTGTTTTGTTTTTCAATTGAAGGAATGAAAGCTCTAAGAGAGGTTAAGTTACTCAAGGTCACAGGGCTTACGGCCAAGGTCATGGCCACAGTTTATGTGGCTGAGGTAGGATGTTGCAAAGAATTCTTCTCCTTATACCCCAAAATATTGCCCCAGAAGCATGCTACAGAATCCAGGATTCTCTTTCTAGGCTCATTTTTGTAGTGCAGGGATGTGCTAATGCAGAAAAATTTGGCAGCCATTCCTTCCCTCTCATGAACTTCAGTTCCTCAGGGAGTAATATCATCTACCTGGTTGCGGATGAAACAATTTAATATATTAAAAGTTCAGGCAGATTCTAGGCACTGGATATCTTAAGTTCCCTTCTCTTCCCTCCCAATTCCTTCTTTAGCATCAGGCCGCTCTTTGGTGGTGAGGAAAACAGGTTAGCCCAGCCAAGAATCTGTCATTCCCACCCTAGAGGGAATTAGCTCATCAAGATCAGTCCTCACTGGCAGGAGACTGAGAGCAAAGACAGGAAGACAGAGTTTGTGAGTAAGGGTTACTCTGGAGCAGGCAGGCTTGGATGGGTGCCCTGGAGGGTTTTGGAAGAGCTAGAGGGCACCATGAAGACCCGGAGAAGGCAGGAGTGGGGCCCCGCCTCTGTGAGTGGAAAGAAACTTTTCTTCCCAAATTTACCTCAGGCCGGCATGCCCCAATCACATCACTGAGATAACTGTTGTGTAAAGTATCAGGTTGGCTATCTGCTGCCTCCATTTCAGTGAAGAACTATAAAAGGAGGGCAGCAATTCTCTACAAAGTTTTATTTATTTGTTGTTTTAAACTCATTTGGAGGCAAAAGTCCGTAGCCCCAGGTATAAATAGCTTCAGAGACCCACAAAAACCCAAGTTAAGTGGCTTGGTTTAGGTCACATGGCTAAATAGAGGTAGAGTTTGGTCTAGGACCCAAAACCTATGCTATAAGCACTATGTTTGATCCAATCAATTTGTTTGGGGTTGAAAAGCACATGTCATTTCTTCCACAAAGCTTTTCCTCATGATCTTTGGCAAAGATCACTTATTTTAAAAAATTTCAGGACAAATATGTAGTCTGACATACACCATTAAAGACTTTATTAATCAAACTTTTGGGAACACTTACTATGTGGCAAGCTAGGGATTCATCAATAAACAAAATGCAAAAGTCCCCTGCTTTTTCAAAGGTTACATTTAGAAGTGGAGGAGGGGCAGTGTAAGATCAATGATAAACAAAATGTAGTAAGCTAAAAGGTGACGAAGAAAAGCAAAAAAGAACAGTGGTTCCCTAGCCAGCATAGCTCAGTGGTTGAGCGTCAACCTATGAACTGGAAGTTCATAGCTCAATTCCTAGTCAGGGCACATGTCTAGGTTGTAGGCTCCATCCCCAGTGGGGGCTGTGCCAGAGGCAGCCCATCAATGACTCTCTCCCATCATTGATTTTTCTGTCCCTCTCTCTCCCTCTCCCTTACCTCTCTGAAATATATATATGTATATATATATATATATATATATATATATATATATATATATATATATTAAAAGAAGGGCTGGGGCTAGAGATGGCTTTTGTGGGATGGTTGGTGCAATTTATATATAGCATACTCAGGAATGTTCTCACTGAAAAGGTGACATTGGAACAAGACTTGAAGGAGTCAAGGGAGCAAGCATGTGGTTATCTCGAGGAAGAGCTCACCACTAATGTATATATTCTTGAGTTCTTTCATGCTTGCAATTTTCTTCTTCTTCTGTCCCTTAGTAAATGCTCGAGAGTGTATATTTCATCTTCTGCTTTCTTTGGGTCTAATATAAGTGCCTCCTGCAGAATGTTATTTGTACCACAGGCTTCTAATAAATGCTTGTTGAATATTTTGGTTAAAGTCATTTTCTCACTATTGCCCATTTTAGGCAAGAAATGAAGGGGAAAATCTACAGTAGTTCAGTACTCTGTCCAATAGTCTAAATTACTAAGAATGTACAAACCAACACTTAGCTGCCCTATCCAACATTCTGGGTTAGTATTTTTTCCTTCCATAAACATTACGTCTAAAAATATTTGCAAGAGTCTTGGCTTCTCCTAAATTCAAAATAGGAAGCCCCTATAGTCTCTAAGTTGCCTTTATTCACCTCCAAACCTCAAAGTGGAATCCATCATTAATATTTTGTAATTATAATCTTTTTGTACAATGAGCTCTGACACTTCTTGAAAATGGTTTCCTGCCTGAGCTAAAGACATCCTGTTATTCTTAATATTTTATGCCACCTAAATATTAAGGTGTCGTGAATTCATAAGGACAGAACTATTCACAGCCAATAACTTGTTCCTCTTTGATTTCTGCAGAAAGTTACACTTCACAGAAACGTTGCAATTTCCTTTTGAACAAGATTCTCAGTTCCATGCCATTGAGACCCTGACCTTGTTTGATTCAGTGCTTTTCATACAGGTATATAAGCCGTGCTTATTTTACTTGCTCTGATATTTGTTTTGAAAAGACAGACTGAAAATTAAAAAGAATTATAGCAGCGGTGAATGTCACAATGACCCCAACGATAATGATGTTGGGGGAAATGGATTAGAAAATCCAAGCCAGAGACAGAGTCAGCCATTGAGTAATGACTTAACAAGACACATGAAATGAAGACAAGGCAACGTCTTAGAGAAATTAAAGGGATTGAGGGATCAGGGGGTGTAATTCTCTAAAGGGTAACTGAACTCAACCCCAAATGGGGAAGAAAAACTCGTAAGAGAAACAGAAGAGCTTGCTGCTTTGATACCTGTGGGCATGTACATGCCTTTGAGAATGAACATTAGGATACCATGGCTGTCATTGTTCATCGTGTTTTTCCTTCTAGTGTTTCCATTTGTAGCTGCATACATTCCCTCATGGTCGGTCCTCAAATGTATTTATGAATGCTTTATTTACCATATGGGAAATAAAAGTTCAAGCACACATCAACTATCCTGAAGCCTAATCATTTCAGGATGTCAGATAGAGAAAAAAGGGATTGTCTTCATTCTTTCTACAGTGCATACGATACTGCTTGAGCAGCTGCTCACCCTGTATGTGAGACCTTCGGCAAATTCTTTACCATGCTGAACTTCACTTCCCTTAACTGTAATATGGGGATAATAATGCAAAACTTAGATGGCGCTTAGGAACATAAAGAAAATAGCCAAGGTATACTAGCTAGGCTCCAGACTCTCTCTTAAACCCTTTATAGGTATAAATTTATTTAATTCTAGTGACAATACTATAACATAGGCATCATGGTTTACAGATGAGGGACACGAGCAGAAAGAGATAGAAGCCATGTGCTCATAGCCATGCAATAGTGGAACTGGCCACAAAGGCCATGTACTCAACTGCCACTCTGAAATATTTCTCTAAGGATGCATGTTAAGCACAAAGTCAGTGCTCAGTTGATGCTTGTTATTGCTGCTGTTGTTACAACGAGGAGATACAATATTTCTTATTTTGGCAGATTCAGAAGATTGCTTCCCAGAACTCTCAGACCCCAAAATTGATAAAACAGAGACAGAAAATAATTGGATCAAGTACAACATTTCCTTTTGGATCACACGTGCTAGATTTACAATTGGACTGAACCAACTGGTCATCTCAATTTTAAAAACAAGTGCTCTGTTAAATGAAATGAGCAGTTCAAGCTTTTTTTCTTTCTTTCTTTCTTTTTTTTCCTAAACCAATTGTTTAGTTCCAATTAAAATAATCAGTCTGCCAATTCCATGAGGCCATCTCCTATGGTTTTGTGGTTCTTTTGGGTATAAGACAGAGTCAAAATATTGATCTCATCCCTTCAGTCAATAAATGGACTTTGCAAACAGGTCACATCATAGAAGTGGCTGTTTATTCTACCTATGCATTTTTATGTTCAGAATCCATCACTTTTGCTGATGTGTACAAAACCTACTTATATGTTTCCTTGTTGGATATTGTCAGAGAACCAGGGGAGGGCTTGATTCCCGCCACAATGTCAGGGGGAGGAGAAGCAGGTGATAAAAGTGACAGTCAAGTGGAGCACTTCACTGAAGGTGTCAAAATAGATCAGTGGAGATATGTTATCATACTTCATTAACAGATACCGGAATGCAAAAGCTATGCTTGTCATTCTGTGGGCCATTTTGATGCTAGGACAATGTGTGGCACACTAATGACTATTTGAAGAAGAAAAAAAAGAGAGAAGAGAAATGAACTTGATTTATTTGCAAGAAAATAAGAATAAAGCATAAGTTGAATCAGAAGTAAAGAGGATTAATAAAACAAGAGAGCTTAGACTAATTGTGCATGGGCAGTAGAGCCTAGTGGTTAGAACAGGGCTCATTTGAATGAGTCTTTCAGGTGGAAACCCTGGCTCTGCTACTTAATTGCTATACACTACCTAAGTGTTAAATGTTACTATTGTTATTACTAGAGACCCAGTGCATGAAATTAGTGCACTGCGTGGGGGTGTCCTTCAGCCCGGCCTGCACCCTCTCCAATCCATGACCCCTCGGGGGATGTCTGATTGCTGGTTTAGGTCTGATCCTGCAATCCGGGACCACTGGCTCCTAACCGCTTGCCTGCCTGCTGGCCTGATTGCCCCTAACTGCCTCTGCCCACTGACCTGATCACCCCTAACCACCTCTGCCGGCCAGCCTGATGTCCCTAACTGCTCCCCTGCTGGCCTGATTGCCCCTAACTGCCCTGCCCTGCCAGCCTGATCACCCCCTAACTGCTCACCTGCTGGCCTGCTTGCCCTAACTGCCCTCCCCTGCTGGCCTAATTGCCCCCTAACTGCCCTCTCCTGCCAGCCTGATCACCCCCTAACTGCTCCCCTGCTGGCCTGATCACCCCTAACTGTTCCTCCCTGCCAACCTGATCTCACCCTAACTGCTCCTCCCTGCCAGCCTGATCGCCCCATAACTGCTCCCCCTTGCCAGCCTGATCGCTCCTAACCACTTCTGCCTTGGCCCCTGCCACTGTGGCTTTGTTTGGAAGGATGTCCAGAAGATGTCTGGTCTCATTAGAATATTACCCTTTTATTAGTATAGATTATTGGTACATTTGTATGCGCTATAATAAAAACAGAAGTTTGCTTGCGTTATGGTGCCTACTACCATGGGAATGGGAAAGGCAAATGTCAGTGACAGGTTGTTCCCACCTTCAGTTACTGTGAATAGTGCTGCAATGGGCATGCGTCAAGATGACCTTTTAGGATCCATTTTATAGGCAGTGGTACATACAACACCAAGCACATGGTCTTCTCGATCAGACTACCTGGGTTCTGATCCTGGTTTGGTGCTTTCTATTTGTTATCTCATTTTTTCTTACTACTATCCTACTATTCTTACCTTACTATCATTATCCTATAATAAGGCCCACATAGCACTGGCACTATTATTAATCCATGTTTTATAGATGAGGGAAACTGAAGCTCAGAGGGGTGAGGTTCCTTGCTCAAGGACATAGAGCTAATAAGTGGCAGGGATGGGATTTGAACCCAGGTCTAGTTACACCTACGTCTGTGCCCTTTGTTAATTCTTTATTCTGCATCAGAATGAAGAGAGTTCTAATGCAGTGAACTGGGATGGAAAAGTGAAGGGGGCAAGTACTGCTGGATAGAAGTCAACATTGGGGGTGGGTACAGTTTTTCCAAATCGCCAGGTTAAGAGAAGCATTGGGCAGTGGGTGCCCTGCAGAAGGGAGAAGACACAAACATGGAGGCCAGCTTTGGAAATCTTCACCCTTTTCTTTTTCTTTTTTAAAAAATATATTCTTATTGATTTCAGAGAGGAAGGGAGAGGGAGAGAGAGGTAGAAACATCAATGATGAGAGAGACATCAGTGATGATTGGCTGCCTCCTGCACACCCCCTACTGGGGATCGAGCCCACAACCCAGGCATGTGCCCTTGACCAGAACTGAACTGGGGATCCTTCAGTCCGCAGGCCAACACTCTATCCACTGAGCCAAACTGGCTAGAGCTTTACCCTTTTTATAATTGCACCAGCCTATATCCCTAGAGAGTAAAGCACAGGGACCACAACAGATGCCTCTCATTTCACTCAGCTGCACTGCACCCCAACACCACTGAGGCAGCGATTTGGCCAACCACACCCTCACCTAGAACTTCCACCACATTCAGGAAAATCTACCCAAAAAGAAAGAGAAGAGAAGCATGTAGTTTCTTAAATTTCTCTTAGGCTCCCTGCCTGATTCTCTCTTCGCTGCCTAACTTGTTTTAATTTCTCCCGAGGAAGCCCATGGGTATATGCTGATTTGCTTGGCTACAGTCACGGGCACTTTTTAGAAAAACAAAGCCAAGAAGAGCTCTAAGACTCCCCCGTGACTCACACCATCAGCCAATCCTTGTTTTATTAAGTGCTGATTCCTCCTGTGGAGCTGAGTTAATGGAGGTGGGGGAAAAAAGTCAGGGCCCCAACAAGGAGCCATTCAGATGTAGTATTCAAAACATCAAGGAACAGAGAGTTTCTGTACCAAGCCCTGTGGGGCCAAGTTCTATATGAATGAAAGGGGTGCGGTGGTTCCACAACCACCCGGTCAAGCTATTCGTGGAGGCCCAGCTCGAGGAAAGACCTATTACTCATGGCCCCCACGCCCAGCCGGCTCAAAATCATTCCCTAGGGGAGAAGAGTTCCTTGCACTTTGCCCAATTTCCTTTTAAAAATCCGAGTCTTACCTAGAATTTTGCTGATTAGTAACACGTTGTGTTCTTGGGTGTTGGTTTTCTTCCCTTGCTTTTCAAAAAAAAAAAAGGAGGATTGTAGAAACTTGAAAACAAGATACCAATCAAGAAAATAGAGGCTGGGATGAAGAACCTTGCGAAATGTGGAACAAAATACAAGTTGGAAGGGGGAACCGAAAGCGTTGTAAATCATGGCTATCAGAACAAACCATCACTGCTAATGACATACTTGCGGCAAGGAAATTTAGATCTGCTACTCACTAGATTTCTCACCCTGGAGAGACTCCTCCTGTGCCTATCGTGGTGAGTGTGAGTGTGGGTGTGAGTGTGAGTGTGTGTGTGTGTGTGTGTGTGTGATTGTGTGTTTGAGTGTATGTTTTAAAAGGACTAACCCAAACAGAAAGAGGCAGTCTTCGAAGCACTGGGGGAAATGGCACAATGAGGAGTGATGGATAAAGTAGCCAAACCAAGAGTCTGCTGCTGAAATTACAACCAGATTGCCTCTGAAAAGCAAATAAACTTGAACAAATAAACCCCTGTGGCAGATTAGCTTTCACAAGCCTACCTGCGAGACAATGTCCAGACCCCTTCTTCCAGATGAAAGGCCCATGGCTAAGAGGAGGGAGGGGGGGTGCCCAGGCCACGTGCTCAGTGAACTGCAGGGACAGGGAAGCCCTGCGCTGTCCTCCGGAGACCTGCTCATCACCGAGGGGAGGACACGGGTGAGGATTGTCAGCGGGGCCTGGAAACAAGTAGCAGTTCAGGAAACAGAGAAACCGGAGATGTTAAGGCGCATTCTCTGGGGAACCTGGGGAATGAGAATGGAAAAGCCAGCCGGAGCAGGGATAGGCCAGCAGGGAGACGGGGAGCAAATGTGCTGACATCTGACATGTATTAGCGGCACCCAGATGCTCCGTGACTAAAGCGAAGGCTGCTCCGCGTTTATGGATTTCCACATCACAAGCGGCAGATTCTGGGAAAGTGTTCTCGGAATCAGGTGGACATATGGTCGCGAACCCTGGGCCTGCTGCCTCAGAGAGTCTGAGACGGCAGCAACTGCAAATGAAAAAGAATAAATGGATACAAGACCGTACAAGATTCCACTTCACTCTGGGTGGGGATGGTATTAATTCAACCCTGTAGATCTATGGTCCTTTTCATGGATAACATATATCTTAATCAAGATCATCATAATTGGTAATATTTATCGCTGCCTCATGATCTGCCTTTTTCTTTTTCTAATATATTTTTATTTGTTTCAGAGAGGAAGAGAGAGATAGAAACATCAATGATGAGAGACAATCATTGGTCGGCTGCCCCCTGCACGCCCCACACTGGGGATCGAGCCTACAATCCTGCGCCCTGATTGGGAATCAAACCTTGACCTCCTGGTCCATAGGTTGAGGCTCAACCACTGAGCCACGCCAGCCAGGTGCATTTTCTTACAACACCTCACAGCTACCCTATAAGGGAGCCATTGTTACCATCCATCTCCATTGCAGACAGATGCTGGGTAACCAGCCAAATTGCCATGACCAGGACCAGGCAGAGTTTGGCTCTAAACAGCAGGCCCTGCTCACTGACAGCGGGTCCTAGTCAGCTAACCACTCTGCTCACAGCACTGAGGTCCTGAACTCAGTGAGTTAAGAGATTACCCAGGTCTTTGTAGTGGCAAAAGATACAGGAATGGATTCAAATCTAATTATGTGGCTGCCAATCATGCAGGATCCAACCATTGTATGACTCAGATGAAAAGGCTTTTTATTTTTCTAACGTTGCTGCGTAAGCACACTCTACTCTGCTTTTTTTTTTTTTTTTTTTTTTTTTGAGACAGAGGCACAGGTGAATATCTGGGAGTTATGCAAAGGAGCCACTTCCAGGGCTCTTCCTTGTGGTCAGTGAGAATTCATCCACCTCTCTCACCCTCAGCGTCGCTGCAGTTGTGGTTCTGAACAAGGAGAAGTGACATCTGCAATGTCACACTGAGTCCTGGAGTGTCTTCCTCTTCACTAAGGACTCATCATTGAATGCATTTGAATGATGTTTGGCCTAGTTTTCTCTTTAACCAGTTTTATCGCATGCACCTGAAAGCTGAGAAAAATGGATGATTATGTATGGTATCCATGGCAACCTTCACTTAAATAGAATATGAAATTAACCAGGCTACTCTGTGCCTCTGACGTCCTAGGTAGATGGAGGTAACCGCAGAGAGAATCACGTTGGCACGCTTTTCAAGGCAATTTTGGGAATTCTATGCCTCTGGGATCCAAGCAAAGGTCAGTTTAGTGCCCGGGTAACCCTACTTGAGTAGACAACCTCCACAGAGCCATTCTGAGCCCCTGTTGCTCCACTTCAGAACTGCAGATATTGGTTGGTTAGCTCTTCTCATTGTTCCCCTGCTCCTGATTTTCCTTGAATTGATCCAGATTTTTTATCCCCCTTCCTCCCAGTTAGTGGCATGATTAATTAGGTGAGAATTAGTTGAAAATATCCTGTTTCTATTTTACTAGGGTTTGTCCTAGATTTAAAAATATATATACATTTCAGTTTTAGGTTTATAGAAAAATTTAGCAGAAACTCCAGAGTTTCAATTGTGCAATTGTGTGGTACATTTGTTTTAATTGATGAACCTATGTTGATACATTATTATTAACTAAAGTCCATAGTTTATGTTAGTGTTAACTATTGGTGCTGTATGTTCCATGAGTTTTGACAAATGCATAAGGATATGTATCCACCATTGCAGTGTCATACAGAATAGTTTCACTGTCATAAAAATCCTCTGTGATCCACCTAATCACCCCCCTACTCACCCCAAATCCTTGGCAACCACTGATCTTTTTACAGTCTATAGTTTTGTCTTTTCCAGAATGTCATGTAGCTGTAATCAGACAGTATGCAGTCTTTTCAGACTGGCTTCCTTCACTTAATTATATGCAATTAAGTTTTCTCCTTGTCTCTCCATTGCCTTTGATTTTTTTTTTTAACAAACATGTAGACCTATGTTTCTACCAAAATAAAAACTTAATGTCTAGCACCCACCCTGCTTTCCTACCACAAAGCAACACATAGGCTTACTTCTGTTTTCCTTCATATCAGCTCCCTCCAACCTAGGTTTTGTTAACATTTGGGTTCCATATAGGTATTACAATTTTGTATATTATATTATGGTTTTCTATTGGAAAACCCTTTTCTTAATATAGGAAGCCTCACCATTCCATTGTCATCAAGGGTTAGTTTTAACTCTATGTGTTACTATTATTTGCCTCCTCACTGTTTCTTAAATGCCACATCTTCCCTTTAGTAGATTCTTTGACCCAGTTTTAATTTCTAGGGTTCTCTTTGGGGCTGGGTAAGCAGAGGTAGAACAGATGGGACAGGCATTCCCTTGACTGTTGGAGTTCCATTAGAGACGTAGCCAGACCTGTCATTACAGCACTCTGAGGACTGCCCCTGGAAAGTTGGGCTGCCTTGCTTGGCATATTTAGCAAGCATGCATTATGCAACTGCTACATGCGAACTCTGTGCTTCAAGAGAAGCCTGTTTCTGTTCTCACTGGTGTGGATGGAAGTCCAGGGCAGAAGGGGCAGGATGGTGGTAATTGATTTCTGAGACTACTCTCTGAGCCAGAAAACAATAGAGAGCAATTCAAGGTAATTAACCAATATTAATCATTCACAACTATTGAGAACGGCAGAGATTCTTCAAAACTCTCTATATTGTCTCATTTAATTCTCATAACAACTCTATGAAGTGGGTACTATTATTCTCGTTAGGAAACTAAAGTACAGAAAAGTCAAGTACCTGCCCAAAGGTCAGAGTTAGTATGTTGTAGAGTATGGATTCCAACTTGAACATTAGTCCCAAGAAACGGGCTAAGGTGGAGGCTTAAAGACAGCTTCTCAGTGGTGAATCTCTCCTGGCCCTAGTCTGCCCTCTGATGCCACTCTTGCTATATCCCCGGGAAAAATACTGCTCCTGTCTCTTCTCTTCTGCTGACAAAAAGTGAAGATTAGGGCAAATTTATTCAGCATTCCAAATGAACAATGCAATCAATAGAGGCTCTAGGATTAAGGGCCAAAATATGTATTTGGGTCCCACATGAATTTCCTTGCAGTGAAGTGCAGTGAAGTCAACACAGGCCTTCAGGTCAAGGGAGTTCAGCTCCTGGCTCTACCCCTTGGTGCTGGGAGGGCCACCTGGACCAAGAGCCTTAACTCTTTGTACCTCTACTTCCAGATCTCCAGCAATACCTCTCTCAGAGGCTCTCCAAGGCTCCAATGACTTCACGGAGGCCTGTCCTTCAGAGCTCAGGGAATGCTTGTTCGATCTGAATCCTTTGCTTCTAAATTCTTTTTTTTCCCCTTCCACACATTTGGTCAGATTTATTTATTCTTTAGCAATTGAATCATTAAACAATGAGTTTTTATTCCCAATCTTTAATAACATTGTATTTGTTATATTTGAGATTGTTTAGCTCTCTCATGGGGAAAAGAAAACACCCAAACATAAATCTTTATTCTATCCACCTACTAGTCCTGCAGCACAATCCTATATAAGAAAAGGCTAATATGCAAATTGTCCCCTGGACCTGGAGTTTGACTGGGAGTTCAACCAGGAGGTGGGGCTGGCCGGCCAACCGCCCTTGGCCCCTCCTCCCGGCCAGCCCCCGCTCCGGATCGGCCAACCCCACCCCTATTGGTGGTGGGGCCAGCTGGACCCCACCAGGACATGACTTTGTGCACTGGGCCTCTAGTTTAAATATAAAAGATTTACTGACAATTGGATGATTTATATGATGTGGGCAGAGAAATATTAACAGTGATTACAAAGTGGCCAGTCTTATAAGTCAAAAGTGATGATCTTTTTTTATTTTATTTATCTTTATTGTTGAAAGTATTGCAGATGGCCCCTAAGAGCTCTGATCTTTGATCCATCCCTCAATCCACTTCAATACCTGGTTGCTATCATCCTCTAGATCTTCTGGTTTATTGCTGGGAAGCTGATACACTATTCATTGTAGGATGCTAATGCTTCTTCATGAAGAATTTTAAAAACTTCACATTGAACAATATCTCTTAGTTTTTTCTTATTACAACCCCTTGTTTCAAGTCTTTTGTACAATACACTACTATCTGTTTTCAGCACAAAAACGATATGAAACCAGCATTCAGGGAAGAAATCACAACTGTGGTAATCAACAATAACTCCACCATCACTCAGTTTTCTAACTCATCAACTACTCTTTTTTTAAAAAAAAATATTTTATTGATTTTTTTATAGAGAGGAAGGGAGAGGGATAGAGAATTAGAAACATTGATGAGAGAGAAACATCAATCAGCTGCCTTTTGCACACCCCAACTGGGGATGTGCCCGCAACCAAGGTACATGCCCTTGACTGGAATCGAACCTGGGACCCTTCAGTCTGCAGGCCGATGCTCTATCCACTGAGCCAAACTGGTTAGGGCATCAACTACTCTATCTTCATCTAAAATGGGATACTCATCCTCATCATCATAGCTGACATATAACTGCCCGTCTCCAGTTAAATCACTCACATTAATGTATTTCAGTTCTGATCTTGACGCAGGTTCTTTGGTCAGTGTGGTTTTTGCAACTCCTCATGAGCAGGATGTTCAGAAGCAACATGGTCCTCAATGCGATGGCTCTAGAAAACCTGCTTCTGGATTCTTTAATGTGTGAGATCCAGTGCGAGGCAAGGAATACAGGAAACAGAGCCCAAGCATATATAATCTAAACCTACCAGCATATAAACCATCCGGACAGAGGTTTGTATCTCTTTTGTTCACTGACGGCCATTTGTGAACCTGGGTCTGCCAGGCCCCAGAGTGCTGGCCCTGCTTCAACCCACAAACACATCCTGGTAGGAGTGCTTATATCGTCTGGATTTTCAAATAAAGTGTCACTCTGGGGGGAAAGAGGAGAGGATGTGAGCAAAGCTGCGTTTCAATCCTCAGAACCAAATAGGGCCCCTCAAGGGGAATATCCCCAGGCAACACAGTTCTGGGATAGACTTTCACTTCTGTCGCTGGAGTTGCTGCTCGGTCCTCTCTTGGTTCCGTCACGGAAAATCTGTCTGTAGTTATTTCCTTATCAGAGATTGAGAGCCTGGGTGGGCACAGCCACAGGCCACAGTGGGCAGGTGCGCTGGGCCTGGACTGCCATCGTGGGGTCCCCTGACCCGACTCCTCACTTGGTCAAAGATGAAACTGAGGCCCAGACAGGGCCTGGGGCTTAATCAAGGTCATACAACTAGAAAGTCTCTGAGGTGAGCCTTGAGTTTGCTAATTCCCTGGGCAGGGCTTGTGGTAACTCAACATTGCTTCCATCCAGATGATCCCACTGTGTTTGAATAAGGCAGAAGGGCCCTGCTCTGTTTTGTTCTATTCTTCCCTCTCTTCAAAACCTTTCTGCTCATCCACAAGTATTTACTGAGCACATCTATGCACCCAGCACTAGTGAGGCCTGCAAGAGCTACAGAGATTCAGAGACTCAGGCTCTGTCTCCACCGAAAACTGTGAGGACAGGTCAGACCAACTCACGAAACCAGGACAGTCCAACCCCAGGTCTGCCCCAGCCACAGAGTAGGCTGGATCTTGGGGGGGCGGGGAGGGGTGCTGGGAGGGGGGTATTAAGAAGTTCTGTGTCATAGTGGAAGGAATTAGGTGAAAATACCAAGTACTGGTTCACATTTTTTGTTGTTTTTTTCCAACTGGGCAAATTTTCCATGCACTTCTCATTTTACATTAAATGAAAGTGACATTGCCAAGAAAGGGAGGATGTGCTTGCTACCTTCACATCAGGAGGCCACTCCACGGTTCTGAGTGGAAGGAGGGTGCACAGCCCTGAATCCTGGGACAGCTGCTTCCCACAACCTTCCAAGTTACTGGGCATTGAGATTCCTCCAGACGATGATAATTAGGCTTCTGGGGTCTACTTGGGTCCTCTTGGCACTGGGATGCTGGCTAAAATAGCTCAGGCCATAAAAATACCAGAATGAAAATACTTGTAACAACCACACATCCACAGATGCCATGCAAAGGCTATTAAAACCTCCAAAGTACACCAGTGTTGCTCTTCAAGGCCACACCACTGCACAGTTGAATGGAAAAGGACGGGATATTTTCAGGGTGAATTCAGCACCAGTCATTCTAGGCATTCATTTCTCATCCTAAAAATGTCTTCTTCAAGCCCTTCAAAATAATTTATAAAGGTTAACTCCCTTTTTAAATGGTTTAACCAGGCCACAGTAAGGCATGGTTTTTACATATTGCCTTTCTCAATGTGACTAATCATATTAGGAGAGACGAGGTCCAGTACACTTTGGTGGTTGTGACCTATCCACTCTACTCTAGAATTTCGCCACCATCCCTCTGGTCCAAACCACCGCCATGCTTTGCCTAGACTTCCAATGAGCATGTTAATTGAATTGTCTACCCTTAGTTTTTCTTTCTCACATGCATTTTCCACAAGACACAAGTCTTATTTTTCTCAAATGCACACCTGGCCATGACCTTCCCCCTGCTTAATATACTTGGTGGCTACCCACGGCCTTCAAGTTTAAACATTTTCCCAAAGCTTACCAATCCCACAGTGATTGGACCCTGCCTAATCTCTCTGGCCTCATATTGCACCATTTCTAACTTGGTTCACGTCCTCAGATGCTCTATGCTCCCTCTGCCTGGATGCTTTCCCTCTTTCCTTCATTCTGCTAGTTCACACTCACCTTCAGCGACTATCCTGAGCAAGTCTCTTATTCATTGATTGCAGTCAGTTGAATAGTGTCTCCCATCCCCCAAAGTTACGTCCACCTAATACCTATAAATGTGATCTCATTTGGAAAAAGGGTTTTTGCAGATGTAATTAAGTTAAGGATCTGAAGATGAGATCATCTTGGATTATCTGGGTAGGACTTAAATCCAACAATCTCCCTTCTAAAGAGAAAAGCAGAGGGAGATTGGAGAAATCACCACTCTCACAGGAAAGGTCTGCTCCAGTGGAAGGTAAGTTCCTATGGGGCACAGGTGTCATTCATCTGTTCCCACTGCACTAAGAACAGTGTTGGCACAAAGACCCTCAGTAACTCATCCTTATTGGGTAGTAGTGATGGTCGCACAACTTTGTGAATATACTTTACAACTTATGTATGGAATTTATGGTATGTGAAATAGATTTAAAAAATAAACAGTCCCTTCATGAATGCATAGACTAGTATTAACACGTATTTATTAGATAAAAATCTATTTTTTTTCTGGGACTCAGTTCTTCTCTTGAACTCCCCAGAGGTTTGATGGCATAATATTTTTTAAGAATCTGGACATTTCTCTCCAGTAAAATGTCAATAGGCACATGCCCCGGTGCCCACGCGGGTGCCACAGGGCTTTCCAGATCACTTCAGAGAGTTCTTGACACCCTGAGCAAGGCTGTTTCCATGGACCAAAGTAACCATGTCTAGGTTGGAAGATCTTCCCAAACACTCTTCTAGGTCTGAAAATTATGGGATTCCACACCCCCATGCTCTGCAAAGCACAGGCGATCTAGAGGGGAAGTGAAATACTTTGCTTTTGCTTCCAAGGAGTTACAGTCGACTCAGAGAGAAGGAAATCATCTACTACAAAACCAAGTGGAGAAGTCCAAGCACTTCAGAGAAAGGTTTCAGGCAGGCTCTTAGGTTGAAAGTGCCCATGACTAGGCTTTTCACTGGCATACTGACAAAAGGAAATGGGCAGAAAAGAAAAAAAAAAAGGAGAGAAAGAGCACGCAAGCTTGCTTAAGGATTTGAGAACTAGTATAATCAATAAAAAATGGATTTTGCCACAATAAATTTAATAAAAGTGTCATCCATATTTGAAGTAAAAATGTTTATTACTTTATGACTTTCATCACTTTCCTTTCAAAACCTGTTAATGTCATATAGCTTCTTTAAGAAAGGAATACTAACAGGGGTTTTTGATGCCATGGGAGTGGGTTTGAAGCAATGCAATTGCTTTCTGCTGCTCTCTGCACCCAGGCAGATCCCATTAGCGAGTTGTGAAGGAGCCACTTTCTACATGAGCCTTAACCCTCCCTCCCTCAACACCACACTTAGTTAACAAGAGGCCTAATAAAGAGGAGAGGATGATGGTCTCATGGGGGAGGGAGAAAGCTGGCAGTTAGAATCTTGATAAATTCAGAGAAGACAATTCTCAGCTGGGGAACCTGGGGAACTGTGGGAACTGCGCTGAGGGTGCTCTTTCCTCATAAGATGATTCTTCTCAGTACGTAGCCCATGAGGGACACTTTAGGCACCCTGAGTACAAAGCTGGAATAGAAGGACTTTCTGGGAAGAGTTGTTTTAAGTTCTCCAGTGGGTTATCTCACGGGCGTAGGTGGGCAAGATCACTGGCCTCGAAAGTATTTTCTTACCCCACCAACATCACCTTAAGTTAAGAGCAAAGTCTACCGCTAAACAAAAAAGGTATGAGAGTAAAGGAGATGAGGTGATGGGAAAGGGAAGGAAGGGAAAAAGGAAGAGAAGGAGCAGAAATGAAGGCAGGAGGAAGAATGTAGCCTGGTTGTCTAATTTTTACGTCCATTAATTTAAACATAAAACCTTGACCACAACTTGACCGTGGAATGACTAGGTGAGCAATTGGTACATTGCTACGGTTTGTATTTCAAATGATCATATATGCAAGCCCCAAATCATATATTTCAGGCAACCCTGGATACACTCTCTTGCTAAGAAAGTCTTTGTGAGCCGAAAGTCACCGCGTCCAGCAACAATCACATTTTAGGGGCAGAAACTAGTGTTTTGTAGCCACTGTACCAGCTTCAAAGAACTGATTGTTAAATTTTCAGGAATTTTGCAAGTCAGTTGACATCATGCTGGTAGCTTGAAATAGTCCATGGTGAGAGGATTTATACCACAGGAAATGCTACAGAACAAGGCTCCCCCCACCCCCAGCCCCTGAAAGAGCTGGTTGTTAGACATTTATCAGCACTCTGTCTTTATATGTGAAATTTGCAGTTCTAACGGGAATAATACAACACAAAACACAACCAAATACCCCCTAGCCAACCAATATTGAACAAGCACAAAAGCTTCTGAAGAAGCAACTTAAAAGTCATCTTAAAGACCATTATTCAGGAGAGGGGGTGCAGTCTGAGACCCCCGCCCCCTTGCCTAGAGAAAGGAGAGGCCTCCAGAAACTGCTCAGTCAGGAGCTACCATCCTGATGGGCTTCCTACCTGGTCCTTCCCCAGGACAAAGGCCTGGTGGGGCTGAGCACGGGGCTAGCTTTTGGAATGTGAAGGTGACTGTGGGAGCAGAGATCATGAATAGCTCAGGCCAGTGAATGGAGCAGCAGGAGCCCGGCTATGGGTCGGTGACTTCCGCCAGGATTGCCTTGGCCCCTCCCCTTGGGGGTGGAGCGTGGGGATCTCAGTTCTATTGTCTTTCACACCAGCGCCAGCCTAGCTTCCCAGGCTGTTCTCAGAGGAGAGCAGGCTTCCTGCATCCTTCCTCCAAGATAGCAAGTCTGGGACAACCTGGGGAGAATAGGGTCACTCCCACTCCCAACCCCTGACAGACTGAGACTAAAGCATCACTTAATAAAAGCATCACTGAAGCCACCCCCCCCCACCCAAAAAAGACCATTTATTCAAGCTGTCAACAGACATTGACGGAGTATGTAGGTTGGGGCTGAAAGGCCAATGAAGGCATCTGATAGAGATTCCAGTCATTGAGGATCTTACAGTTCGCTTGGGGAGACAGGCTGGGCCAACATGGAATAATTATGGGAGAGTACAAAGCAAAGCATAATTACACATAAGATTGTCTTGTAAAGACTGGGTACAGCAGAGTTCAGAGAACTCAGGGTGGTTAAAGAAAATTGTGCAAATCTTAGTTCTTTGTTAATTCAAAAGAGTCACAGATAAACCAGCTTTATCCTAATGGGTTGTTAGGTTTGCAGCAAAGGGATCTTCAGACAATTTAAAAAATCCTTTGAGTCTCTTTCCCACTTCCTTAATCTTACTATCAGTCATGAAATATATTATTAGCACAGAGATACCATTGTTCCTTGCAATAGATGGTGACATCTCTAGTGTGTGGCTATTCATTTGTTTTCTGGCCACTTGATCAATGGACCGGCCTTTCCCCCACTGCACTTGAGAGTACACTGCCTTTGGGGCTACAGCTGAAGCTACCATTAGAGGAGGCTGCTTATGTTGGAATGGCCTGAGTTCGAATCCAAGCGCTGAAACTTCTTAGCTATGTGACCTCAGGCAAGTGATTCAATTTCTCTGTGCCTCAACTCTCCCCTCTGTAAGATGAGGAAAACAGTCATATCTATCTCATTGGAAAGCTTTGAGGATTATAGTGGGTTAATTCATACAAAGCACTTAGAACAGTCCTAAGCAGGTAGCAAGCACCATGTTTATTATTATTGCTGTTATTCTGCTGAGCTTGTGCCCAGACCTGCCATGTGAGTTTTGGGATGGTGTGCAAGTCACTCTTGGTCTGGAAACTCTGGTTTCCTCATCTCTAGGACTGGAATGATCACCCTGCTTACCCTGCGGCACTACCGTGAGGGCTGGAGCAAAGAGTGAAAGCTCTTGGCCAACTGGAAAGTTCTGTACAAACGTGAGCTGTCAGTTCTGGCACAAAATTCCTGCCCTCAAAATTAGCCCCTGGGTTCTTGGTCTCATAGTGTCTCAATGGGTTTGGTGTGTTGCCGCGGTTTCCAGGATTCCATCGCTGTGTCCCAGGGCACAGAGGGATGACTTGCTGTGCCTTTCCATTGAGTACATCCTATAAATGTACTCAAAGCTTCTGTTCGGAGAGTCTAGTTCGTTGTTTGTAATCTACCGCTCCCCTCCCATTAGAGGGCAGGCTCCCCAGGGCAGAGAGTGCTTACCTGTTTTATTCATGGCTGGACCCCAAGTATCTAGACAAGAACCTGGTATGCGATAGGTGCTCAATACACACTGTGGCAGGAACGACTGCTTGCCATTCTCAGTTCACATTTCCTCCAAATTGGAAAAGTGAACTGAGAGACATCTCCATAGAGATGAATCAGTATACCATAGGCATCCTCAAACGAACCAACTCTCAGCACCATGTGTATACAGGCCACCCTGCCAGTCCTCTGGGGCGGGGGGTGGGGGGTGGGAGGCAGGTGTAGACAAGAAGGTATGGCCTCTGTTAACATTATTATTTTTTAATATAAATTCTTTATTGTTGAAAGCGTTACATATGTCTCCTTTTTTCCCCGTTGACTTTTCCACCAGCTGCTCCCACCCCCCAGCATGTGCCCTCACCTCCCCACTCCCTGTGCCCATTGGTTATGCTTATATGCATGCATACAAGTCCTTTGGTTGACCTCTTACCGCCCTTGATCTCAAAGTTAATTTTTTTTTAAGAAGCTGCCCAACTTGAGATTTTATAAATCATCTCATCCACATCCTAATCCTGACCTGCTTGTCCCAGACACTGGCTCCCACAAGTGGATGCTCATGTGGACCTTGAAGAACCACAAGGAACCGGCTTCCAAAGAACCATCAGCTCACCATTTATTTGCTAAGGTTTTCCATTTCGGAATCAGATATGAGCCAAGAAAGAACTTTTTGCTGTACTCCAAGGGGCTTAAGAAAAGACTCGGTCATTTCCCCACTAAATAAGAGGGGTGGGAAGGGAGAGGCAGCTTGACTCTAAACCTGGAAAAAGCTGAGTGATTTATGGAATCCAGCAGGTAGGTAGCCCTGAAGTGGAAAAGCAAACCTGAGCCACCTGTGCATCTGACACACCCTGCTCTGCAAGAGAAGTACAAAGATTTAAGGGGCCTCTACACAGATAATCCTCCTTTAACAAATTATCAGAGTTCAGAGGAAAAAAAGACCCCAAAAATGTTTTCTTGGCTATGTTTCTCATAGTGACTGTGAAAACCCATGAAGGAGGAAATGGGCCAGGATTTTTTTTTTTTTTTTTTGAGGTTATGAAAGCCTCTCATTTTTATAGTTTTGGAAATCCTTGGAGTTTAACTTTGAACTTTAACCAAGAAAAATTATATCTTATAAACAATGGCATTTGTTGATTGGATGAAGGACTAGATCAATATTGGTCTTGGCAACCCGTTTTGGCTGAAATTGCCTGCAGAAATATGCTAGTTGTGGTGTGAAAAAATTATGTCAGTTCCTCACCATGTGCCTCTTTTTCTTGGAGTTTTGCCTGAGAATTAGTTTCCAAAGATACTTCCAGAAGTTAACCTAGCGCCTGGCCTCAGCAGCAGAGGAAGTTACACATAAACTCTCGCATAGTGGCCGGCCTCCTCGGTGAGCTCCTGGGAGGGAGGAGGAAGCAACTTCGACCTGTGGAGAAAGGGGATAGGAACAACTTCTAATTCCACAGGGGTGGTCGCATTCCCCCGCACGGCTAAGTTCTCCACTTAGGCTCATCCCACTGAGGGAGAAAAAACACACCAAGCCAAACAACACTAAGTCAGTGTTGGTAAGTGAAAACCATTGCTTTGAAAGAAAATAATCATGTTGCAGCCGCGATGGAGCTGTCTACAATAAAACATCTTAAATCCTTCCAGTTGGGCGGGGGAGCTGTGGCGGCTGGAGGGGGGTAGGAAAGCTTGCAGTGTTTTAGAGTATCGTATTATCCATTTATTTTGGGCATAAGACTCCATGCCACATGTTTACTTATGCATATATTTATAAAGAAAATATGCATATATCATATCGACTTTGCTCAGCTCAGCAGATTGAGTCGGGTTATTTATCCTTCTTTGTAGGTTTGGTCTGGATTTTCACTTGAAGTGTAATAACTTGAGCAATGCCCACTGTGAAAGGCGGGCAATAAGAGAAGCTAAAAAGGAGTCCCACGGCATCCGTCCTGAGTCTGACTCCAGGACTGAAGCCTCATTTGCGCTCCGTGGTCTGCACTGGGTTCTTCCACAGTGGGAAGAGCATGGGGCTATGTCCTCCACATGCACAGTTGGCAGTGATAGAAGGCACAGGGCTGGAGCTGCCACCGCGTCCCTTCTTCCTGAGAGAGATGAGTGCACACCTGCCACAGCCCAAGAAAGACTGAGCCACGAGCTGTCCTGAGGACCTGTTGGCTGACCTCTCCCTGTGCTCCTGGTGGCCAAGGGCACCCTCACTCCCCTAAGTCCCTCTCCCATGCAACTGCTACTAGAGACACCTCCTTCCAGACACGTGGCCCCTGGTGCCAAGGCCGGGACCTTGGCATGTCCCTTTGGAAAGGTGGCCAATGCTGCACTTGCCAGATTCTCATGGAGTTTTCTGACCTGTGTCTTGGGTGAAATAAGTGCAGGAGGTGAAATAATTCTCTGCCCAACTCAGGGAGGGTGTGCCAGGACGCATACTAACAGTAGTAAAACAAGGCTATGGACAGCACTGAGCATGTACTGCCTACCATGCTTTGTGCTAAGCACTTTGCACGCTTTATTTTACTGAATCCTAACAACTATTTTTAGTAGAGCAGCACTGTTCTTGAGATGAGAAACTTGAGGCTGGGCATCTCACAGTGAGTGACAGTGCAGGGATTTTTTTTCCCCTGGAAGGTCTCCCTGCAGAGCCATGTCCCTTCTCACTTGGACTAACATGCAGGTCACCTCACTGCACTGTGCTCCCTTTGCAAGGCCACATCTCTCAGTGTCTCCACCAGTAGTCCCATCCCCAGTGAGCTGCCCACGCCCATAAAAACAATGGGTGACTACACCGATGGTGGAACTGTACCTACCTGCCCTCAAAGACCAGGCGGGCCACCTTCCTCTGTGAATCGTTTGCAGAACTCATACAGCCTTAGCTGAGCAGTGCACTCAGGACCCTTCCTTAGGTCCTGTCTTCAGAGCATATCAGCTCTTTCATGGGCATAAGGACAATTTCCTCCCCTGGATTCAGTGTTCCTTGAGTGCAAGAAATGTGTCCTCTATTTATTTAAAATCACTGGCTCTTAGGCTTGGAAGGAGTCCTTGAACATCACCTTCTCAATTTAGTCATTTTAAAGGGATGGAATGGAGGCCCATAGAGGTCATACAACATGGCTGAGGTCCCATAGCAAGAGAGAGGCAGCTTCAGGCCCAGAATCTCCCTCTCCTGACTGTCAGGAGCCATGAGCTGCACAACTGTGAAGTGACCAGGGTTTGGACCCCAGAAGCTGACCTCCAGCATCTATTCAGCATTATGCTACGCTGCCTCTCAGGGTTCTCCTTCCCTCCAGGGGAGGAGTAAGCTGTTTCTGTGTGTATTTGAAAGGTGGTAGTGAAGTTAGCCTGTAAGACAGGAGGCAGAATGGAGGGACAGAATATGTGAGTGGTAGAGAACTATGCCTTGTGTCAGTGGTGAGCCCTTAAGCACAATGTTACGTGAGGATGGCTGTATGGGAAGCTTTGAGGTCTGAGAATGAAGGGCAGTGAGTGTGGGAACCTTGGCAACGGTCAGAGAGGGAGAGGCTGCTGGCAGCCATCGCTTTCATGTGGGTTCCACAGGCAGCACAGAGGCCAATCATTCATTCCCTTAACAGACTGAGCATTTAGTCTGCACCAGATCCTGTTTCTGAGTGGAGGATAGGGCAGTGAACCAAACAGACAAGAATCTCTTCTCTCAGTGAGCTTACATTTTAGAGGAGGGGACAGACAATACAGAGATAAATTCACTCAGGACAAATCATGCTAAGGGTCATGAAGAGTAATAAAGCCAGTAAGGGGACAGAGAGAGACAGGGGTAGGGGCCACTATCCTATATAATAAAAGCCCAGCGACCATAACAGCGTAACAACCAGAATGACCTCTTGACTAGTCGCTATGAGGTGCATTGACCACCTCTCGGTCCCTCTCCCTCCCTCCCCCTCCTCCCCCCCACTGGCCCGCATGCTCTGATCACAGGATGGTGAATGGGGAACCATGGGGAACCGGGATGGGTGGTGGCAGGGCGGGACTGGGGACTCACGAGCAGGTGGAAGATGGCCCTGATTGCAGGCTAGGCCTAGGGACCCTACCTGTGCACGATTTTATGCTCTGGGCTTCTAGATATATATAACGTGGTCAGGGAAGGATCCACTGAGAAGGTGGCATTTGAATACAGACATAAATGTGGTGAGGGAATGAACCATGCAAGTATTTGGGAAAGGGTATTTCAGGCAGACAGAACCATATCATGTAAGTACTTGCAGATCATTATAAAGGTAAAGGATTTTACTGACGGGTGAGAAACTATTGGGAAGTTTAAGGATGGAAGTGATACAATCTGACTTTTGTTTTAAAAAGATTACTTGGCTGATGTGTGAAAGATAAATTTGTGGTATAATGACAGAAGTGAAGCAAGTAGACTCTTTATGGCAATAATCCAGAAAAGAAGATGTGCTGGTGACTTGGAGTAGGGTAGTAGCAGTAGAGGAGGTGAGACATTTTATTTCTAAGCAGGAGAAAATCACATTTGCTGGTAGATTGAATGTGGGATTGAGCATAAGATAGAGAGAGAGCTAGATAGATATGGAGGAGTCAAGAATGGCTCCAAGGTGTTTAGCCTGAGCAAACAGTGCAGTGACATTATCTTTACTGAGATAGGAAATAATGAGATTAGAGCTGAATTGGGGAGGAGGGAGGAGCGATCATGTTTTGGATATGTTAAGTTTGAGATGTCTATTGGCCATCTAAGTGAAGATGTCAAGTAGACAGTCAGGGGTCTAGACTTGAAGGGAGAGTTTGGAGCTGGAGATTACCAATGCAGATCAATGGTATTTAGAGCCATGAAGCCAGATGAACTCATCTAGACAAAGAGTGAAGGTAGAGATGAGGTCTAAAGATGTAGGCTGAGAGTACTTCAATTTTTAGGGTTAGAGAAGATGAGAAGGAACCAGCAAAGTCAGAGAGAAGGTGTGGTGAAAACGGGGAAAAGAAAGTTTTTTGGAAGAGGAAGAAATCAACCAGGTCAAATGCTGCTGATAGTTTGAGTAAGATTAAGACTGAGAAAATTACCATGGGTAATTAACCAGCAGCTCATGGGTATCAATGAAACAATGGATAAGGGATCGGGGACCATCCCCAAATTTCTGATCTATGTAAGCCCTGAGTTTCTTGTGTAATGCAGGGAGCAACAATAAACCATGGGAAATTTCTGGGATTTGACAACTCTTGTGTGTGTGTGTGTGTGTGTGTGTGTGTATAGATGCAAATAGTATTTTTTTAAAAAAATCTTTATTGTTGAGATTATTAACTATTAATGATGTCCCTCCTTTTTACTCCCATTGCCCCCCTTCACCTGGTTCCTGCCCCACCCCAGGCCTTCATCTGTGTATGCTTAATTTCTGACTGGTCCTTTTCCATTTTTTTTTTTGGAGGTTTTTAAAAGATTCTTGAGTAACCTTATCACCATAGTTTTGAACTCTATATCCAGTAATTTGCTTTCTTTCATATCTTTCAGTGAGCACCAAAGCACAAAGCTGACCTTTGTGGGCTGTGAGCACAGTCTTGTAGTTGAGACTTGATTGCTATTGGTGTCACTGGGAGGAATTGACCTCCATGCCAATTGGCTGTGAGGACCAGCTTCGACTGCAGTGGGAGAGCTGCTGTGCAGGAGACATCCCTATGAAGCAGGACTTGCTTCAGTGGGGCTTTGGTGCTCACTGGGTCTGCCCCTTGAGTGTGTGCTTATGGATGTGTAGAGTTGTAATCTGGTATGGTTTGATGCTGACCACTGGGTACACTGGCTCTTGGGTCTCCAGGGAGGTGCCACCCAGCAGGAGCTACAGAGAGATCTGCAGATTCCTCCTCTTTGTATCAGATTTGGAAGTGCCCAGATGAGGCCCAGCTGTGAAGCAAGGCAGGCCTGTGGGGTGCTGGGTCTTGGGCCTTTTACTGATAGGTTTGGGACTCCCTGACCCAGCTGCAGCCTGTTTGAGCGATTTAGCTTGATCAAGGACAGGCCATTCATATGCAAAAGCTGCTGCACACAGCTTGGGTAGGGTTGTAAATTGGATGAGGCGGGGTCTTAGGGAATTACCAGGGTGGAGCAAACAGAAATGGCTGCCAGTCAGCCCTGCGGCTGGGGAGGTTCCAGCATAGGAACAATGATTTCTGTGAGCACATCTGTCTGAAGAAAATCTCCCCCGAGTTCCTGCCCTGATGCCAGACAATCCATCATTGTGTCTGCATTCCCCACAGCCTCACCCTGGTGCTGCAGCTCAGAGGAAGCAGGACCTTGTAAGTTCAGTTCATAATGCTGGCTTTTTAAGAGGAACAGCTGGGTCTCCTGCAGCCTCTGTGTCACTGAGCCCCAATCCTTGCTGGTTTTTACAGCCCATAGTTCTTACTTCCTGTAGGGACTTCTTTTCCCAGCTCTGGGACCCTGGTCTGGTGGTCTGGTGTGAGGCTGGGACGCCTTGCTCTTTCAGGCAGCATCTGCAGAGACGATCTCCCTCCTGATTAAAAAAGCAGCACACATGGGTGCTGGACCAGCCTGATCCACGCCTCTGTACCTCCTACCAGTCTCAGTGTGCTTTCTCTTCTTCTCTAGTTGTAGGACTTCCATTCAGCCAGCTTTCCAGCTGGTCCGGATGATGGTTGTTCTGTATTTTAGTTGTAATTTTGATGTGGTTGTGGGAGGTGGTGAGTACAGGCAGTTGCCTACGCCGCCATCTTCCATGAATCCCTGGATTTGTAAATTCTTGGTCATTCTGAGTGCAAGGCATGGTATAGGTTTAATTTTGTTTAGACCATTAAATACATGTGCCTACTTTTTTTTTTTTGTACTCCAGAGTGTCACAGAACGGTCTACACCTATTGCATTGAGATCTACTTCAATGCGCCTTTGTTTCCAGAGAATGTGAATTGTGGGTGATGCATGTTGGGGGTGGAAATGGGAGGCAGAGGTAAAGGCAAGGGAAGGGTGGAGGCTTTTCCAATGAAGCCATGAGAATAATCATGGAAAATAAGGGCAAAGCCCACCTGGTTCTTGGAGTCATACTGATGCCCTCTTGGGGAGGGGGCAGAGGCATCTGGGAAGGGAGCTCCATGACATGTTTTTGGCACAAAGCTAACGCTTTTTAACCTTGATTACCAGAGAGAATTAGGAAATATCTATTCAGCTATGTCATTGTTAAGTAAAAGTTACACCATCCTTTTTCCATTGCCAACATTTCAATGATACCACAAGTTTAGGACCACAATTAAAACCAGGAGGACAGAGCCCAGAGGCAAAAGCCAGTCAACAAGTCTGAGTCACAACATTAGAAAAGCATCAAACATTTGTAAAGAGAACAACCCGTCGGGGGGAGGGGAGCTTTATAGTATGCACATTATCTATGACAAAGCTAAATGAATTTCCAAACCTGTTTTTGGAAATTACAGAACAGAAAGATCCTGAAAACTCTCTTGAGAGTTAAGGGATAAATAATGGAAATGCACTCATTCATTCAGTTTTTGTTTGGGGAAACAAACTATATGCCAAGCCCTGAGGACAGATTAGAAAATAAGGTGGATGTGATCCTTGCCCTCACACTGCTTATAATCAGTACAGGTGAGTAAATAGGCAATTATGACCTACTGTGTTCAATAACGTGAGGGGAGAGATATAGCCTTAGAGGTCACAGAGGAGGAGCAGCTAATCAAACTTAAGGGGTCAAGGAGGCTTCTGAGATGAAACAATGCCTAAGCTAAGACCTGACGCTGAGAATGAAGTGATTTCTGGCCACCTATTACATGTGAGGAGAGAGAGAGTACAGAGGGCACTGGGTTCCATTGCCTGGTTCAGGTCTGGGCTCTGCCACCAGCTGTGGACGCTGGTGATGTTAATCATCTTTCTATGCCACAATTTCCTCATAGGATAGTGTTGCTACCTGTTTCAAGGTGATACGATGATTAAATCAAGTCAATAAGCATTTCGTACAGCATCTAAACCTAGCTAAGTAAAATGTCAGTAATATCTTTTCAAAATTTTGTCTCACAACTTTGAAGATAAAAATAATATTTCTAAGGGCTTTTTACCAACATCATACAAAACCCTATTTTCCTTACATCATTTAAGTTCCTCGATAGCAAATGTAGCTACTGCCAGGTCTACAGGCTCTGCCCTTGAGGTGGAGAAGGGAAAATGAGAACCATCAGAATAACTTACTGAAGGATGGATGACACCATCCTCAGTCACTGAAAGTAGGATAAGTCACAGGGTACTGACCCGGCCAAAAACATCTACAAAAGAGAAGAGCTAGCAGAGTCACTGGGACTGAATGTACTGGTCAGGATTTGTGTGTGTGTGTGTGTGTGTGTGTGTGTGTGTGTGTGTGTATTAATTAGGAATTCTTTTTATTGAGATATAATTTACATACCATGAAATCCACCCTTTTAAAGTGTACCATTCAGTGGTTTCTTGTGTATTCACAAGGTTGTGTGACCGTCACCAGTGTCTGACCCCAGAACATTTTCATCACCCAGGAAAGAAACTACTTGCCAGGTTTTTTAAAGCTGCAAGTCTGTGCCAGGGTGGCTGATGTAGAAATAAAGTATCTGCGATCAAGAAATTCATAAGCATCATCAGATAAGAACCGTAAAGCTCGTTTCCAGGGATTTTCTGCTTCTCATCCCCTGCGAGCTTACGCTAGACCTTCAAACTCTACTGACCTAGGAGGAATATGGACTTTATCCTGACATCAACTAGGAGCCATATAAGGCTATTAAGCTGGAAGGTAGCATAACCGGATTTGTATATCAGAAAATGTGTAGGAAGAAAAGGAAGGAGGGACAGAACTGGAAACAGGGGACTGGGTAGAAATTGGTGTTTATCAGGCCAGGGATGAGGGTTCTCTGAACCAGGCGTGGCCACTGCAGAGATGCAGATGGCAGACAGGTTCAAGAGCGAATGTGGAGCAGAACTGACAGGGCTCTGTGACTGCAGGGAGATGGGGAGGAGAGGAGTCACAAATGATTTCCAGTTTGGATAACTGAACGGGTTACCCCATTCATTGAGATAGAAGGACCCTGGGAGAAAAGCTGGTTTGGGTGGGAAGTTAACCAGTTCCATTGTGGACAAGTTCAATTGAGGGTCCTGTGAAACATCTATGGGAAGATGCAATGAGTACGGGGAGAAGGAACTAAAAAGTACTGCTGGTTGATTCTCTCCTCTTCTGTACGTGGGGATTAGACAGGTTGAGGAAAGGTTGATAAGAGGACAAGTTAATTGCTATATAACAGGTACCCACAATCATAATTATATCTATATAATCTATATCTATATCTACATCTACCTATATCTATCTAATCTATATCTCTATCATCTATCTATAACTATATATAAAATACACACACATCAGAAAGGAACACAGACAGCGTTCTTTTCCTTCCATAGCATGGAAGGCCACACTGTTTGCTCTTCCATGGTCCCCACATGCTCATCAGCATATCTCTATGGCCTCAGCCATGCCTGAACATGACAGCTGCTCCTCAGTATTTGATGAGTGAATGAAAGAAGGCAGTTCCCAGGCCCAGACGATCTAGGAAGGAAGCGAGTTCCTTGGTACTAGCCTTCCAGGCTTCCCTTTGAGCTCTCCTTGGATCTCTCCACATACTTTTGTTGACAGCAGCTTGATGTCCTCACCCTCTCTTTGGACTCATGAAAACCTCAAGATCTTTAAAAACCACAAGAATGACTCCCTGATGGCAGAATGTTTGAATTCATGACTGCTAACAGGGGAACACATGTCAAGGGCAGAAATTCTCCATTGCTCTTCCCAAATCATTCCACTCCAGGGGCTAACCCTGGCCACATTTCTCCTTGCTAGGAATTTTATAGGAATGAGGAATTCGTGTTTAATGGATACAGAGTTTTAGTTGGGGACATGGAAACGTTTTGGAGATAGATGGTGGTGGTGGTTGCACAACAATGTGAATATACTAATGCTACAGAGCTGTACACTTAAAAAAATGGATGCAATAGTAAATTTTATGTTATGACTATTTCCCCATAATTTACGAAACTGGTGGTCTCGATTTGAACCCTGGCTCCACAGCTCTCTAGCTAGAGGGAAACTGGGCAAGCCAATTTATTTTTCTCTATGTTTCATCATCTGGAAAGTGGAGATAGTAGTTTTTACATTATAGAGTTGTTGCTAAAAATAATTGAGTTAATGTGTGAAAATATAACTGTGTGTGGCACAAGGTTACTGCTATGTATTATGATGATTACTAGAGGCCCAGTGGGTGAGATTGCACATAGTAGCCCACCGCTGCTCGCAGCCTCACCCACTCGCCCACTGCCCTGCCAGCTTGCAGCCCCACCCACCTGCCCGCTGCTGCTCCACGTTCACTGCCCCTCCCACCCACCCTCATGGTGACTGGTGGTTTGGTCGTCACGGACACTAGCTTTTTATATGGATAGATTATACTCCAGGTGCTTCTTGAGTTACAGTGAGGTTACATCCCAATAAGCCCATCATAAATTGAAAATATCATAAGTAAAAAATTGATTTCATATACTTAACCTACCAAACATCATAGCTTAGCCTAGCCTTCCTTAAACATGCTCAGAACACCTTATTGACTCTGCCCAACAATATAAGAGTGTAGTACTAGATATTGCTAACCTGGGAAAAGATCAAAATTCAAAGTAGAGTTTCTATTGAATGCATATTGCTTTTGTGCCATCCTAAAGTTAAAAACTTGTAAGTTAAACAATCATTGTAAGCCAGGGACTGTCTGTATGATTATTTATTATTATTATTTGATTGAGTTAATGTATGACAGTACTTAGAACAGCATCTGGTAGAAGATAATTGTTACCTATAATTATTATGTATTTTTATGTCCCAGTTGTAGAAACTGGAGATATATTAATGAATAAAATAAAGTCTTTGCCCCTCTGGAACTTATCATTTAGTGAGGAAAAAAGTAAATGTATGTTATGGCAGATAGCATCTAATATCTGCCTTACAGTGTTATAGTGAAATTGCCTGAGATAATAAATGTAAAGTGGCTGATGGAGCCAGAACCTGGCTCATAATGGGCACTTAATAAATGTTAATTCAACTCTCCTCTCCTCTCCTCTCCTCTCCTCTCCTCTCCTCTCCTCTCCTCTCCTCTCCTCTCCTCTCCTCTCCTCTCCTCTCCTCTCCTCTCCTCTCCTCTCCTCTCCTCTCCTCTCCTCTCCTCCCCTCCCCTCCCCTCCCCTCCCCTCCCCTCCCCTCCCCTCCCCTTCCCTCTTTTCCCCTCCCCTTCCCCCTCGCTTTCTCTCTCATTCCTCTCTCTCAGAGAGAAACCAGTGAGAGAGCAGGCCGTCACTGGGCCCAGGGGGATCCATGCCCAAACTGATGTGGAGGGAGCAGCTCAGGCCAGGGCCCTGAAAGATTGGCGGCAATTTCAGAGGCAGGTAGTTTCTCTCTTGCTGCTTTAGAGGAAATGTGAATCATCTGCTGTTTGGCTTCCATTTCCTGGGAGGCCGCAGGCCCAGGAAATCTGTGGTTTGTGCACCGGTGCTGAGATCAAATGAAATGGCTATTGGCAGTGGGGTGTGTTGCTAGGACCACTGACAATCATCTCTTGAGCCAAATGACTCATCTTGAGCTGGCTCTCCAGCCCCCAATTGCATTCAGTTCCTGAAATGAGTCGAATTTCCGGGCAAAGGGTGATTCTTCCTTAGCTGTGCTGGGCGTAGAGCACATCCGGACCGGGTCGGTGCGGGGCTGATAGGTGTCCAGCCTGTGTCCTGATCTCCATTTTGCAAATGATGGAGAGGAGACCCTGGCTGCCGACCCCTTGTGTGTGTGACAGCCAGTGAGTGGGAGAGGCGAGAAGGCTTCCCCTGATGCCCCCACCCCACGTCACGCTGTTTCCCCAAGTGCTGAGGAGACTCCAGCACAACCAAGCCCACACCCTTACTTCACCCAGCTATACTCCAGGGTCACTCCAGGATGGATGTCCTGGGCCCACATCTATGTGTCCGTGAAATGCTGTTACCTGTGTCTTTGCAGGTGATGCGGGGACAGTATCACTGAGCCAGGGAGGAGTGGGCAGAATTAGTCTGATGGCAAAGGGAGTGGATGTCGCTCTGGGTGAAGGAAGCAGATATGCAGGGAACATTAAGAGAACCTGCCGTGTTTTGGAGCAATGGACAGCTGGGTAGGACTGGAGCAGGGGAGGGCGTGGGAGAGAGAGAGAGAGAGCAGGTGAGGTTGGGAGGCAATGGGTGGGGGGCAGGCAGAACACACGGCGTCCTGAACATCAGGCTTAGGGGTCGGTGGTTCATTCTGATGTAATTGGGACCAGGGAAGGTATTTGAGGACAGGATGACATTGTCAGATTTCTGGAGCAAAAAGCTGCCTCTGGCTGCTGTGTGGAGCGTGAGCTGCAGGTCGACCATCTGACAGTAGAAATAGCGGTTGTGTGAGAGCAGAGAAGCTGCCTACCTCGAGCTCAGGGTATTCGTTACCTGATTTATTATTATACACAAATGCCAATGCTCTGGAGCAAGTTAAATGGCAGAGTCAGGGCTCAAACCCAGTGGAAAATGTTCAGGAAGGGAAAGTTTTGAAGAGTCTTCAAGTAAAAAAATTGACACCGAGACCAAAAAGGGGAAATTTTATAAGCAAAACCACCAATGTTATATAAGTAAAAATGAGAAAGAATCTCCATGGCTAATCATTCTTTATTCCAAAACTGAGATAAGAGATACCTTCATTTTCAGTACGGAAGCAAGAATCTATTTATTGCCTCTTAGCTGCTCAAATGTATTTCCTTTATTTGGGCAGCAAGCATGTTGCTATGATTAGCTTCTATGACATGGTGTGTGAATGCTCACACTCTCCTCTGCTCGATGCCTTTTATTAGTGCGTTGATGATTGTATTAGTTTCCTGTTGTTGCTGTCATAACTTGCCACAAACTTAGTGGCTTAAAAACAACACAGATTTATTATTTTACAGTTTGGGAGGTCAGAAGTCTGACATGGGTCTTATGCAGCTAAAATAAAAATGTTGTCAGGATTGCTCTAGGGGGGACTCTCTTTTCTTGCCGTTTCTAGTTAGAGGCTGCCTACATTCCTTGGCTCGTGGCCCCTTCCTCCATTTTCAAAGCCTCTGATTCTGTCGTCACATCTCCTTCTCTGAATCCCCCTCTCCTGTCTCCCATTCCCTTATAAGGCCCTCTGTGATGATGTTGCAGCCACCTGTATTCTCTCCATCTCAAGATGTGTAGCTTAATCACATCAGCAGAGTCCCTCTGCCATGTATTCACATGGAATAATAGTGTATATTATCAGATTAAGTCGTAAGAAATGGACTCATCTGCCAGTGAGATAATGTGTGATATTTAAACCTGAGCTCTGGGTCCAGGTACCCTGGTTTGCACACTGCCTCCCCCAACTGCCAGTCCTGTGGCCTCTGAGTACACATTTCCTCATCGGGTCATAGGCATGTTAATCAGACCCATCTTGCAAAATTGCTGTAAGGACCAAATAAGTGCTAGTGTATGTCAGTAACTTTGAGCAGCAATTGGCACATAGTCAGTGCTCATTAAATATTGGCTCTAATTATCTGATAGATGGGCATCTTATAATCCTTTTTTCTATGATTGAATTTGATTCTTATTGGCAACAGCTGTGGTGTGTGTGTGTGTGTGTGTGTGTGTGTGTTGGGGGGTTTGTGTGTTTAATAAAAGTCTGATTCCTCATTCCTAGGATTTGTCATCCTATATAATAAAGCCCTAATACGCAAATCGACCAGACAGAGGAATGACTGGTTGTTATGACGCATACTGACCAACAGGGGACAGATGCTCAATGCAGGAGCTGCCCCCTGGTGGTCAGTGCCCTTCCACAGGGGGAGTGCTGCTCAGCCAGAAGCCGGGCTCACAGCAGCGGTGGCAGGAGCCCACAGGGAGTAGGCCTAAGCCAGCAGTTGGACATCCCCTGAGGAGTCCTGGACTGCAAGAGACTGCAGGCCAAGCTGAGGGTACCCCCCGCCACCCAGTGCATGAATGTTGTGCACTGGGCCTCTAGACATCTATAAAAGAAAATGCCTGACAACAGTTGAATTGTCCAGGCTAATTAATAATGTTAACTTTTAATAGATGTAACTGGAATATTTTCTAGGACTACCAAAGTTTTTGTGATACATTGGATAAAAGCTTCAAAGAGAAATTTTAGGTTGTGTTTTTCAAATATTGCGTGTGCTATTCCATGAGGTACTTAGCACTGATTTTATAAAATCATACATTCCCTACCTCTTATGAATAAATACTTAGCTATTTGATACATGCTGGCCTGATTAGTTTTAGTAGCATACAGATACATATTGTTTTCCTATTAAATAGAAAAGTTTGAGCAGGAGAGCTAATAAAATTATTTTTGATTTTTTTTCTTTTTTTATTATTTTTTTCTTTATTGATTATGGTATTACAAGGGACTCCACGTCTAAGCCCTTGTTGTTGTTTTTTTAATTAAATCTTTATTTTTCAGATTATTACATTTGTTCCTCTTTTTCCCCCCCATAACTCCCCTCCTCCCAGTTTCCACCCCACCCTCCGCCCTCACTCCCCACCCACTGTCCTCATCCATAGGTGCACGATTTTTGTCCAGTCTCTTCCCACATCTCCCACACCCCTTTCCCCCCCAAGAATAGTCAGTCCATTCCCTTTCTATGTCCCTGATTCTATTATGATCACCAGATTATTTATTCACTTGATTCTTAGATTCACTTGTTGATAGATGCATGTTTGTTGTTCATAAGTTGTATCTTTACCTTTTTCTTCTTCTTCCTCTTCTTAAAGGATACCTTTCAGCATTTCATATAATACTGGTTTGGTGGTGATGAACTCCTTTAGCTTTTCCTTATCTGTGAAGCTCTTTATCTGACCTTCAGTTCTGAATGATAGCTTTGCTGGATAAAGTAATCTTGGTTGTAGGTTCTTGGTATTCATCACTTTGAATATTTCTTGCCATTCCCTTCTGGCCTGCAAAGTTTCTGTTGAGAAATCAGCTGACAGTCGTATGGGTATTCCCTTGTAGGTAACTGAGTTTCTTTCTCTTGCTGCTTTTAAGATTCTCTCTTTGTCTTTTGCTCTTGGCATTTTAATTATGATGTGTCTTGTTGTGGTCCTTTTTGTATTCCTTTTGTTTGGGGTTCTCTGTGCTTCCTGGACCTGTAAGTCTATTTCTTTCACCAGGTGGGGGAAGTTTTCTGTCATTATTTCTTCAAATAGGTTTTCAATATCTTGCTCTCTCTCATCTTCTGGCACCCCTATAATTCTGATGTTGGTGCGCTTGAAGCTGTCCCAGAGGCTCCTTATACTATCTTCGTATTTTCGGATTCTTTTTTCATTTTGCTTTTCCAGTTGGGTGTTTTTTGCTTCTTCGCATTTCGAATCTTTTACTTGATTCTTGCGCTCCTCTGGTCTACTGTTGGGTGTCTGTATAATATTCTTTATTTCAGTCAGTGTATGCTTAATTTCTAGTTGGTTCTTTATCACAACATCGAGGGTCTCATTAGATTTCTTGAGGATCTCACTACATTTATCGGCGGCTTCTAGACAGTTCTTGAGAGACCTTAAAAGTGTGGTTCTGAACTCTACATCCTCCATGGACAATTTTGTCCTGTTTCTTTGTCTCCACATTTTTTATGCTTTCTTGGTGCACCCCCTAGTGGTCTTTGTGCGCAGTCTTGTTGTAGTTAAGCCTTGATTGTTGTCGGCAATACCGGGGGTGATTTGACCTCCAGGCTAACTGGCTATGAGAGTCAGCTGTGTCTTCAGTGGGAGAGCTTCTGTGCTGGATCTCTAGGGCGGTGCTAATCTAGCATTTTCCTGAGGCTATTCGGCAAATGGCTCTGTGCAGGGCTTGGGCAGGGCAGGTCCCCGGGGATCTACAGGGCGGGCGGAGCAAGCAGTTATGGCTGCTCTCAGTTCCGTCCCTAGGGGCTCTGCCTCACAGAGTCCCAGCATCCGCTGCAAACCTCGGAGAGAAAGCTGCCTTCGAGTTCCGACCGAAGCCAGGCAGTCCCGCTTGTCCCGTTTGAGTCTGGGTCCCTAGAGACTCGCCTGGATCTGGAGCTCAGAGTCTGAAACTCCCTCCCGATTGAAAACAACAACCGTGCCCTCCACCGCCAGCCCGCTCCGCGCGCACTCCGCACCTTAGTATTTCACTTCAGCTCTGCGCCTCCTCTGAGTCTGGGTATGATATTCTCTTTCCTCCTAGTTGTAGAATTTCCACTCAGCCAGCCTTCCTGTGGTTCTGGATGATGTCCATTCCGTCTTTAGTTGTTTTTTGAGGTGGTTGTTCAAGGCAGCAATCTCTGGCGTTAACCTATGCTGCCATCTTGGTTTCTAAGCCCTTCTTTCTATTTTTGATTTTTAAACATATTTTTAAAAGTATCCCCAAAGCCACACATCAGAGTGACATACATTCATACAACTTAAGGAAAGAATATCATGCCTTCTATCATATTTCTGGTTCCATCAATAACTAATTTTAGCAAAATAGTATGCCATTTTTATTGCAAATCAAGTATTGAGAAACAGCATTATTATTCTATTTTACACTGTAAAATTAATTATACAAGATCCACATCATTGTAAATTTGGCTGCTATTTAGTAATCTACTTTATGTGATGCATTTCATAATTTATTTCTCAGTGGTTTTCATAATACTCTCCAAAATGAATATCAAGGCACTAACTTGAGTTGGAAAATAAAGTCACACTTTTAATAACAAGAAATGCATTTAACTTGGCTGATTGGTTTGACGGTTAGATCATATGATGAAACAATTTTCATCAGTTGAATAAGCCATATCTGAAACTCCAAGATTTTGGAAAAAAAAAATTATTTAAGGCATGCAACAAGATAAAGCTTTAAAGGAGTTCTGTTCTAAAAGATGGACGAAAATATTCTTATTTGCTCAACTCCTACTGAGACAAATTTAACAAAGTGCTTCTGAGTGAAATGATAACAGGTAAAATAATAGTAACTTACAAGTCCTGGCCCTTTTGGTTTACTTCACACAGTGAGCCATTAGTGACTGAACCATCAATCCTTTCTCAAGTTAGATGGTTTCCTATTATTTACTATCAACAAAATTGGAGCACCTAATCAAAGTGATAGATGTTTAAGAATTATATTGTGCTTTGGATATGCAATTCAGAAGGAGTTCAAAGAACTGCATGTCAGGGTTGTAGGAAAACTCCTACCCTTCCCATTACCATGTTCATGTGAATAAAAGTTCTTAGTGGTCAGATCTATGAAGAAAAAACAAAACAAAAACAGGAATAAAAATGATTCTAAGCCCTGTCACTTTCTAATAATAAGTAATAGCCCTTCTTGAACATAAGAACTAGCTGCAGAAAAATATCCTCATGCTTCTCACTGAGATGCATTAAAAATTACTTTAAATATAATTATATATCAAATGTTAAAATATATTAATGATATTTTGGTCAATTTTGTATTAATAATAACTTATGATACTTTAATGTGGAAGATTTTTTTTAACACTTAGAGCCTAGTGGCCAGAGGAAACAATATTTCCGAGTGTGAAAGAAATGCTTGTTTGCATGTTTTTAAATGGGTGATAGTGTGTGGCAAATTGTTAGGGTATTGCTGGAGTAATTAGGCCCCGAGATTTGTTTAAAGTAGCAATCCTATTGTTTTTCTTTTCCAAAAAACAGCTGGATTGCTACTCTAAACAATTTCTATAATAGATAGGAAATCCTTTGCAACCATTTCATATGAATTTGAAGTGGTAAATTAAAGTTTAGGTAAATTAAATATGTGGGTAGAGGAATGGTTTTCAAATTTCTTTCTTAGGGAGCATGAGAGTGACAGGTTTTGAAGTCGGCCAACTTAGTGCACATTAGCAGGTCTGTGAAAGCAAGTGGCCTGAACCAGAGCATCCCAGCCTCCCATTTGGTCTGCTTTTGAAGGGTGGCTCAGCCGTGACCTCAGTGAGTCCCACTCAGGTTCCCTCTCAGGAAAGAAAGCATCAGCTCCACAGGGCATAGTTGTCAGCCACCTTCACTCTTCAGATTACTCTACTTGATTTGATCAAACATGGCTATTTTCTCCACATGTATTTGCACTCACCATGTACCAGCACTGTTCTAATAATCATTTTACACATATTAACACATTGCAGCCTCTTAAAACCCCTGTGAGGCAGGTACTGTAGTATCTCCATTTTACAGGTGAGAAGCCTGAGGCACAGAAAGATTAAGTAACTTGCTAACAGTCACACAGCCAAGAAATGGTGGAAGCGGGGCTGGTTATATATTGATATTCTTTTTTTTTTTTTTTTAAAGGAGCAGAAAAAAATGATTCTATTTTCTGTGCCTAGGTGGACAACTCCCCTACTCCTTTCCTCCCCAAAAGGCCATGCCATGCTCCTTTTTCTACATCCAACACTTGCTTGGATTACAAGTAGGTTGGATTTGCCTAGGAGGATCCAAAGAATCCAGTTTTGAGATGCAACAGAATTGAATTTGAACAGCCTGTTTATTGACACTGGCGTTCACAGCCATGAATCACGACACAAATGTCTTATTCAGATAGGATGGCTGGGTAATTAGTATTGCAGGTTACTAGTAAAAGGCCTCAAAAGCATCAAGCACTCCAAGAAATATTTTTCCTGGCCTCCTCCACACAACCTCATAATTCCAGTTTCAGAGGTCTGGAGTAGGCACACTGCTCTTACGGTTTCCTTTATAGCAATGAGGAAAATGAATTACCCAGACAGCGGAGTTGAGGGGAGAAGACATTTCCCTGCTGTCCCCTGCCTCTGCTTTCCAGAAGACTTCCACTGGGTTTGCCATTTGACACAGGCAGCGGGTGTCGAAACGACTGCAAGAACTTTTGAGGGTGAAAAATATCTTAGGAAGCCCGTCACCTTGCAAAAGGAGACTGCTTTAAAAATACAAACCCCTCCTGAAAAAAAAAACAAACAAAAAAAACAAACAAAAAAAACAATGGCACCCTCCCCCAAACAACATAACTATCTTAAAAAGAGCCCACCATTGATAGGAAGATTAGTATCTATTACTCTATTTGCTAGCAAGCTAAAATTACATTGGGACAACTCTGGCACATTTCAATGACCTTACTATTCTCCAGGACACTTCAGAGCTCTGAGCCACTCTCCACTCCAACCTGTAACAGGGAGCAAAGCATCCTAGGCTATGAGACCTGGTCAGATGGATCCGGGGATCAGCCACTTTCTGTGCTGCCCCTAGCTAGTCTGAAATCTATTAGAAAAACTGCCCCAAACCTCATTTTTCCCCCCTCCAAAGATTAAACAAAAGAAAAAAAAAATTTATAATCCTGCCATCTGCGATATTTACTGTTAACATTTTGATGTGTTATCTTCCATCTTTTTTCTCTGTGTAAATGCATGGCTTTGAAACAAAAATGTGATCATAGGAAACATATTGCTTGTGTAAAGTGCTTTCTTCCCCCTAAGGGTAGGTATCGTCCATATTCACAGTTTTAGCTCGCATTCACGATTCACACTGGTGGCATGTCCTGATCCAGCCTATAAGCATGTTAAGTTGAGCTTACATAGTGTTAAAAAAATTCAGCCAACTTTCAAAAACGATCAGGATGTTTTACAGAAAAACCCCATTCCCCTTTCTTTGGAAAATCTGACGCTCTAGCCACACGGGGCCTGTGTTCCAGGAAGCCAGTGACTGGCCAGAACTGAGTGCCTTTACGTTGCATTCCTGGCCCATGCGGATCCCTGGTCTGCCTCGCCATTCATAATGGTCATGTAGCAGTTTCTGCCTATTAGTGAAGACATCTATTGTCCTCAGCTAGGATAAGCAATTTGGAGACAGGGCCTGTTGTACTTTATCTTTTAACCCTTAGGCTCTCAGCACCCTCCACCTACTAAACGCTTAATAATTATTGCCGGGGTCCAGCCCCAGCGGGTCCAGGGGTCCCCAAAGGTGTGGACGGAGTCGGCAAAGAAGGAATGACACGGAGACAGCGTTCAGTTGATCAGCAGCCTAGCCAGGATCTCCAGCCAAGTTCTGGCCTCGATCTCCAGAGAGGTTCTGCTTAGGATCTCCAGCCAGGTTCTGTCCAGGTTCTCCAGGCAGGTCCAGTCACCAGGTTCTAGTCAGGCGCTCCTGCCAAACTCCGCAGTCAGGTTCAGTCCAGGATCCCCTGACATGCTCTCTCGCCAGGCTCCGCCTCCAGGCTCCGAGGCCAGTCCCTGTCCAGGATCCTCCAGCATGCTCTCGCCAGTGAAGTCCTTCTGTCTCTAGAGAATGTTCTGTGTAGGTTCTGTGCCTAGGCTCTGTCTCTCTTGGTCCTGTCTTCCAAGCCCTGTGTTCTAAGTTCTGTGTTCTGAATTCTGTCTCATGAGTTCTGTGTTCTGAGTTCTGTGTGTTTCTGTCTTGTTACAACTGTATTTATACCAGTTGATTCAATCCTATCAATCTCTATTACAAAGGTTAGGGCGTTTCTTATCTCCATTCCAGGGAGAAAAGATTATGTAGTTTAAGCATGATTGTTCGTAGTTAAAGGGATTAATTACCCGCCTGGCACTTAGTTGAGGGGTTTTATTCCCTCCCTAACTTCAGGGGAAAATCCCTACCTGGGGATTCAACCTTTCTCGGAGAGGTGACCTTGGTTAAAACACAGCGCCAAGAAGGTGAGCAAACATATTAAGAACCGTATGCCATATATGCCAGGTCCCTTGAAACAGCAAGGATGGACCGGCTCCCGGCAAATTATGTTACATAAATACTTGAATGAATGGGCTCATTTGTGACCTTTCACACAACCATGTTGCTCTAAGGATACGTGAAGGATCCTGGACTCCTCCGGGGCATCGGGCTTCTTCTGTCCCTTGCAGTGGCTCCCACAGCGGGGAGTCAAAGTAGAGCTCCATCCACACTGGCAATTGGCAAACCTGACAGCTCTCTTCCCAGGGGGCCCTAAGAGCTTTGAAGGGCAGTGCATACTAACCACCTTACTTCCCACCGGAATGCAGCTAGCTCTCCTGCGGGAGAAGGCAGCTCTCAGATAACACCATGAAGTCTTTCTCTAATGTTGGCAAAGAGTAAAGAAAAAGAAGTCTGTCGTTATCCACCGGCAGTTGTGCGTAATGTTTGTTTGCTTCTCTTCATTGTCTTCTAAGCACTGTGAGTGTGTTCTGGGCACCATGGGGTGCGTGCGTTCTGGGTGGGTGTTGGCGCTCAGATGAGAAGCTGGGCTTTAGGGGCGGCTGGAAGGCCTCTCGCTCCCTGCGGCTGGCTGCACGTGAGGCCCCGCCACAAGATGGGAGGCGGGCCCTGTAATCCTACATCAGAGCCTTGGCTTCCAAAACCTGATCTGCCAAAATTTGGACTTATATAACTTATTTATTTTAAGCCAGCCCCGTCCAAGTTGAGGACACTTAAGACTCCCTTTTAGAGGAAATTTGGAACCCAACATTATCATTAACTAAATCAGCAAGCAACGGGTCTGCAAAAATACCAAGCGGCATAGTTCTGAGGACTTTTATCGTCATGTTCCCAGCGGAATGATATTGTGTGGTGGTTTCTCTGAAAATTGTTTCTGGGGGTTTATTCATATTCTCTCTCTCTCTTTCTCTCCCCCACCCCTCTCTTTGTAAACCATGGCCTGAGTCTAAGGGGGGCTGGACTTCCTGCTGAGTAGGACCGCCCTTCATTTGACCATGTCCTATGTGATTCTCCAGCTCATTTACCTGGTGGGGCCCCTGGAAGACACACTGCTCTCTGTAGAGCAGGTGATGCAGGAAGCATGATAGGACACATATCTTGGGTCACGTCAGATGCCATTTTATATTAGACTAGAGGCCCAGCACGCAAAATCACGTGAGACCCAACCCGCTGCACCATGGGACCCCAGACCAGCCGCGCCGTGAGACCCATCAGTGCACTTCCTTGGTCATTACGGCGTTGTGGTCACTGTTTTTTTTTATAATATAGATTCTAGACATAAGGGAACAGGGCCAAGGGCCTGATACAAATGTATGTGAAAAAGATACTGCTATGCCATCCTATTAGGGAAAACCTTGGAAACTCTAAATTTTAAGGAAGAGGAGAATAATTAAATAAATGGTGGCCATTTTCAATGCATCCCTTACAGATTCATCCAAGTCAGAGAGATTCTTTGGAGAGTTTTTAATGATGCGAGGCAAGTGTTTAAGATTCATTAAGTTACAAAAAGGTGGAATACGAAGTCACGTATGAAGTATAAGGGCAATTATCTTTATGGACAGAGATCCTTAGGAAACACATCACAATTTTAGGAGAAGGTCTATCTCTGCGGGATGGGATTATGGGTAGTTTTTATTGTTTCTTTATACTTTCCAGCATTTTCAAGCTTCTCCACCATGAGCATTTATTGCTTTGATCGTCAGAAAATAGAGTGATGGTAAGGCAGCCAACTTTGCTGGTGCTGGCAGATTCAGGCCCACACTTTCTTTTGACACCATTCTGCTCAGCCCCCAACACGCTCTGTCCTCCTTGGCTTCTGCAGGGAGGATCTGGAGGAAAAGGCTGGGACGTATGATGCTGCTGATGCCCAGAGCTACGGCAATTTCCCTGGGGACCTGGAAGTTTGTGGGCATGTAGGAGCTGCACGTGCTCCATCCAGGTTCCTGGGGGCAGATTCCTAGAGCTCCACACATGGAAGAAGAAAGCCCCGCTGAAGGGCAACTTTGCATCTACTGAGTGAGCCCATCTTCCGGCGAGAAACAGTGGCAGCAGGACACCCCTTCCCTCGCCTATCCCTGCCTCCCCTGCTCCCCCAAGACAATGTTGACTGAAGTGCAGATAGACATTTTCAAATTCTGGTGAGGCAGCCTGGTTCAAGCAAGGTGACTAGGCTGCACACGCTGAGCTTTGAAGGTTGTCCAGCCCCGAGGAGACTGGCTTATTCCTCGGGCCAGCTGACTGCTCCAGGCCTGTGGGTTCCTCCGTGTGTTAAATGGATGTAACATGACTCAAAGCTTCTCTTGGAGCTGTGTGCTGTGACTTCATCCTCCACCGCCCATACACGTGCTTGTGAAGGGCTCTCTCCAGGCGCTGAAGGATAGTGTCGAAGGGGCACTGGAGCTGGGAGGGAGGAACAAGTCTTTTCTAAAAGAATGTTTATAGGAAAGGAGCAGTCTTGTAGCTACCAAGCCAACTACATCCACCAACTACTCATGGAGTGCTTGTCTACATTTTGAACAAGGCATCCAAGAATCCCCCCCAAACTCCTTAGAGAACACCCCACTTCCTCCAGTAGCATCCTTTTCCTGTAAGGCTTAGATCCCTGTGTGGTGTTGTGGAACCAGTGTTGGTCTTGATATCAGTGGCTCTGGGTTGAAAAATCTTACCTCTACTCTGTCACTCACAAGCATTGTGGCTTCAGGCAAGTTGCTTAACCTCTCTAAGCCTCATGGCCCCACCTTCAAAACAGGAATAATGGAGTTGTTCTTGAATTGTGTTGATGGATTCAGCAAGTAAAAATATAGAAGCCCTTCCCCCCAGTTAAATTAGAATGTCAGACAAACAAAAATAAGCCTTTAGTATAAGTATGTCCTAAATATTGCAATGGGACATACACTAACATTTTTATCCTTGTTTAGCTGGCATTCCAATTGAACGAGGTGTCCAGCGTTGTACCTACCAATCCTATTCTTGAAGCTGACAGTCCCTGCCCCTGGCTCAGTGAGTGCTCTTTCCACTGTACTTCCTCTCCCAGGGTGGGTTCCACCAGGTGGTTAGTTGCTTCCCTCTTCCATGGCAGAGGAGTGAACACTGTGACTAGACTGGTGGTATGTGTGTTGGGGGCGAAGAGGGGCAGGGGGGCCGATAGGGGGCTAAGGAGGAGGCTGCGCAGGGCTGGACAGCCCCTAGGACAGTGATGGCGAACCTTTTGAGCTCGGCGTGCCAGCATTCTGGAAAACCCTAACTTAACTCTGGTGCCGTGTCACATATAGAAATTTTTTGATATTTGCAACCATAGTAAAACAAAGACTTATATTTTTGATATTTATTTTATATATTTAAATGCCATTTAACAAAGAAAAATCAACCAAAAAAATGAGTTCGCATGTCACCTCTGACACACGTGTCATAGGTTCGCCATCACTGCCTGAGGAGGAGTAGAGAGCCCAAGACACACAGGCTGGTAGGAGCTAAACCTCTGCCTAAGGGGCACTTCAAGAACCCTGGCAAATAGTGTCACTGGTCCTGTGTGCCTTGAACACACTGCTCTAGGGAGCCCGTCAGTGGGGGTGACACCACAGGCCCAAGAGGAGCCCAGATGGGGTACCGACCGCAGACAGTTCCCATGTAGGCGTTACCATTCCATGGGCTTCAAAGGCCGACTGCTGTGATAGACAGAGGGGCTTTCCTGCTGGTAGTGTTTTACAAAGAAGGGATGAAGGTGACTGGTGCCCCAGAGACCGTACTGCAACTTAGGGGAACCCCAGGGTATGTGCTGACACAGGCCTGTCCTGCTCCTCCTGTGTCTGCTCCCCTCTACTCCCCTCTCACGAGTCCCCCGGCGCATGGGGTGGAGGCGGACAGGTGGCAGGTCCACTCTCTAGCCTTTGTGTGCATCGCAAGCTGCTCGGGTGCCCCAGAACCTCAGCTCAGGGTGTAATTTTCCTTCTCTGATCATCTGAATTCCAGGCGAGGAGCTCAGCTGTCGTTGGCTTCAGGGAGTTTTTTCCACCAGGATTGACACCGGGGCCAAGACAGCGCGGGCATGCAGAAGGCATTCTTTCCTGCCATTCAGCTGTGCTCTGCCTTTAGCTGGGGCTTTAGAAAATGGTGCCTTCATCCAGAGGCATCAATAAAAGTTTTGAATTTCATGACAGTGAGAACGCACATGAAGGGAAACCATCACTTGCTGCATTTCCTAATTTGTCATGTTTTTCCCCCATATCCCCCTCTCCCCCTCTTTAAAATTAATATCTATTGTCATATAGATTTAAAGTTAAGAAAAATAAGACTATTTTAAGCCAGGCCCAGTGGAAAAAAAAAAAGAAAAAGAAAGAAAGGAAAAGAAAAATTCAAAGTGACACCTCTGCTATTCTAGCCTCCACTTAAGTCTCACAGTCCACTTGTTACTTTTATTTTGGAAGAGAAGATGTAAACATGTGATTATTATTTACTAAATAATCTTCTCTAAGTAAACTCACTTCTGAAATTTTTTAATTCATCCTAAGGAATAATGTCTTTACAATGTAGGGTTTGACGTGCTATATATATTGTCCCGCCTTCCATATGGAAATACATATACGCTATTAGAATTTTAGAATGTTCATCTGTGTGCCACTTACAACTGTCTTTCAGAGACGCAGCTCTGCCTCATGGAGTTCTGCCTCAGGGATTCCTAGCTACAGCCAGGTTTGAGTGAGGCGTTTTCTCCATTTGGGGCACTGGACTTTGCACGCATTAGCTCATGAGTCCTCCCAGGAACTCTATGAAGAAGGTGTTTTCACTGGCCCCATTTTACAGATAAAGAAACCGAGACTCAGAGAGATCAAGAAAAGGTCATCTTGCTGGTAAATGAAAGTCTGATTCAGATCAGAGCAGTCTTGAGTTCAGAACCCATGCAATCACCTCTCTCTTTCACCACTTAGAGAAAAGCATAGGCATCGACACCACCCCTTGCCAGGAAAAAAGCAGGCGGCGGTGCTGTGGAAGAATGAGTTCATTCAGTGCTAAGTGCTAAGTGCGGTCTTCCCGTAGCTGCTAATGCAGTGCGAGCAGTTCCCAACTTGCACAGGGGTTGGATTCCAAAAGTTGTTTGAAAGCAGTTTCCCTGTGCCACGATGCGCTTCGCACACACCTCTCCTCTTACACTCAGCACACTGTCTCTCTCACATCTCCCCGCCACGGGGTTCCGGCTGCTCAAGGGCAGGGATTTTGCCATATACTTACTTTGGTATCCCCAGCACCTAGCACAGGGACCAGTCCAGGGAGGCGCAAAGTCTGCATTCACGGTATTAAATTACAAGTCATTTGTTTGGAACTCAGCACACATTTCCCCAAAGAAATGCATTACAAATGCAAGTGGAAGGGGAATGTTGCCAACCAGCCCAGAGAAGTTTATTTAAGCTATCTCGTAGTCTACCAATAAGTTATCTGGAGCCGTGGGTGTAGGGTCAGACCTAGATAAACTTTCACATGGGTCAGAGTTCATCTTTGACTCCCTCCAAACTGCCTTTTTTTCTGCATCTTCCACCCATGGGTATCATTGTCTCCAAGCTTCCTATCAATAGGAAGCCTATAGGAGCAGGGGCGTTAGGCCTTCCCTGCTCTTATTCCCAAATAACCTATTGGCCCTCCTCACTAGTCAAAATTCTCATACTCTGAATGCAGCGGAACACAGGTGATCCTCAGCAGGAAAAGAATCTGATTGAATTAATTCTTGCTAATGTGTGAATGATTGCCCTAATATCCCTCCACTTTCATCCCCAATGCCAAGCATATGACTGTTTATAGCACAGTAGTCAAGATGCTAGGATTTGGACACAGATCTCAGTTTGAATCCTGGTTCTAACTCTAAGTTATGTGGCTTAGGTGGAGTAACTTCTGTGCCCTGAGTTCTCTCATCTGCGAAATAGGAATAATTGTGGTTATAAAGAGAGCTAATAGTATTATATCACATATTGGCCCAGTGCTAAGGACTTTTTATTCATTGATTTGCTTTATCTTCACAACAACTCCACAAGACAGGTACTCATTATTAATTATTAATTATTATTAAATAATTTTTTATTTATTCCTTGCCTTTCTTAAAAAAAAAGGCTTTGAGGCAAAGTGCTAGAATGATAACATTTCTGGCAGCGAGGATGGGAGGGGACAGTCACTGTCCAGGGAGATTTTTCGGACAAAGAGAGCAGAGGCTCCTCCAGATCACCTGCGGCCGAAATGTATCCACAGAGTCCATTCCCTTGCGCTGCTCCTGTCTCCACAGCTTCTCCCTTTCCTCTGCTTCTGAAAGTGCCGAATTGGCCAGTGGTCCAAGTTTTTTCTATCCCCTTTCTTTCTCTTTTAATTTTTTCACACAGCCCGTGGCAGCTGCAAGGTGGTGGGGGCCGGGCGGACGCAGCAGCTGCTTGTATGTATGTATGGTCCTCTGTAGTCTTCCTTTGTGAGTCAGGGGCTGTCTGTATATATCACAGGCTACCACCTGGCAAGACATTTAGTTCCATCTATGTTGTTTAAATGTTTCCAAGATGATATCATATAAATGCATAAGGACAGGAGGACCGTCAAGAAGTCAGCCTCCCGCCCCTCCCACCCTCCGGCCTTCTGCTGGAACCTTAGGGGGACGTTAACCCCTAGCTTAGCAGACAGCTTTGGATTCGCTCCCCAGTCCTTCCCACTTGCCAGATGCAGGGATTTCAAGGCCAGTGGGGCGTGTATTTCAGCAGAAGTAACAGTGCGGTCATGGAAAGCACTGAGCAGAAGCGAGGCCTGGGCAGGTGGCAGGCTGGCCACTCAGGGCCCCCACAGCAGTGTTCTTGTGATTAAGTAACTTCACTTCTCTGGGCCTCAGTTTCCCCTTGTGTCAAACAAGGGGTTGGGCTAAACTATCTCTGGTCTCCCCCGCCTCCCGCCCCCCTCGAGTGTTAAGGCTCTGATTCTGTGATAAACTACTCAGGACAGATGGCCATTCGTCCTTGCTGATGTCACCCTGGGGAAGGACAGTTCACCATGACCTGAGTGAGACTTTTCAAATGTTTTCTCATCCTTAAAATTGCGAAATTGCCCCTTTTGTAACTAAAAATTTCTCGTAATTTGAGGGTTTTTTGTTGTTGTCATTGTTATTAGGACTCCTGAAAAATGTGAACAGAACTTCACCATGCCTTCCTATGACAGCGACACTTTTATACACATACAGAGACCTGTCTGTTTTAACCTAGATGATTAGCGTTCAAAGACTAAGTAGCAATGATATTCTATTTGAAATTTATATTTCAGAGTTATTTAACACACCACCATTTCATTTGAGCTTCAAACTAAAAATGAGAAGGGGAATTATACTCAGTTTTACATGTGAAGAAATTCAGGATGAATAAACCTAAATACCTTCAACAAGTATCTTATCCTAGGGTTACAAGGAGAAGAGTCAGGACCCAAACCCAGGTCTTTCGACTCAAAGCCTAGTGCTCAGGCCAAAAGAACACATATTAATTTAACACCCCCCCCCACCCCACCACCAACACACCAGCTCCCTCCACTTGAGTTTCTGCTATGTCCTGGGCACCTTAGCGGGTACTTTGCATACAACGTCTTGAATCCTTGAAACAACGGTGCAAAGAAAATATCATTCTTAGTTTCGAGATGGAATAAATCAAAGTTCAGAGGAATTAAGTATTAAGTAGTTGTCTGATGGCTAATGAACGCTGAAGGCAAAATTAAACCCAAGCCTGTTCTTTTGACAGTATTGCCTTTCACTGAAATATGCATCACCTGAAATGAGATCCAATATAATTTAAGCTTCCAGATTTTTTAGGCTACATGATTTACTCTTCCATGAAAGTACAGTTAACAGAAATTACTGGTTGGGGGAATCCTATTCAGCCAACTCAAACCTCACTCAGTGGCCGTTAAGGTGTCCTGTGTGCTTCATTCTACTTCTTGGACTTTCTTTCCTAAAATTTTACTTGCCAGTCGTTCATAAATATTTTCTGTTGCTTTTTTCCTGGGTCCTGCTAACATGTCTATACTTGGATTTTAAAAGATTGGCATTTCAAGTGAGCACGGTATTCTTAGTTAAAATTCAAATGATGGCCAATAGAAGAATGGCATTCTAGCTGACTTCCTCTTTCCCAAATTCCAGATTATGTATCCCAGGATCATTTTATAGTTATTCATAATCCATTTTCCTGACCATTTTTCCCAGTTAATCCTTGTCCATTTAGTATCTGTATAATTCATTGCCTATCTTTTTTAAAAGAATTTTTTTTTATTGATTTCAGAGAGGAAGGAAGAGGGAGAGAGAGATAGAAACATCAGTGAGAGAGAATGATTGATTGGCTGCTTCCTGCATGCCCTCCCACTGGGGATCAAGCCTGCAACCTGGGAATATGCCCTGACCGGGAATTGAACTGTGACCTCCTGGTTTATAGGTCGACGCTCAAACACTGAGCCATGCCAGTTGGGCCACTGCCTATTCTCAAGCACACCAACTTTATCTGTGAAATGTGGATAATGATTCCTGTCCTGTCCACACTCATAGTTCTGATGATGTTCAATCAAAAGATGTATAGATAAAGCACTCAGAAAAGAGGAAGAACCATGAACACAGAAGATTATGGTATATTTTGCTTTTGCAAAACCTACAGTACAGAAATGAAGCCAAATAATCAGGATTGTTTGGTAAGGCTAAGATTTGGATGTTCTGGGTCTATTTATTGTTTATCATATATAATATATAATAATTCTATAAAATAATCTCATTTGTCATGAAATTATTTTATGACAAATAATTGATGTGCTTTATTTAGAGCAATAGCCTTTTCACACCGTAGCTAAGGCTGGTTAACTACAGTATCGGTGCTTCCCCTCCAGTGTTTTTTCCACCCGTGGGCTTCTTGGCTGCTCTCCTACAAGACCCACCCCTTCTGGTGCTGTCATGGACCCTGCATCAGCCTTTTCTTATAGACATTTTTCAGTCTGAGAGTGAATTTTTTTCTTTTTCTTTTTAAAAAGTATTTAAATTGATTTCTAGAGAGAGAGGAAGAGAGGGAGAGAAACATCAATGTGAGAGGGAAACATCGATGGGCTGCCTGTTGCACACCACCCACTGAAAATGAAGCTACAGCCTGGGCATGTGGCCTGACCAGGAATTGAACCGACAACCCCTCGGTGCACGGAACGATGCCCAACCTACTGAGCCACATCAGCCAGGACAAGAGCACATTTTTTAAATGTTAAATCTTTTTGGGAAGTTCCAAGATGATAATGAACTTCTGCATCCACTGACTGAGAAAATGCTCAATGACAATAGGACATTACGAACAGTAAAACTTTTAAATATCCTCATATTTAATCAATCACGGCTGCATCTAAATGCTTTGGGAAAATACAGACATGACTGAGACATTATCCCACCAGGCATGTTTATAAACACTCAGTAAATATTTGTCAAATGAAAGCACAAATAAGAAGAGCATGAAAAGTTGCAGGCAATGCTTGTGGTATTTATGGATTTGCGACCCTTTGCCATAACTCCATTCCTCAATCCCTGCCCTGGGCCCAGAGCTCAGAGCTTGGAAACCACTTGTATGGTTTCTCAAATACCCAGTATACAGTAGACACTCCATAATTGTGCACTGAATATATGTATGAATGAATGAATGCTACTCTTGTGTCCTAATTAGATTATAGTTTTGAGGATAGCAAATATGATGTAGGCCCTTCTGCATCACCTTCAGAACCCAGCATCGTGCTGAGAAAAGGCAGGCTTCTTTCAGATAAACAACTAATTTAATCAGTATCACCTATGAGCAGATGTATTTCCAGAGGAGCTCATTAAAAAGGAAACATCTAAAATTTAAAATACCTACAGGGCATATAGATGCTGTTTATTCTAGAAAATTCCTGGTGTTTCTCTGTAAGTGAAAGAAAGTATGGAGTTAGGAACATGGGGAGATGTGTGAGTTCCCACGAAAAGGCAGTGTTGTTGGCCCTCAGGAAGGGAGAGCATCTTCTTCGTGGGACAGGAGCCTCCTCCTTGGAAGTCTGCCTGTCTTCTGCTGGGTAACCTGTGGCCTCAGCAGAGCGGGCCCGTCTGACCAGAAAACCTCAGGCAGAGACTGAAGTGGCGGAGGGATGGTTAGCTCATTACCCCGTGAAGTGGCAGTGGCCGAAAGCAATTTAATTCTTTATAAATCAGGAACTAAAGCATAGTCTGTATGTCTATGAGCAACGTGGCACAGAGAATTTGTTGGAGGGCTCACTCACCTCAACAGCGCAGGGGAGAGCAGGCCGATCATCTTGAAGACAAGCACCTAACGAGGGCCCTTGGAGGCTCAAGTGTCAGGAAACGCCGTGGGGAGAGTCTCCTGCACGAGCCTGATGGCCACTTCACCTTGTAGCAAAGGAAGTGAAAGTGTCAAGATGAAGAGGACTTGCAAGCTAACATTCCCTCTAAGGGGGGGAAATGCAGACACAGCCCTTTATAAAAAAAAAAAAATTGTTGGAGGGGGAGGGTTCAGGAGTACTTTGATTGTAGGGGACATCTGTAAAGACTAACAAGAAATACCCTTTCTCATTTCTTGTTTTTTTTTCTCAGCTTATTCTGAAATCTTCGGCCTGATTTTCATATATGAGCAGCCTGGAAAACAAATTACCAAGGGAAAAAAGCAGAGAAAGGATATTGCAGCTGCTTTTGGTTAATTTGATTTTCTTTCATGTTTCATGGCTGCCTTGATATTCCTGATCTCAGTTATTTCTGTTGAATTGAGATCGTTGGGTGCCTGGGACTCCCCCAGTCCTGGACAGGACCTTAACCATAGTGTGGTCTAGATTCCCAGTTCGGTAGCTGTGAAAGCTGAGGTACAGTGACGTCATGCACCCAGTCACAGGCCTTTGTAACCCGTGACATCACACTCACCAGGGCACTCCCAAATGAATCCCTTGAACAGAAGTTCAACCCAGGTACAACATAGCTGTACCGTCTCCCTGTCTGTCCCTCTTCAATGAGCCATCTGTCAGCGAAATGGGACATTTCACCTGGAGTGAGGGGCCTGGTGGGATCTGCTGGCTTTGCAGCGGATGGATTTGGGCTGGAATGCAGCCAGGCCAGGCACTATGGGGTGGGTACTGCACAGTACAGTGTATGACATGCACTGGAGCCTGACTGACCAAGACATCCTGGTCCTGCCACTTAACTGTGTAACTTCGGCAAGTTATTTAACTTTCTGTGGTTCATCTGTAAAGTGGGAGTAAATAATAGTGGTATCTTCCCTATGACTGTAGTAAAGATTAACTAGATTAATATGTACGAAGTGCCAAGAACTGTGCTGGATAGATGACAGACACTTGGTAAAGGCTGTTATTACTGTATTAGTAACATATATTATGATTACATATTCACCCATAGAACAATAGCCATGTCACAGGATTGTAAAACTTAAGTGACATGGAATGTGTGACTAACTGAAGTAAAGGAGTAAATGAATTAGCAGTGTGATCCTGGGCCACACTTGATCTCTCTGACCCTTTCTAGCTCCTCTTAAGTAACATGGTGCAGATCAGGGACTAACTGGTCTTGCCATAAGGTGATGAACTTGTCCTGTGTGTCCCTGCTTTGTCAGTTTTTTTCGTGAAAAGTTCCATATCCTGGAAAACACCTGATGCAGGTAACTGGGACAATAGTGACCTTGGCCCTCTGTGACCCTTGCTAGGTACATGAATAATTAGTCACTTGGACCTTGAGGTGCCCTGTCCCCCACCCCACCTTAGGATTGAGACATGGATTGAGGGGTGTGTATCACAGACATTGTTGATTATTTATGCTAATTCACCTTCCCTCATCACCTTCTTCTTTACTTACTGGCAGATCCTGATTTTATTCTTTTGTTCATTCACTGAGTGGCCATGTGCCCAGTAAAAGTGGCGATAGCCCCAGTTTACCAAGGTGGGGTGGCTCTTGATTCATCTAAGCCAAGCATACAACGCTAGTCTCCTTACTAGTGACTAAATTCGTCGGGGAAAGTTGTATGCACTGGTATTATATTACTAGTTGTTAAAACACGGACATGCTCTGTAATGGTTAGTCAAGATATGTGGCCCAAGTGCTCTGTCTCCTGCCCCAGGATTCCTGTGCTAAACCTTCCCCCATTCAGCTACTAAAGGGTTGATGTCTAGCAACACTGGGGGCTTCCTGGGCCCTGGCTCCAGGCCTCCTGCTTTGTTGGCTCAGTGCCCTTGCCTTTGTGTCTGTTATTTATTTTGTAGAATATCTTGCCTGTATGTGACCTAATTCTGAGGACAGGTGGCAGCAATAATAGCTCTATCCAGTTTCCTGAGGACAGTGGTCCCAGTGGCAGCTACCAGGGTCCGGGGTCATGGTGCTGGTATCCATAGCAGCAGGTACAGTGGTTTTGGCCAGGCCGGTTCTGTGATGTGATTCTAGGTAGAGCCTCTAAGCCTCACAGTGCCCTGGAATTTTAGGGGACACAGCTTTTAATAAATTTCTTTTCTGCTCAAAATAACCATGCCACTTAGCTTTTGCATGTACCATGCCACCCAAAACTTAGTGGTGTAAAAACAATAACCATTTATTAAGTAAGTCTTCTTAAAGGTCACAAGGAAAAGCATTAGATCCTTTTTGGACTTTGGCCTACTCAGCGGGAGAAGTGGCTTTTAGTTCATCTTTCAAGGATCTGATTGGCCTTAGGCAAATAGTAAAGAATCAGATTGGCTTGTGAGTTTTCCAGGCAGAGGAAAGGATGATACATGGTCTTAAAATTCAAGTTAATGAGCAATAATTCAAAGTCTTCCAGACTTGGTAGAACTCTCTTTAGTTGCCAGGTCTGAAAATCAAGGAAAAGAGCAGGCAGATAACTGAGCCAGGAGGGCTCTTACATTGGAGACTCCCTGAGGATACGGGTGGTGCTTTCTCTTCACTTTTTTCTTCTGCCATAGAGATCAGCATGGTGTTCTATGCATAAGGAGCATTTGAACAACTGCCCTTTCCTCATATGAAAGGTCAAACTCTTTGAAGGGGACTTTTATTTATTAAGAATTTTGGGGATACAAACAACAGAAACCAACTCCAGCTATCTTAAGGAGAAATGGAATTGATTTGAAAGATACCAGGAAAGTTCATCAGATCTGAGGAACTGTAGAACAACCAGGCCTTGGGAAGAGCAGAACCTGGGCAACCCTGCAATGACAGGTATTGGCACAGCCATCTAGAACACTGCCATGATGTGAGAGGGACTATGATTGTTCAAGGCTCAGACAGGGTTCTTCTTGACCAAGCAACTGTGGCCAAGGGAGCAGTGCTCCTGGGAGCCCACATCTGTGATTCAGGGGATAATGCCTAGAGAATGGGGATTTACCGTGAACTCAGCAGCCATACAGAGAACTGCCTGTTAAAGACTTTGTGCATCAGTTATCTTTTGTGCATAACCAACTATCCCCAAAGTGGTTTAAAACAACAAACATTTTACTTGTTTGTGATTCTGTGGGTAGCAAATTGGGCTGGGCTCAGCTGGGTGGTTCATCTGTTGGTTTCACTTGGGGTCATTCTTATGGCTACAACTATTTGGTAGCTCGATTAAAGCCACCCAATCTCCATTTCCAAACCACATTCTTAGGGCAAAGATGTGTGTTCAGGTGCAAATCAGGTCAAGAAGCACATTTATCCTGGACCCAGTGGCTTCTTTTGATTCAGCATGAGAGGAATGGGGAGAATAGGAGCAAAGGGCAAGAGTGGGCAGGAAAGCAGAAGGCTCTACACAATGTGTGATGGATAAATTCCCAAGGGAACTAACATTTATCAAGTATTTATTATATGCCACACCCTGCCCAAAGCATTTGTCAAAAAGATCCTATTTTCTCCCCCAAGTTGTCTAGAGAGGTAGGCATCAATATCGTACTGATCCCATTTTACAGACGCAGAAGGGAAGCAACTTGCCCAAGGTCTCAAAGTCAGTTAAGTGGCAAAGTCAGAACTTGAACTCAGATCTGTTTGCTTTCAAAGTCTTTGTTTTTTCTTTTCCCCATGCTGCTGTTGACTCCATCCTTGGAGTGGAAGGTAGCTAGTATATCTCTGCCTACAAATAAAAGAGAGGGCAGGAACTCTGGCCAGTAGCTAAGCCGTTCTGAACTGAGAAAGGAGTTAAGCAGGAATGGAGGAGTGTCGAGGATGCTCCGAATACGTCCACCTCCTTTGTCCACACAGGATGTTCATTAGGTAATTGTTCATAATTTGGGTCAGTTCACATTATGCTTTTGACTGTGTAAGTGCATGAGTGCCATCTGACAGTGGTTGGCAAATTCATCCTACTCTTCAACTTCTCAAGCTCTGTGATCTCAGGAAGTAAATAAGGATACAGCATGGATTAGTGATTATGGTGTGATTGGGGTATGAATTAAGGGCAATCACAGTTCAAGTCCTGGATCTGCTCCTTATGAGCTGTGTGAGCTGAAATGTTCTTGATTGCACATTGGGATAAGCACTGTTTACAAGTGATGGGGTCATTGTGAGGACTAAGGTAGTAATGCACTTAGGAGGCATTCTATTCAATGCTGGGGAAGAACTATTCTGACTCAACCACTTATTGGCTATGGGATCTCATGCAAGTTTACCAGTCAGAAGAGGCTAGACCATGCTGCTGTAACAACAGTCAGAAAATATCAATGGCTTCCCACACAGCAGAGAAAAAGTGCTTGCTCACACACATGGCCATTGTGGATTTGCTGAAGCTTGGCTTCTCTACCCTACTCTTGGGCCCAGAGCAGCCCCCGTCTGGAAAACTGCCAGTCTGTGTGGCAGATGGAAAAGAGAGATGGCCAACTAGGAGCTGGAAGACATGTGTCACCTCTGTCTACTTTTCATTGGTCAGCACAAATCATATAGCCACTCCTGAGTTCAACAGTACAGGGGTAGAAAATTCTGCTACCCGGAGGGGAATTGAAGGGAAGAAAACTGTAAGATGTTATCATATAATCATATAATTTACCACCGATTTATCCTGAGTCCCAGCTCTCTCTAAAGTGTCCGATGCATAGTAGGCATCCTTGAGAAGAATATTGTCATTACTTTCTCAAGTGCTCTTGGGGCCCCTTCTCCTCCCACTTCGTTCTAAAGATGTGTCAGATGCAAAAAGTCCAGTTGTGCCTTATTTAGCTCAACATCTGGAGAGACTCAGCTGTACCACATATTTGTTCCTAAATCACTGAATTGCTTACTGAATTGGCCGCAGAGCCACCTTTTCCAGACAGGAGAAGAGGAAAAACTTACTTGCGAAGAAAAAGAGAAGGCTCCTCTTGGCCAGGCTGAGGCCTCTTTTGGAGATGGGCCATAGTAAACAGCGCAGATTTATAACAAGGAGGATACCCCGAACAGAGAGTGAAATGGAATCCCAGGGGCTCAGCAGGGTGGAGCATGGAGTGGCTTGTCAGAAGGCTGTCATCTGCCAGCGCTGTGATCTCAGACAAGCTCCTCCACTTCTCTGTGCCTCAGTGTCTTCATCTGTAAAAGAGGGTGGCGGTGGGGGTTCTGCTGTCTCTCATTGAGTGGGGATGAGAGAAAAGGAAAACAAAATATATGACAAGTTTTATAAACTATACAAACCTTTTTGCAGTGGTTTGACAAAAATGGTTAAACTGAATAAAACAATTACATTTAACGAAGATAGAACAGTGTAAAAAATATATCTGACGATAGCAATAGTTTGGTTATAAGTATGGACATGGTTGTTGAGTCCCAAAAGCATGGAACACACTCCCAGTTCCTAAGGATCTTCCATGGGTGGCAAAGAAGAGAAAGTTATAGTAGTTAGGTATTCAAGTTGCTGGCAACCATCTTATGCTATAATCCAGCATTAGTCATGGTTGACTACATTTTTTTTTCTCTCTAGAAAATTAGATGGAGCGTGCAAACACAAAGACGCAGCGTGACCTCCTGGAACAAAACATCGTCTACGTAGTCTCGAGTCAAGATTGAGAGACCGGAGGCCAGGTGGGCTGCTTGCTTTGTTGCCTGGGTGCCATTTGGTATCATTTCCGTATTTCACTCAGTCAGCGTTGCTCAACTTCCACTTTCTCCATCATCAAAAAGTATTTTTAGTCCCTTTCATTACAGGAAACCTTTGGCATTGTTCTCAGGGCTGGTCAGATGGGGGAACATGAGTTTTCCATTGTTGGCACATCTGTAAATAAGGCCGGGCAAATGCATCTTTACATCTTGTGGGTGGAGGGTTGGTTACTCTCCCTTGAGGCCGCATTTCATATTTGACCCTTTGACCAAAGCAAAGGTGTAAGAAGCTCACTCACTGATGTGAACCTGGCTCAGCTCTTGATGGAGTAGATGGCTTCCTAGGGACTTTGCCTCACCCACAAGACTGGGGTATGGGCCCCTCCTCTGTGTTCCTGTGTCCGTCGTCGTCCTTGTCCCCATTATTTACATCACAAGTATTTAATCCTGTGGTGCTCACACTGTGCCACATACTGTTCTAAGTACGTTAAGTGTGCTAACTCATGAGACTGTCACAACAATCCTATGAGGTAGGTTCTTTGGGGGCCTCTGTTTTCAGGGGAAATTGAGACACGGAAAGTTTAGGCCCTTCCCAAAGGTGGCACTGTATGAGAATGAAAGGAGTTTGTGTCTGTAAAGTGCTGCACACAGTGCCTGGCACCTCATAAGTGCCCTAGGAGCGCTTGTTAAGTGAATATGCAGAGTCTAGGCCAGCGATGGCGAACCTTTTGAGCTCAGCATGTCAGCATTTTGAAAACCCCTAACTTAACTCTGGTGCCAGGTCACATATAGAAATTTTTTAATATTTGCAACCATAGTAAAACAAAGTCTTATATTTTTGATATTTATTTTATATATTTAAATGCCATTTAACAAAGAAAAATCAACCAAAACAATGAGTTTGTGTGTCACCTCTGACACGCGTGTCATAGGTTCGCCATCACTGGTCTAGGCCAAGCTGGACTTCAAGGGGCTGAACGTGTTTGCAGCGTCTCGGGGCCAGAGGCCTCGGATTTTCTCTCTCTCGCAGTGGGAACTTGGCCAGGTTGCTCATTCCTTTCTAGGACTCATGGTTCTCCCTTGTAGGATACATCTGATGATGGAGTTAAACTGTTCCCAGGCCACAATGTTGCTGGTTGTGTATCACATGACAGGAACTTCAGTTGTGGGGAAGGTGGCTACAGAACTTACCATCAACACCCAGTGTTAGGAAGAGTCCCTGTGTGGAGGCCTATTTGTGCCACGGAAGATTTTCCCCCACTGAATTCAGAAATCTACCTGATAGAAAGAGGCTCATTTCCAAGACTTGATTCCCTAGACCAGGGCTGGGGAACACCTGGCCTGTGCGTCATATAAGGCCTCCGAAATCATTTGGTCTGGCCCTGCCAAGGCATTAGGGGTGAGTTCATTAAATGTCTGACCAAACATAGCAGGCTAATTTTTAAGTTGATAATTTTGTATGGACTGAGGATGATGTTATAAATATCCAAATGTCCCTTGGCAGGAAAAAGGTCCCCCACCCCTGCCCTAGAACCTCATAACCAGAGGTGGTCATAGCATCAGAGGCATAGTTCAAGGGCATCGAGAGCAGAGTGAATGTGGAGAAGTTCTTCAGTGTTAACTGCAATAGCATTTGAGGGGCCAGGAAACAAACTCTACCTCTTGGGGTCCTGGGACAGAGCGGATGCTGGGAGAGGCTGTTGAGGCGGGCAGACTGTTGGGAACGTGGGGAGGGATGTGGATGAGGGAGAGCCAGCTACCAGAGTGGCAGCGGTGCGGATTCCCCAGCTAGCCATCTCCTGGGGAATGACACCAGGTACTACTATGACCCATGACAATAGATGATGGTGAGTCCAGACCTTCTACCATCATCTCATTGGCCAGGGGCAGGAGAGGTTAATTGCCCCCACCCTTTGATGGATGGCTGAAGGGAGGCTCAGAAAGGTTAACTGACTCACCACCTTGTCACGGCCTTGAAGTTGGGGAGTATTTGAACTTCGGCATCTGAGTCTCTCATAAAGGATCCTTCTCAGCCTTCCACAGATTCACATGACATGAACTTTTCCATTTCCCTTCTGACTTTGGAAAAGCTGATTTTCACTTCCTTCTTCAACCTGACTCTACAAATATCAGCCCTTCTTAAAGTACTTCCGTGATGAGGGACAGTGAAGGGAATGTCTCTCCCACTCCCCATGTTTCCATGGGAGGGGCCCTCCATTCTACCCCCAGAGAGAAATATATGGGAGAAACATGTCTGCCACTCCACTCTTCTTTCTCTCCTCCTAGAAAGAGAAGTAACTTTCTCTGGCAGGTGAGGTTGGGGAAGGGTCTTCTCACAGGGGTGCAGCCTTTTCATCACTGTCCTTTGGAGCAGCCTGGCCGCAGGGAGCACCATCCTCAGCTTCCCATGGAAGCAAGACTCCAGCCCCTCTTCTGGGAGGTGGTTTATCCTAAGGTTTTCAATCAGAAGATATTTGGAATCCCAAAGGGTCTTGGATAGAAGCCTCCACTTTCTCCAGCCTGACAACCAGAAACGATGCTGCTTTTTCACTACTTCTGACAGTGGCCTCTGTCTCTCTCTCTCATCCACTTGGATCTGAACCCAGGCCAGCTTGTGGCAAATTGTTACCATTATTGTCTGCATCAACAGGTGCCTCAGTTTCTACAGGGGTGGCATGCTTCTTCTCTTGGGACGCCTCTCTGTGTGTGCATGCAGCATGCATGCACCCTTAATGACCATATTCTTACTAAGTTTTAATAGTAGTCTTTACGGAATATGGAATTTTATTGAATCACTTGGTCCTGCTTGTATTAATTCACTAGTTTACTTCGTCAACAGACATCTATTGGGCACTTGCCTTGCACCTGGTTCTGTTCAAGGAGTGAAGGATGCAAAGGTGAAAAGACCCATTCCCTTCTGTGGAGGACCTATCGATCTGGTGGGGAGAAAACATGGAAATAAGAAATATAACACTAGCATGCTTGTTGTAGTGGAGACAGAGAGTGCAGCGGAGGTATAAAAAGTGCTACAAAAAATGAGGGCCAGGAGGCCCTCATGGGACAACTTTGAATTGGGGCGTGGAAATGAGGAGGACTTGGGCCAAGTGAAGAGAGGGCACCCTTCCAGACAGAGATGCATATACTAAGTCATGAGACATGGGGAGAAATGGGAGACTCAGAGCGCAAGTAATTTCCCAAGGTTGGGGCTGGAGTGCTGGGTGGGGAGTGCCAGGCAGGGGGTTCCAGGAAGCTGGAGAGAAAGAAAGGGGTCAATTTATTAAGCCCTCTTGTGCCCTGCTAAGGATTTTGAACTTTATCATGTGGAGATGGGCCTTTGGGAGATAAGTAGGTTTAGAAGGATGGTGACCTCGCTATGGGATTAGTGCCCTTTTAAGAAGAGACACCAGAAACATCTAGTACCCATCTCACACCATACATACTTATTACAATATTTTTATTGTACTTTACATCCCCATGACTAATCAGTAACTACCAATTTGTACTGCTTAATCCCTTCACCGTTTTTACCCATACCTCCAGCCCCCCTGACATCTGGCAACCATCCAAACGTTTTGCATAACTGTTTCTATTCTGCTTGCTTGTTTATTTTGCTTTTTAGATTCCACGTGTAAGTGAAATTACATGGCAATTGTCTTCATTTCTCTGGCTTATTCCACTCAGTACAATACCCTAACTCCTTTAGCTTTTTCTTGTCTGGGAAACTATCTCTCCTTCACTTCTAAATGATAGCTTTGTTGGGTACAGTAATCTTGGCTGTAGGTCTTTGCTTTTTATCACTTTGAAAAACCAGGAATATAATAAACGTAATTGGTGCCTCTTAAAAAAAATAAAAGAAGAGACACCAGCAAACTTGCTCTCACTTTCTCTCTCTCGCCATGTGAGGACAGAGCAAGAAAGTGGCTAAACTTTTGCAAGTCAGGAAGAGAGCTCTCATCAGAATTCAACCATGCTGGCACCCTGATATTCAAATTCCAGCCCCCAGAACTGTGAGAATATATTTAGAAAAAGTCTAGTAATTTTCCTATGATTCCCCAAAACTCCATGTTGCCAAATCAGGGGTCACTCTCCTCTTATCTTTCTTGACCTTTCAGCAGCAGCCAGCAGAGTAGACCACGATGTTTTCCTGAAAGCACGTTTTCTTTGCTCTCTCTGACACACATTCTATACGAGTTGTCTACCATACTCACTCTTGTCCACCATGGACCCTCCATCTAGGTCTCTTTGGCTGACTCCTCCTCCTGAACTTGATCTTGACTTTTAAAGTCTGTCTGAGATCCCATTGTTATATGCATCCTTTCGTAGTGACCTCACTAGTATTTGCTTTAATTCTATATAAACGTAGGTCTTTTCATATCTAGTTCTCCATCACTGACATCTCTTAAATACTTCAGAATCATAGCCAACTGCCTACTTGGCATTGCCTTCTGCATGTCTAGCAAACTGTGTGTCCACAGAGAATTCCCCAGTCTCCGTTCCCTCAGCCAATTGTCTCACAGTCTTTCCATCTTGGTAAACAAGTGCTTCCATCTTCCCAGTGACTCAAGTCAAATCTGTGGGTTTTCCTTGATTCCACTCTCTCCTTTAAATTTCATATCAAATTCGTCAAGAAATATTGCAGATTACTGCTGAATATTTCTCTTCTGTTTATACCCTATTCCAGTGGTCGGCAAACTGCGGCTCGCGAGCCACATGCGGCTCTTTGGCCCCTTGAGTGTGGCCACGAAGTTTCAATCGCACTGTACGTGTGCGCCCGCACGTGGTATTTTGTGGCAGAGCCACACTCAAGGGGCCGCAGTTTGCCGACCACTGCCCTATACCAGTGGTTCTCCAACTTTAACGTGTATCAGAATCACCTGGTGGCTTGTTAAAACCAAACTGCTGGGCTTCGCTCACCCTCAGAGTTTCAGGTCCAGTAAGTTCAGAGTGAGGCCTGAAGTTGGCATTTCTAACACATTTCTCAGAAAATGCTGCTGTCATACTTTGAAAACCTTCAACCTATATTAGCAGCTTATCAAGTCCCCATTATTTTTCACCTGAACTACTGCAACAATCTCCTAATTTGGATCCATATTTTTACTCTCATTCCATTTCATGAACATTTTTGGTATCTTCTGACCTCCTAGTACTTTAAAGAAATATATCCTTCTTATATTTGGGGAAATTCCAGCCTTGAAAGTTTTACTCCCTAAAACTAGAATCTAGGAAACTCATATTCCTGGCTTCTTCTGCAACTGGGTTATAAGCTGGTGCCTCAGGCTCTGCCAGTCGGTATGCCTAAGAGACTTTTGATTCAGTGGTGAGCAGCTTGAAAAAGGAAGCCCTGTGCAACCTTTTTTTTTTCTTTTCTTTTCTTATTTAAGAAACAGCTAAGTCAACTGGCTTTGGGGGTGGCAAGGGTGCCGGAGCTGAGTTCCTCACAGAAGGATCACCACTGGGGCATCCGTAGTAGGGCTTCCCTCCTTGTGGTTTTAGAAATTATCCTTGGACCTTTGACCCTGAATCTTGTTTTTCAGATCCTCCAAAATATCTATGAGCTGCTCAATATTCTGTAAAAAGACAAAATTTGAAAAATAAATACATAACATTTAAATAAATTTCTGCTAAACCAGCCAGAGTCAGCTTTGTTATTTGCAATGAAGAACTCTGGGTGATACACCCTTTTGTAATCCATTCTCCGCTCATTAGAGATCACACATTGATCTGATTCAATCGCGTTTGAGGACAGATCAACTCCTCAGCCTATCTTACAAAGCCTCGGGGACCAGGCAGCCTCCTAGGGGCCTCCACCTCATCTGGTATCACTCCCCTCCTTGCCCACTTTGATGGGACCCCATCGACCATTGTTTATTTCCTCAAATGTGCCAAACTTGCACCCACCGTAGAGCCCTTGCACAGGCTGTTGCTTCTGGCTGGCGGTGCTCCCTTTGGTTCTTCACATGACTGACTTTTTGTTTGTTATTCAGAGCTCAAATTGCTCGATATAAATGACATCTCAGCAGAGAACTCTTTCCTGACTACACAGCCTAACATGGCCAGCGTCCAACAAAAATCTCAGTGGTTTTCTCTTCTGCAGAGCGCTAATCACTGTTTGATATTTTTCTTATTTGTTAATTTATTTATTGTGTGCCCCCTATACCCTGTAAAGATCAACTCTGTGAGAGCAGAAGTTGCATTTGCAAATAGATTTACCCAGTCTGTTGCTTGTCTTTTCATGTTCTTAATGGTGTCTTGTGAAGCACAAAAGTTTTTAAGTTTGATGAAGTCCAACTTACCAATTTGTTCTTTTATGGGTCATATTTGTGGCATCATATCTATAAGATCTTTGCCTAACCCAAGATCATTAAGATTTTCTCCTATGTTATCTTCTAAATGTTTTATTATTTTAGCTCTTATTTTTAAGCCTATGATCAAATTTGAGTTAAATTTTATGTATGCTGTGAGGTAAGGATCTAAGCTGTGATCTTTTTTGCCTTTGGCCATGCAATTGTCCCAACACCATTTGTTACAAAGACTATCCTTTCCCCAATGCATTGCATTGACACCTTTGTTGAAAGTCAATTGCCCATAAATATCAAAATAAATATAAGGATTTATTTCTGAACCCTCAATTCTGTTCCGTTGATCTATGTGTCTATTTGATCATTTCCTTTTTTTAATTGAATTTATTGTAGTGACATTGGTTAATAAAATGATATAGGCTTTAAGGGTATAATGCTGTGATACATTATTGCATTGTGTGCCCACACTAACGTGAAATCTTCTTCCGTCACCATATATTTGACCCCCTCTATCCTTTACTCTATCCCCAACCCCCCTTCCCTCTGGTAACCACCATACTGTTGTCTGTTCTGTGAGTTTTTGTTTTTCTTGTTTGTTCATTCATTGCTTTCAGTTTTATAGCCCACCTCTGTGTGAAATCATATGGTTCTTTCCTTTTTCTGTCTGACTTATTTCACTTGGCATGATATTCTCAAGATAATGATTTTGATTTATGGTATGAGTTTAGGGCTGAAATGGAGTTTTTCTCCCTCAGAATGTTTAATAAATATCCAGGCATTGTTTATCGAATAACCCTTTTCTTCTCCATTGCTTTTTTTATGGTTGTTAAATGGTTAAAAGACATTTTTATAGGAACCTCCTCCATGTTACTCTGACTCATCCCATTTCCCCCCTATCCAGCACCTTAGAAGCCCCTAATTCTGTATTCTGTTTAACCAAATGAGAAAGATTGTCCATCCTCGAAAGAGCTTAGGTTGGCAAGTAGGAAGAGGACACTGACATGTTAAAATAATAAACACAGAGCAGATATTTGCGTTGGACCTCACAAAAGTGCATTTGTGGGACAGTAACTGCAATGAAGGGCTTCTGAGGGGAGTTTCATGTTTGCTTTGGGTGGGGTTGTGGACACTTAATCTGAAAGTCACCCAACCCCTGCTCAGATTGTTTCTACCTATTTGCCTGACACCATTTTAATCTTCTGGCGCTGGCTGTGGGATTTTTAAACATCAAATGACTATGAAATTCTGAGAGAAGACTCCACCCACTCCAACCGAGTTTAAAAGTTCATCATTTTTCTGAATGAAGACATACTTGTAAAATTTCCAGAAGACCTCAGGCTGAAAGGTACAGTTTTATGACAAGTGATCCAATTAAGGTTCACTTAATCTTGACAGGCTGTGAAACACTGTTGAAACCAAGAGATGAAATGAAACTCAGAAAAATGTAAACTGCTGCATTTTCTTTCAAACAAACAAAAAAAAAAACCAATGCCAGTGTTAAGGAGGCTTAATAAAAAAAAATGAAAAAAAATTAAATATGTTTTATTGATTTGAGAGAGAGAGGAAGGGAGAGATAGAAGAAAACATACAACATCAATGTGACAAAGAAACATCCATCAGTTGCCTCCTATATGCACCCCTACCAGGGACCAAACCCATAACTTGGGCCGGTGCCCTGACCGGAATCGAACCCGGGACCTTTTCGTGCACAGGATGATGTTCATCCAACTGAGCCATGCTGGCCTGGGCAAGAATGAAATTTTAGTTGCCTGAAAATTCGGTGTGGTTGTATTGACTTAGGCCTGTTCTGTTTGCAAGGAACAATGACATACATTAGAGAAGGACACGTTGAGAAGAGTCGAGGAATCACAGGGAACCCATTTCAACTGCTCCCTGGCCGGGCCTCCTTAGTGTGGTCACTCCAGCTACACGATGGAAATGTGTCTTACTTGGGGCAAGGTGAAAGGCACTGCCACCTTCACCACCACCACCACCACCTCCGACAAAGCAAAACATTGCATATTTTAAAACACTCCAAACTTATCCCAATTTCCTAAGTCATCAGGAACTGGGCTTTTGGGAGCTCATCCTAAAAATTAATTTACTCATTTTTTTTTTTAATGTTAGCTGTTGCTATCCTTTTCCTGACGGATACTTTAAACGTAGGGTAGTTGAAATAAATAAATGAGATATTTTTTTTCCCCACCTCTCACTCTCTTTCCCTCAATAAAGAAATTAGAGCAAATAAGTCATTGGCAATTTTAACAAAATTGCCAAAACAATTTTGCAACTTGTTTATACCTATTATGGAAGTGAAAGTGTTAAAAATTCAGCAGACTGCACAAGAACTTTATAGATACCTTCTATACTAAAAATGGTTTTTAAAAACTTTACACATGCTGTTTTGTAATCTTTTGAAATTTAATGCAAAATAAAAAGTTTATTCTTTCATTAACTATTTTTCTATAATAGTCGCTTTGGAATTTTTTTTAGAGTGAACTATTTTTAAATGTGAATCTTAATGGTTATTTGTTGCTGTGTAACAAATCATGTTAAACTTTCACTCACGTGGAACACAAGTCACATAGGGCCCAGAAGGTCATTCATTGGAAGGACTTTGGCTTTTGCCCTTTGTGGGAGGGAAGCCACTGAAGGGATTTGAGGAAACACATAACTTATGTGTTCACAAGATTACCCTCGTGAATGGTTGCTGTGCTGAGGATAAACTAAAAGAGTGTCACCCGGCTGGTGTGGCTCAGTGGTTGAGAGTAGACCCATGAACCAGGAGGCCATGGTTCAATTCCCAGTCAGAGCACATGTCCAGGTTGCAGGCTTGGTCCTCAGTGTGGGGCGTGCAGGGTGTGTAGGATGCAGCCAATCGATGATTCTCATCATTGATGCTTCTATCTCTCTCTCCCTCTCCCTTCCTCTCTGAAATCAATTAAAATATATATATATAAAGTGATGGGCTGTCCATGGTGGGAGCAGGGCACCAGTTAGAAGCAATTGCCATAATGCAGGTGAGAGATACAGTAGCTTGGAAAAATGAGGTAGCCAGGGGAGATGATAAGATGGATTAACATTCATCTATGTTGTGTTTTTTTTTTTTACTTATTTTATGGCATTGTTATCACATAGGAAGTGAATTTTGGTGAAAGGTTTGAAGTAGTCATCAACTAGACCAGCGGTTCTCAACCTGTGGGTCACGACCCCTTTGGCGGTCGAACGACCTTTTCACAGGGGTCGCCTAAGACCATCCTGCATATCAGATATTTACATTACGATTCATAACAGTAGCAACATTACAGTTATGAAGTAGCAACGAAAATAATTTTATGGTTGGGTCACAACATGAGGAATTGTATTTAAAGGGCCAGAAGGTTGAGAACCACTGAACTAGACAAATATTTCTTTTTATTTAAACTATATATATATATATATATATATATATATATATATATATATTAATATATATTTTTTATGGTTGATAGTATTACAGATGCCTCCCATTTCCCCCCTTTCCCTCTCCTCCCAGCCCCTACTCATCTCCCTGTGCCCCCACCCCCCCACCCCAGGTCTTCACCACTCTATTGTCTCTGTCCATGGGCTTAGACCAGTGGTTGGCAAACTGCAGCTCGCGAGCCACATGCGGCTCTTTGGCCCCTTGAGTGTGGCCACGAAGTTTCAATCACATTGTACATGCGCGCCCGCACGTGGTATTTTGTGGAAGAGCCACACTCAAGGGGCCGCAGTTTGCTGACCACTGGCTTAGACAAATATTTCTTGAACACCTATTCTTCATCCTGTGCTTTCTTTCACAGTGTAGGAAAGCCATTGGAGGCTCAAGCAATATCTATAGCTTTGACTTGAACCGTTGACAGGTAATATCTGAGCATCTGCTAATGAAGATCCTGGTCCTCTCCTCCGATAAGGATGCTTTGTAATTTAGATCCCTCCATAGTGATCTAGAGGCCAGCTCTTCCCCAGCCAGGAGCCTCCCAACCCCACCTGCCAGGGGCAGAGACAGCATCTATCTTAATGATCCTTTTGAACCACCACCTTCCCCTCCGGTGAACTGCACCCTATCAGCCTCCACACTGGTGGGACTGGCGTGGGGTGAGATTCCTAAGAATAGATCCAACTCTGGGCGGCCTCTGAGCTCTGCCATATCCTCCTGGGCTACATTTGGCGTTTTTCTCTTCTCTTCCTCCCCCTTCGGGGAGCCCCAGTGTTCTCAGCTGTTACATCAGCCTGCTGCCCGGGCTGCCAGAGGAGCAGAACAAAAGATGCGAGTTGGTGACTATTCACATCTGTACTTCTCAAAAGCAAACAGAACAGATGCCCTTAGCAACGGGGCTCTCCGAGGAGGCAGGGGAAATGTACCCCGAAGGGGGAAGTTTCCCTCCTAAGAGCTGACAGAGCCACTTAGCGATGGCAAGGAACAACATGAAACAGAACATTAAACGTTGATGAACTGCAAAGCCTGGGAGGGTTAAGCTGCGAGTCAACAGAGATGTTCTGATCTGTATAAACACGCGGCCTGCAAACTCCAGCACCGCTTTGGGCCTTATTTGGATGGTGTTTTCCACTGCCTTCCTCAGGAGAGAGGGTATGTGGACCAAAAGAGAGGCTGTGGTTTTCTTATGAACTGGGTGGTAGAGAGCACTTCTTAGGAACTTGGCGTTGGCCAGTTCCTGTCCGCAGGCCTGTGCGCCAGCCTGGCCTTCCCGGGCCCTATCCTCCTGGCTCCTCCCCTCACCTGTCAATCAGCCCCTGAGTGTCCCCCTTGCCTTCTCTCTCCTGAAGGCTCTTACCCAGAGCCCTGCACCGAGTGACATAGACCAGAGTTGGAGTAAGAACAGTCACTCGCTCATAACAATTGCAAGTGCAAATGGATTATCTCCTCTGGGCCAGCCTCACGCTCCTTGGGCCTGATTCTTTCACTTAACTCCCCCAACAATCCTGTGAGGTAGGTAGGATTTGGGGTCTCATTTTATAGACAAGGTGACCGAGGCCCCAGGCAGTAAAGTGAATCGTCCTGGGCCACAAGGCAATCCATGGCAAAGCCGGGAGCTGCCCAGGCAGTTTTATTCTCAAACTCAAATTCTCAACCACCAGGTTACAACTGCCCTGACTCTCATGTTTGGAATGGACAGAGGAGATACACTGCTTAGAGACGTTAGGGGAAAAGGAGGCAGGGCTTTTCTTCCTCCGTTTCCCTGCTCCTCCGCCATCCTCAAATATTGCAAACATTTCTGTGTGGAGGGAGTAGTGCCTCAGTTTATCTTTAAAACTTCCTTTCTCTCTGGGGCTCTGTTTCTGGCTCCAGGGTGGCACTTGACCCAGACCTTGCTAATCGAAACGTTGGTGACTATTCCATGACCAAGGCAGGCCAATCGGAGGCCCTGAGATATGAATGAGGCCTTTTTTCTGAGCCTGTCGGGAAGAAGTCTCCCTCTTTTCTCCCGAAATCGTCAGCCAGGGAGGATGCAGCCCCCTTGCTGTGGAGCCGTTTTGTGGCCATGAGTAGGAAACCTCGTCTGAGAAGGAAGCAGAGCTGAGCTGAGAGGACACAGCGGAGCCTGACCTCATCCTTGGAGCATCCGAACCAAGCCATGTGCTCTTCAGCTATGTACCCTCATAAAATCTTATTTCTGTGACATCAGCTTGAGGCAGGTTTACTGTTGCTTGTAACCAAAGGAATCCTAACGGCTCCGCTAAGCCTTCACTAAATGTGTGCTTTGTGCCACAGTCTGGCCTGTAACTGAGCAATTAAGACGGCCCCTGTGTCTACATGGGGAGAGTTACAGCCGCCTGGGGCTGCGGACCAGGGCAGTATTAGCAAACGCTTGTGTGACCTTCACCAAGGACTGTTTTATGTGCTTTTCTTCATATTAGCTCATCGAAGTGACCATTGTCTCCACTTTTTTAGGAAAGAGGGGAACCGAAGGCACAGAGAGGTTGACGAACGTGCCCAAGCTCACACACCTCCAAACTTGGGAGTGCCGTGGGCTGGGCTCCAAGTGCAGCCGCCTGGCTCCGGGCACTCTGCCCCCTGCACTTGGGACCTGCAGCCCCGGCCAGAGGCTCCAGTGGACCTAGGATATGGGGACATCCATGCAGAACAGATTTTTTAAAAATTTATTTTAATTTAACTTTTAAAAACAAAATACAGCGGTATGAGTGAAAATTCAAAGGCATTTGGTTAAGAAAATTCCGACCCACACAAGTAGAGACAAAGATGGTCATCCCTGTGGTTTTCCTGCAGACACACTAATTGACCCATGACACTGAGAAAAGCAGGAAACAGGGGTGCGAATGGGCACCCACTGGGCCAACCCTGTGCAGTGCCCTGCCCTCTAGGCTCCATGGATCTCTGTCCGCCCCTGCCTCATGTCTGCTCCGTGGAGGCAGCCCGCTGAGTGCTACCCAGTTAGACACGCCTACCCCAATTTCAGAGGGAGCCTCCCCTACAGGGGGAGGGAAGGCCTCGGCTGGCCCCTGTGGGGACCTGCCTCACTGAGGCTTTCTCCCATCTGCATCTCCAGTTAGGAGATGCTAAGTGGGCAATGATTACAGAGGGCTGAGCACTGGGCTCCTGCTTTGCCCTCAGCCGCTTCCCCATGCCAGCCTCCCCACCGCATCCCAGCTCCCCTTCTCCCTAGGAGCCCCAAAGCGCCTTGTGTGGAGTTCAACCACGTGCCAGGCACTGTCCTATGCACTTAGCATGCACTTATTCATCAAAACAAACTTAGAAGGGAGGAATTCTTATTCCCATTTCCAGATGAGAAACCGAATCTCCAAGAGCAGCTTTGAAGGCACACAGCTGGTGTGTGTTGGAACTGGAGACAGGGGGCTGGCGCTCTACCCCTGGTGGACATGAGCCTCGGGTAGTGACCGCCTCCCCGACTCCCTGCTGCTGTGATGTGTTCCCTCCCCCTGGAACCTCGGATTCTGACAGTTGCCTGAGTTGCCCCTGAGCTGGCCTAGTGCTTTGGACATCCTGGCTTATTAACTAATTACCCTGTCATCCCTCAGGCCCGCCTCCCTCCCACATCTTGGGCTCAGAGCAATCTCAGGGGGTCCCAGTCATCTCTAGCATCTTGCCTGGCACTTCAAGGAACCACTAGGGCTCACTCTTTATCTTAAATCCAGTTACCCGCAGAGGCTGTGCCATGTGCTTGATTTCTTGGAGTGGCTCTCTCAGGCCGCATCTCATCTTGTCCTTTGGGGTAAAATTGGGACATAGGGGGACCGGAGCAAGCAGGACTGCTTATAGGCTGCTCTCCTAGAGTCTACGAAATGGCTCGAGGTGCTCCAGATGGCTCACTAACAGAGGTGGCCCCTGCCCCCGGCCCTGGAACGCACCCTGAACATGATGGTTTGAACCTCTGGAAAGACTCAGGATTCCAGAGCAGTGATATTTCCTTGGCTGGGTTTGGTAGGGATTAGCACTCCCAGCCAACTCTTGATTATCTGTGGGAGAATGGAGCACTGACATTTCCAAATAACTCTGGAACTTATTCTGGCCAACGGCTCCAAGTGTCTCCTGTTGGACCTCTTTCCAGGGTAGCTACCAAGAAGTCCAATCTCTGGACTTGGCTTTCAAATCCTCTCCTCTTTGCTTCCCTCCTCTGCTTTTCTTCTCTGTGAGAGAGCGTTCCTCCAGCACTGAACAAGGAAAGAGAGGAGCAGCAAGAAGACTGGGTAGCATAGTGCTCTCTTGGAATAACAGAAAATCCAACTCAAACTTAAACAGTGCGAGATGTTTAGTTACTTATACAAATAACTAAAAAGCCTGGTGGTTGGAATGGCATCAGTTAAGTTGCTCCAGCAACTAATTGAGGTCACCAGGAAAAAAATCCAGGGTTTTGTGAAAAGAGGGAGACTATCCAACTGGCATGGCTCAGTGGCTGAGCATCTATCTATGAACGAGGAGGTCAAGGTTTGATTCCTGGTCAGGGCACATGCCTGGGTTTCAAACTGAATCCCCACTGGGGGCAAGGAGGCAGGTGATCAATGATTCTCTCTCATCATTGATGTTTCTATGTTTATATATATACTAGGGGCCCAGTGCATGCATTTGTGCACCTTGAAAGGAACTGTGGGCCGTAAGGCTGCGGTGGGCACAGGGGTGGGTCTCAGCCCATCCTCCACGCCCCCGCCCGGCCTCTCCCGCTGCGGCCCCCAGTCCCCTCTTTGCCGCAGTCCTGCTCCCTCTACCTCCACTCCCATGTGTTGACGGCACCGGCCCTGCTTGCATCCACTGACAGCAATGAGTGATTGGGGCTGGCTTTAGCAGTGAGTGTGAGTGGGGCCAGTGCTGCCAGTGGGTGCGAGAGGAGTCTGTTGGCCCCGATCGCCCCTCAGGAGCAGGGGGCGGTGGAGAAGCCCAGAGGGGTGATTGGGGCCGGCAGCTGCCACTCACACTGCTGATGGCACCGAGCGATTGGGGCCGGCAGGGGGTGGGAGCGGGGCCAGCACCAGCGGCAGGTGTGAGCGCCGGGCAGAACCGCGGTGCCTGAGAACAAAGAATCTTCAGTAACCACCAGAGGTTTGCCCCAATGACAGCGGCCAGTGCCCCACTTTGGTCTGGCACCCACCCGCACCTGCTTTACCATCCCACTGCAATGCCTGCCATGTTCTGTGCGCACCCCCTGGTGGTCAGTGCACGTCATAGCAACTGGTTGTTCGATTGTTCAGTTGTTCCGGCGTTCGGTCTATTTGCATATTAGGGATATATATATATATATATATATATATATATATATATATATTATATAATTTTATATATATACACATAATATATATATTATATAATATAATTATATAATATAATATATATATATATATATATATATGTATATATATAATTTTCTTTTTAAAGAGAGAGACTGTAGGGAGAATTCCAAAGCCTGTGCCTTCTCTGGCCACTAGCCCAGCCCCACAGACACTCTCTTCTCTCCTACCTGTTTCTCCAACTGCTTTTGTGGAGAAACACCATCTTGGTAACCTAAGGGCAAAGCCTTTGAAGGTAGGGGATTTGTCTTCCTCTTCTCTCCAGCCTCTCATTTGTCAGCCTTCTGCTGACAGAAAGGCATGGTTGGTTTTTTTTGTGTGTGTGTGTGTGTGTTTTTCCAGAAGCTTATCTAGTTCTAGAAGTGACTCTTAAAGATGTTTACATGGTACAGAGATTTAATTTTGCCATCTACCACCGACTGACTGTGTAAGCTTGAGCAAATGACTTTAGATTTCTGAGCTTGAGCTTTCTCATCTATACAACGAGAGCATAAGGGTCACAGCCCCTTTGAGTCACTGGGATAAGGCAAATAAAGAAGTTAGACATCCTCAGTGCTCAATGAACAGATTCACATGTGAAAAGTGCTTAGAGTGGAGCCTGGCAAAAGATGGCATGGTAAAAAAAAAGTTACCAAGGATGATGATGAAGATGATGACTATGATGTATCTAAGGGCCTGTTGACTTTGAGACTCAAAGGAAATAGACTCTACCAGTGGAGTTTGGATTTTAGCCAGATTGTCAGATTTTAGGGTGAGGGAAGGGTCTTCCTTAGGCACCTTCAAACTATACCAGCTAGGTTTTCATCTATGCTATATTACTTTTAATAATAAGGCTAATGTATAAACTCATTCAACTTCAGGGTAGGAAAGGTTCTGTCCAGGCTGACAGCCCTGTTGGAAGAAGAGGGTAGAGGATTCCTTTCTCCCTTCCCCTCATTTTAGCTGTTCTATACAAAGAGAATAAGGCAAAGAGGTGGAGTGGAAATTGGACCAGGACAAGAGCTGGAAGATGAGCATCTTAAGCCAGCAATGCCACTTACTAGATGATGTGTAATGGGTCTCTTGAATTCCGAGCCCCAGTTTTTTCATTTGCAAAATGAGGTGATGCAAACACAACCAATGGCCACGGATGTGGTGAGGATCAGATGGTCAGAGGTCCATGAATACAGAATGGCAGAAGCTCTACAGTTCTGGTGATGTTCGTGACCTGTAGTGTTGGTTGGTGCATGTGTAAGGAAATGGTTTGGCCAGAGAGAAGAACACCTGGGTTATGCAGAGAAGGTTTCAGGCCAGGTAGGCACCTCTAGTGTCCCTAAGGTGGGACTGAGCTGGGCAGTAGTAACCTGAGGTGGGAAACAGGTGGGAGGTTCCACGTGCCACAGGGATTGGAACCCCATGTCCTGGTTGCTCAAAGCTTTTCTGCCACAAAGGAAGGCAGGCCCATCAATAACAACAGTAAAATCCACCTCAAAGGGGACAGGACAGAGAGCACTCAGGGGTGCAGAAATAGGCTTTTTGGTTGAGATCGGGGTGTTGGGGGGCAACAAGCATGGTGTTTGCTTGTTAGGTAAGGGCCCTACCCCTTCTTGTGCCAGAGCTGGGAAAGGGGGATTACAGTTTGAGAATCAAGGAGAAGTAGAAATCAGGCCCAAAAGAAAGAAGTTTGTTATCCATACGTCAGAGACAGCGTTTTTGTTTTGTTTCAGGTGTAAAGCAGCATTGTGCTCAAAATTGTTGCTTCTAAGACCATGGGGCTAAAATACTTCAGTCCTCTGAAACTCCAGACTGGCCAAGAGCCCAGGGCTCCCTGTAATAAAAAGACTGTGAGGCCCTGAGGCCGAGAGAGGTGGAGGACAGGGTGAAGACAGGTGGCCAGAGCAGCTCCAGCCTGCACAACCAGGGACGGGTTCTCCAGAGGCCTCAGACCTGCCCAACAGGCAGTGGCCTGTGTGCAAGTGCCTGGTTGAGGAGCAGGGGCCAAGAGCTGTCGACGAAGGGAGCAGAGCTGCGCACAGTCCGTGGGTGGATGAGCCCACACAAATCAGGCTCAAGGTACAAGAGATGTGAAAAGGATTAACCTGTGCCCGGTGCTGGAGGGAAATGGGTCTACTGAGTTTCTCAAACTCTGGCCCAAGAGTCCGTGAGCACTTGCAGATGAATCTTGGGCGTCCACAGATCCTCTATAAGGGTATTTAATTTTGTCTTTTTGTATTGAAGCAAACTTGGAAAAAAATAGAAGTTAGTCAGTCCAAGCCTATTCTGGGTCATCTGGGTTAGTGGCCTCCCATCTTTTTTTTGGCATCCACCCACAGAAGGCATCCATTTTGCATTGGTGACCTGGTTTCCATACGCTGATATTTATGCTCACACAAATGGTGCTGACGGGAGGCCCATCTGGGCCAATGCAGCTGCACCAGTTGTGAAAATAGGGACATACTCCAAGCCAGTTGGTAACTAACTCTGAGGCTCCTAAGTGTCACCACCCCACACCTCCCTGTCTTGAGGCCTCCCTGTCTTGAGCCCCCAACTACCACCCCAGGAAGCAACAGCCATCAGAGGTGAGAGGCGAGGGAGTGTAGTCATTTCCTGTGACTGCTGTAACAGATGACCACAAACGGGTGGTTTGAAATATCAGAAATTTATTCTCTCACAGCTCTGGGTGCCAGGCGTCTGAAATCAGTTTCACTGGGTCAAAGCCAAGGTGTTCACACAGCTGGGCTTCTATCTGTGGCAAACCTCCCCTAGCCTTTCTTTTATAAGAAGACTTGTGACAGCACTGGTGTGGCCTACACAGATAATCCAGGGCTATCCATCCTTCTCAAGGCCCTTCATTGAGTCACATCTGCAAAGAACCTTTCCCTTTATAAAGTAACATCACAGGTTCCAAGGATTAGACCTGACATTGTTGGGAGCTGTTATTCAAACTACTACAGTGAGCTTGCAGGGCCCTGCTCCAGAAGCTATGCCAAGATCTCTTTGATTGATTGCAGGGGTGTGTGTGTGTATGTGTGTGTGTGTGTGTGTGTGTGTGTGTGTGTGTGTGAGAGAGAGAGAGAGAGAGAGAGAGAGAGAGAGAGAGAGAGAGAGAGAATGTTCTGTATACAATACTGATTTTTGACATCACGTGGTATTCTGATTTTTTTCTCTTTTCTATATCATTTTCTTAAAACGTGCTTGCTGCAACTCACTGCATTTATTTCAGGACCCACTACTGGGTTGTTAATCCACTTTGAAAAACACTACAATTACCTTATAGCTTAGTGCCACAAGCTTTCACTGTTTGTATTTGTGTTTTTAATCACAATGACACTAAACATAAATTACCACAGACGAATGAGAAAAGCATAGAAAGCTTTAATATGTAAATAATGTAGTATGGTGCTGGCATCAAAACAGTCCTGTAGACCAATGAACAGAACAGAGCGCCAGAAATAAATCCAAGCCTATGCGGTCAACTAATTTTGAGAAGGGTGCCAAGAATACATGGTGCTGGGGAAACTGGATATCTAAATGCAGAAAAAAGAAACTACATCCTTATCTTCCACCATGCACAAAAATCAACTCAAAATGGATTAAAACTTCTAGAAGAAAACAGAGAAAAAGCTCCTAACATTGTCCTTCACAAAGATATTTTTGGATGTGACACCAAAAGCCCAGACAACAAAAGCAAAAAATAAGTGGAACTACATCAAACTAAAAAGTTTCTGCACAGCAAAGGAAACCATCAACAAAATGATTAGGCAAGCTACAAATGAAAGAAAATATATGCAAACCATGTCTAATAAGGGCTTAATACCTAAAATATAAGAAGCTCATACAACTCATTAGCAGCACCTCCCACCCCAAACCAACCTGATTGAAAAGTGGACAAAGGACCTGAATAGACTTTTTTTTTTCCAAAAAAGATGTATAAATGACCAATAGGTATACAAAAAGTTGCTCAATATCATTCGGGAAATGCAAACCAAACCCACAAGATATCGCCTCACACCTATTAGGATGGTTATTATAAAAAACATAAAAGATACCAAGTGTTCTCGAGGATGTGGAGAAAAGGGAGCTCTTGTATGCTGATGGTGGGAATATAAATTGGTACATATTTTTAATCTAATTGGGGATATGACATGTACAGTTTCGTATTCTTCTTTATTGCTTAACATTGTATTGTAAACTTTTCTCAGGCCATTAAAGCTTCTTCCAAAACTAGAAAAAAACAACACAGAAATATGTAATGAATATATGTACCCTAAAAGTACCACACAATGGTTTTTTTGCTTGTATTTAATACTAGAGGCCAGGTGCACGAATTTGTGCATGGATGGGGTCTGGTTAGCCTGCCCCGATGGGGGGGAGGGTAGTCAGGGGTGGGGCCAGCTGGGGGGAGGGGCTGTGGGCAGTTGGTGGGCCAGCCCTGCCCTCAACTGGGGTGAGGTGGGCAATCAGGGGCAGGGCCACCAGGGGGGGAGGGGCCTGAGGTGGCTGGCCAGCTGGTCCCATTCCCTGGTTGAACTCCTGGTCAAACTCCTGGTCAAGAGGACAATTTGCATATTAGCCTTTTATTATATAGGATAGTGGGTATTTCCTAAAGTACAAACATTAAATACAATGAGAGTAAAGCTGACATGGAGAGAGGTCTGAGCTGGAAAGCAGGACTCCTGGGTTAGTCTCTACCCCAGCCTGGATGCCAGTGACCTTGACTAAGTAACTTACATTTGGGACCTCAATTTTCTCCTCTGAAAATACAAGAGGTTAGATTTTAATGAACTTCCTGTCCCTTCCAATTCTTTTTTTAAAAAATATGCTTTTATTGATTTTTAGAGAGAGAGGGTAATGGTGATGTCAAAGATTTTATTTAAGGACAGTGGAGAAATATATAGGGTGGGGCAATAGGAGGTCTACAGTTGTGAATAACGAAATAGAGTTTATTCCTTTTTCTAGTACATGTTTTTGAATACTAATATTCTTAGGCCCTTTGAAATGACACACAACAGTGTAGACTGCGAAGCAGAGCACTTATTTGAGGTCCCAATTCAGCCACTTGCTGGTTATTAGTTCTTTATTTTCTCTGAGCCTTCATTTCCTCATCTATAAAATGGGATAGCAATACTCATCTTGACTCTCTCATTGGACTAATGTGAAGGTGAATGGAAAGAATGTTGTGTTAATAAATCATAGCGCATTTTCAGGCACCACCTCATAAGATGCCAGTTAAATCATCAGAATACAGGTTAATGTGGTGATTGAGACGGAGGGAATGCCTGGGCTCAAATCAACTTAAAGATGTGAGATTTTAGGCAGAGCTACCTAACCTCTTCTGTGCTTCCTCAGTGAGAAATAGGATAATAATAGATAGTGTCGATCACATAGGGTTTTTTATGAGGACTATATGAACTAATTTCTACAAACTACTGTTTGGCACATGGTAAGTGGTGAATAACTGTTAACTAATGTCTTGCAAACTTGCTGGATAGTGATGTTGTCTTCACAGTTGTAGTTGTGTGATGCTTTAAAAGTCAGCAAACTTTAGTGCCTCTGGAAACCTTAGATGGGACTGCCACACCTCTCCTGGGAATCCTTCCATTCCTGGTGCTGAAATAGGAACAGCAGGGCTGCCTTGCACAGCCAAATTGGCAGCTAAACCCACCCGCTGCCTCTCCCTCGCCCCCAAGGCCCAGCTGACAGCAGTGGGAGCCTCACACTGTCAGAAGGGACCAGCATTTGGCTGCTGCTGTTGACTGAAGAACAGCAGGGGCCCCAGGCCATGCCACCCCTTGCGGGGACCCTGGCAGAGCACACAAGTCAAACAGGATCAGGGTGGGGCAGGACTTGGCCCAGAGAACTCACTGGCACCAGCTCACAAAAGGTGGGAACAGGGAGTGCCCCAGATGATTCAATGGGTGGCATGTTTCCCTCGGAGCAGCTGCCAGAAATGCCTCCCAGGCACCTGGTTGAGAGGCAGCGAGTGAGCACAGGGGTGGCTGGAAGGCCAAGCCCTTCGGGGCCACTCCAGTTCCCCTTACACCTCTGCTTGGAGTACCTTTCTCTACCCACCTGCTGGGCAAAAGCCTTCTCCTAGCTCAGCCGTCAAGTCCTAATTCATGTCTGTGGGGAACCTTTCTGGGTTCTACTGGGTAGACCCAAGTGCTTTTCATAGTACATAAACTGTATAAATATATATATATTATCCACTAGGTACTTACATAGTCCATCTTCTCCTCAGTTGACCTTGAACAACATAGGTTTGAACTGTGGGTCCACTTATTCATGGATTTTTTAAAAATAAATACTACAAATGTATTTTATCTCCCTTATGATTTTCTTAATAACATTGTCTTTGCTCTAGCTTACTTTATTGTAAGAATACAGTATATGATACATACAACATATAAAATACATGTTAGTAAGCTGTTTATGGTAGCAGTAAGACTTCTGGTTAGGTTGTTGGGGAGTCAGAAGTTATTTGCAGATTTTCAACTGCATGGAGATTGATTCATATAGCCCTGATGGTGTGCAAGGGTCAACTGTATTTACACCTTCTATGCTCCATCTGGTAAGGCTCATTATCACTGATTATTGGTATATGGTTATTCTATTTAGGATGTTAGAAGGATGTCTCTTTTTCATTTTGAAAAAAATTTTGTTTGTTTTATCTTGTTTCTTAATCCCTTTACCTTTTCACCCAGTGCTGCAACCCTCCTCCCCTCTTACAGCTGTCAGATCGTTCTCTATCTATGAGTCTGTTTTTACTTTTTTAGTTTATTTTGTTCATTAGATTCCACATATAAGTGAAATCATATGGTGTTTGTCTTTCTCTGACTGACTATTTCACCTAGCATAACACTCTCCAGGTCCATCCATGCTGTCCCAAAAGGTAAGATTCCCTTCTTTTTTCATGGTGGAGTAGTATTCCACTGTGTAAATGTACCACAGCTTTTTTATCCACTCATCTACTGATGGGTGCTTGGGCTGCTGTTTCCAGATCTTAGCTGTCCTATATAATAAAAGCATAGTATGAAAATTGTCCCCTCGACCAGGAGTTTGACCAGGGTGCGGGGCTGGCCGGGGGAAAGGGAGGGAGGCCCCCGGCCAGCAGCCGGCAGCTGCTAGGGACCCTATCAGTGCACAAATTTCATGCAATGGGTCTCTAGTTGTAAATAACACTGCAATGAATATAGGCATGAATAATTCTTTCAAATTAGTGTTTTGGGTTTCTTTGGATTTATTCCCAGAAGTGGAATTTCTGGATCATAAGGCAGTTCCATTTTTAAATTTTTGAAGTAACTCCATACTGCTTTCCACAGTGGCTGCCCCAGTCTGCATTCCCACCAACAGTCTCTCAGGGTTCTCTTTTTTCCACGTCCTTGCCAATGCTGTTTGTTTGTTTATTTATTAATGATAACTATTGTGACAGGTGCTAGGTGATATCTCATTATGGTGTTAATTTGCATTTCTCTGATGATTAATGACACTGAGCATCTTTTCATATGTCTGTTGGCCATCTGTAGTATGTCCTCTTTGGAGAAGTGTCTATTTAGGTATTTTTTCCATCAGGGATGAGTCTTGAAAAGAGTGTTTCTACTGTATAATTCTGCTTCCAAATGTAGCTAAGTAGACAAGGGGAGCCAATCTCCAGGTGGTTAGTGACATGTGATGTGGGCCAGGTCAGGTCAGAGTCTCACTGTGAAGGATCTGAATTGGGAAAGACTTTAGCAACAAACAGTAGGAACTGAAGCTGAAAGTATGACCTACAGAGACCCTGATGTAGTGGATGCTGTGATGGCTGCCCAGGTTCCATTCAGGAATGAAGGATTTATCCCCCTGTTGCTGGGAGTGTGCCAGCAGACAGCCCTCAGTTGCCAGCTTCTGTTGGGAATGTCTCTATTGGAGAGTCCCTTCTCCCCATACACAAGATCATGCACCTTTCCCAGGAAAGCCCATATCCAATGGCTGGTTGACACAAAAGCAGGGCCAACCTCTTGGGAAAATTTTGAAATGCCCTGGCAGCGTCAGAGGGACCTGTGTAGTTGGCCAAGGCCTTTGTCAATAGTAGGTCACCAGCCGTCCTGGTTTGCCTGGAATGGAGTGTGTTCACAGGGCTAAAACCTGAAAGTCCCAGGAAAACTAGGACAAGTTGGTCATGCAAATCAAGACTGCACTGTGGCTCAACTTCTCTCTCCACCTAGTTCTATCAACTTCTTTTCCCTTTCACAAGTGGGAATCCCAAGAGCACGCCCTAAGAAACCTCTGGCCCGCTGACCTCCATCTCAGGATCTGCTTCTCATTGGACCCAACCTGAGATATTACAGAAGCTCTGATGTAGAAGCTTACGCTGTGTGGCATCAGAAACTCTGAATAAGCAGAAGCTATGCTATAGAAAAGATATGTTATAGGGAGTCCAGAATTCACTTGGTGGTGGAACTAAAAGAAGCGGACATCTTGGAGACAGTACTCATGTCAATAGCAGCTCCTGAGCTGAGGGTCCTAGAATCATCTTGGGTCTCTAGTAAATACATTTTCTTCATTCTTTCAAAATGTTTATCATGAACTGTAATATTTTGCTTATAGTTTATTATTGAATATTTATTGGAGTCTACATTATTTGCTGTATATTTGATGATTGATTAGACCCAGAACTACTCATTAAGCTCACGCTTCATTAAGACTCTCTTGTAATGGCATCTGGCCTTAAATTAGGCATCTCCATTTCCCATAGTGCTCACTGCCTTCCTACAATAAACTCTCTGTTTATCTGATATGGTTGGGGTAGGTTTCTCACCTTTGTATTCAAAGAAGAGCATTTCTGCATCAGCAAGGGATTTGGTTGTTGGCCACAACCAAACGCTGGACATCTTAAGGGAAAGAAATAAACTTACTGGAATGATATTAGGGGTTCTCAAAATCAAAGAAAGACTGTGAAGACCAGGGTTGAAAAGTGGGCAAGAACCAGAGGACCTGTCACCAATATCATGATGGCTATAAGCTCCAGTCATACCCAAGGTTCTTATACACCATGGAGATTGCATGTCCCAGAAGAGCATCTGCATGACTAAGCCTGCCCTGCGCCAGCCTGTGACTGAACCAGGAATGGAAAAAGGAGAAGGAGAGGAACATCTAGCAACTTTGGCTTCTGTGCTGTGAGACAGCACTGCCCATCCCAAACACACAGTATGGGGAGTTCTCAAAAGGGGGAGTGATTAACTAAAAGGAAGTTGGGCTTGAGGGCTAGAAGCCAGAAAACAGCAGATGTCCACTTCAGCGTCTATTTTCCTACTAAGCTAAAAGCTTTTAAGTCAGGATCTACGAATTTTCATCTTTTACCCAGATGACTGGTGCCTGGCACTCAATAGGTGCTTCATAGATGTTTTTAAGAAATTGCAGATTCAGCCCTGCCGGCATGGCTCAGTGGTTGAGCATCAACCTATGAACTACTAGGAGGTCATGGTTCTGATTCCCGGGTTACCTGCTTGATAGCCAGTGTAGGGCATGCAGGAGGCAACCGATCAATGATTCTCTCCCATTACTGATGTCTCTATTACTCTCTCCCTCTCCCTTCATCTCTCTGAAATCAATAAAAATATATTTAAAAACACATAGAAATTACAGATTCAATTATCTCTTTCATTCAAGGAATCAATACAAATAGAAAGACTTGTGCTTGCTCCTTTAGGAATGCAAAGATGGATACATAAAATGCCAATTCTTAAGGGCTTTAAAATCTAGAAGTGTGATTGGGGCATCAAGGCAGTGTATGTATACCGTGTGTGACACACCTTAGATGGTTTGTCTCCATCCATGCACTATGTGGGCACATGGACTTATGTCATTCTGTCACTCTAGTTGTATTGTTGTCATGAGTAGAATCCTCAGTCGCCCTACAACCCACCAAGAGAGTGCCTTCTGGTAACTAACAACAGGGGGTTGTTTTTTCCTCGTTCCAGATACCACTTTGGCTGCCCTTCTAACAATCACATGAAAACCTGTCTTCCAGGGGAAGTTTAAGCAGCCTTTTACTCAGAGGTTGCAAGGATATATTAAAACTTTCCTGAGTCAAGGGTGTAGAAAATCAACTGCACATCTAGGCTGGCTCCTTCCCCTTCCCACCAATGTGGGCAGGGGATGTGCACAGCCCAGACCTCAGGATGTGCCACATGGGGCTCCAGATCGTGCTCCTCCCACCCCAAAACTCTCTCTTGTCCTATGTCCCCTCTTCTTTCTTTTAATTTATTATCTTTTTTTTTAAAATATACTTTATTGATTTTTTACAGAGAGGAAGGGAGAGAGATAGAGAGTCAGAAACATCGATGAGAAAGAAACATCGATCAGCTGCCTCCTGCACATCTCCTACTGGGGATGTGCCCGCAACCCAGGTACATGCCCTTGACCGGAATCGAACCTGGAACCTTTCAGTCTGCAGGCCGACGCTCTATCCACTGAGCCAAACCGGTTTCGGCTAATTTATTATCTTTTTCCTTAACTCTTTCCTCCCAAACTAAGTCCCGGCATACTCACCCCACCCTATTTTCTGGGACACATAGTGCTTTTCTCCAAATTCATCAAGTTTCATATCCCCTTTTATGTCTTATAATTGTCCTGCTCCTGGAACCTGCTTGTGAGTCAAAGGCATAGTCTAGGCTACCATTTCTCCTGCTGGTAGAGAAACTTGAATGTAGAGCCTCAAGATAGAAAGGTTGGGAGTGTTTCCCACTCCCAATGACACTTGATTTTGTTCCAAACATCTAAACCAAAAACATACATATCTTTCACTCCTGCTAAAAAACCTGAAGTTTAGACAACATAGTCATGTTACTATTCTTAAAGGACATTTATCCACCTTCCAACTCTGAGCTAGATTATAAAACCGATTCCCTTAATTTGACAATGAAGGCATCTGTCCCAGTCACTTCTTTCCTGGGATTTTTTCTTGTCTGAGGGCTGGGGGCTGGAGAATGACAAGATTGTCCTTACATACATATATGTATTAAAGTGAAAGACAAGAGGAAATTTGTGGCCAAGACAGCTAGTGTTTCCTAATACCTGTTTCCCCCTTTGCTATAGTAAAACAACATGCCCTAATTTTTAGCTAGCCACATGCTGCCCAGAATATAGTCTGCATATCCCAGTTTCCTTTGCAGCTAGATATGGTCATATGACTAAATTCTCTCCAATGAGATGTGAGTGAAAGTATGTGCAATTCCTGGTTGGCTTCCTTAAAGGGACGGGCTTTTCCTTTCCCCTAGTTCCTTCCCTCACTCTTGCTTTCTGCTGGCTGGAAAATGGACATGGTAGTAAGTTGAAAGGGAGAAGAGTTTGCCACCCAAAATATGCCCCTTTGAGGTATTAATTATTTTAAGGTGATTATTTTAAAGAAATAACCAAAAGACAAGGAAAAAACCCTCAACTTCCCCCTAAGTGCCTAAAAGGAACTTAAGGTAGAGGACCTGCTCCAGGAAGGGTGGTATCACCATAGATAACTATAGTTTAATCTAAACCAGTGTGTGAGACAGGGAGGACACTAACAAGGCCCATTTGATCGAAGACCTCTCCATTTTAAAATAGCCCAACAAACATATATTTATCAAATGTTAACTCTTTTTTTAAAAAAATATATTTTTATTGATTTTTACAGAGAGAAAGGGAGAGGGATAGAGAGATAGAAACATCAATGAGAGAGAAACATTGATCAGGTGCCTCCTGCACACCTCCTACTGGGGATGTGCCTGCAACCAAGGTACATGCCCTTGACCGGAATCGAACCTGGGACCCTTCAGTCCATAGGCTGACGGTCTATTCACTGAGCCAAACCGGTTAGGGCATGTTAACTCTTTTTATCTCCTTATAAATTGCCTCATGCCCCTTGAAGTTCTAGACCCCACTTTCCCTTCCTTCACCCAGAATGACACATATACCTCATTTTGCCTTACTATCTTTGGAATGTTCATGTTTATGTAAATTTCCCATGCTTGCATATTAGAACTTGATTCTCTCCTGTTGATCTGTCTTATGTCATTTTAATTATTTGACCAGTCAGGAGAACTAATAGGGAAAGGGGAAAGTTTCTCCATCCCCACAAAGTCATCTCAGACCATGTGCACCAGTGCAACATCCTAGGAGTGGCAGAGCAACAAGACAGAAGGAGTCTGGGTCTCTGACACTTTGTAGTTGCCATAGCAGCCCTTTACTATGCCCAAACTGTTCCTGAGAAAGAAATACATTTCTAGTTTATTTATGTCATTATAATTTGGAATTTCTGTTAGAACAGCTGATTCTATATCCTAACTGTGGCTTGCTGGCCAAATCTGGCCCATGACCTGTCTTTTGCAAATACAGATTAATTGGAACACAGCTATACCCACTCATTTTTGTATTGTCTATGGATACAATGGCAGGTTGTAATAGAGATCATATGGCATACAAAGCCAAAAATACTTACTATCTAAGCCTTTACAGCAAAAGTTTGCCAACTTCTGCTGTATTCAATGAATTTATGTTTATATAAAAATATTAATGATGGTTACCTCAAGATATTTTACTGTCTCCTTATGTTTCATTTGATCACTTAATCTTTCTGGGAAAAAAAAATCTCTGCACAAAATGGGTGAATTTATTCTAGACTCCACCCTATATGAACCTACAAAACCCATATTTTTATTGTCACTCTCTTCCCTGCCAGAAACATTTGAGCTACCCGCCAGCTCTTACAAAATGTTGGGTCTGGTATTGTATGTGGTTGGATAATTTTGATTGCTTGTAGCCAAAATTTAACTTAATGAGGATAATTTATTGGCTCTTCTTCTCCATCTCTTGGCTCCGCTTATCTCTAATAATCTGTTTCTTAAATGGGCTCTTTGTGCCCTGAAAATATGGTTGCTGGAAGGCTTGAGCCTGCTTCCTCCTGGCTACTAATCCAAAAATGTGCACACATATCAAATTTTAGAGACAATTTTGATTGGCCTGCTTGAGTCAAAGTTTATGCTTGAACCAATCATTGTGTTTAGGACAAGGGAGTGATTTGATCAGCCAAGTGATGAAGCTCAAGGTCAACATGGAATGAATTTCTTTTAGGAAAGATTGGTTTTATTACCTAAAATGGAAAAAAAGGGGGAGGGGGTCACAGGAGATTAAAACATAATAACAACAAAAAAATGCACACAATAGGTGCTCATTTCAGACAACTCTGGGTTCTTGTGTGTAGTGTTGGTTGCTTCTGGATGCTACATTTATTTGAAAGCTAATGTGCATCTCTAGTGTCTGATTTGGATGCCAATTAATTATTGTTTAAATTATCATACCAGGTTCAGCATATCACAAAGCCTGTGCAAACTGTGAATAATCGCCTCCTTCCCTCCCTTTTTTTTTTCATTTTGGCCAAGACTATAGTTTATAGAGTTTAAATGTCTGATTGAAATCTGAAATGTAAGCAACAACCAATAGCAGGATGTAAAAAGACAGACTCACACAGTGGTAGACAAAGGGTGGTATAAGGAGTTAGCAATGTGGGTTTGAGGCTCTGCTCTTCTGCTTCTTGGGTGGTCATGGCAACTTATTTAGCTTTTTTTCCATGTGGGACTCAATTTACTCTTCTCTAAAATGGGGATGATGAACTTGCTCACTCCTAATTGTTTTGAGAATTAAATCTTTCCTGCCAGTTGGTTTCATTTTGGGCTTTCAATGATTTGGGTGCAAACTTGTCTCTGCAATTTGGCTTTCAAGTTACTGACATCCCACAGAGGCACATTTGGCAAGAGAAAAATTGTTGATGAAGTAAAACTCAGAGGTGAAAAAGCAGGGCAGCCAACTGGCTTCAGATCCATGACATGCCTAGATTAAATCTTTGCTTGTGCCCACGGAGCTTGATGCTTCAGGTAAGTGCTTAGAATCTATCATTTTCTGCAGGTTTTGAAAGGGCTCCCAGGAGGAAGTCAATCATTACGTTAAATTACTACTTCAATTACTACTCACTTCTGAAGATGGTAGATGGTTTCTTTTCTTCTTCTTCTTCTTTTTTAATTCATGTTCATTCATCTCAGTCTAATCACATAGGGCTCCGGGGAGAATAATAGCTGGGACATCTCAGGATTTCTAAATTACATTCTTGCTTCCAAACCCTTGCCTGGCTTCAATCTGTTTATGCCTCAACTGTCTCATCTATAAAGTTGAGATGATGCTCTTGAGTAACCTATGGGTTGGCATATGCCAATCAGGACACAAAGAGATGTGCCAGAATTTTCGAGCAAGATGGTATCAAACAATAAGGTGCCAAGGTCAGGATGAAGGCAAACAGGTCTCAGAAACCTAAGCTATCTGCTGTTTGGACAGTATGAAAGGCCATAAGCATTTACGCATTTCACTAATGCGCTAGGGGGCAAGACAGAGAGAACGAAATCTGTAGCTGAGAAGAAAATGGGCACAGAGAGAGCTATTTCAGGTCTGGGTGTACTATGGGAGGCTCTTGTAGACTGTTAAGAACAAATATTTACTCAGTTGTCCCAGAGGGGGGTTGCTTAGCTAATAAGAAAGCACAGAAAGTCAACATCAGCTGAAGAAGCTGCCCAGTGAAGCTCTGGAAGGTTGCTCAGGACATCACACCATTCCAGGTCCCAGCAGCAATTCAGGTGGTTCATCTCTCAGGTGACTCAGCTTTCTCTAGTTGCTTCTCCTTAACTGAGTCTGAGCTGGTGCTTCTCTTGCTGACTTCTTGTTCCCTCTTCTTTCTGCTCGAGCTCATACTTTTTGCTCACTCATGGCTTCTGCCCCAGGATGTCTGCTTACTGGTATCTCTATTGGCTTCTTAGGTTCTCTCAAAGGCTGGTTCTTCCAACTACTCTCTTTCTATGTGACTCAAATTTAAACTCTCCCAGAAGGAGTACCTGCCTGTAAAACAGATGCCTTATGGTCCAGGCACAAAGCCCTATTCAATGATTTTTAGCCAGGGTGGTTGGGTCTTGTAATCCAAAACATCGTATCTTATATATAAGCTATGAAGAAAAGGGTCTATATCACTCTCATGGATTTTAAGGCTTCACACCAAGTTCAGTACTTGAATATATTAATTCCATCTCTGCTTTGTACCACAAAAGAGTTAAGGCGGTTATACTGATAATGCCACTGTAATGTAAAAGGTAATCTATACCGTGCTAAAATGCTCTGTGGCAATTCAGAGAGAAAGTTGATTTAACACTGGCAAGTCAGAAAGGCTTCGTGGGTGAGGTGAAAATAAAATGAAACATTAGAGAACGGATAGAATTTTGATAGGAGAGAATGAGGGGGATAGTGCATTCTATTCTAGGCAGGGAGAAGCGGGTAAAGAAAAGCAGCGACATGGAAAGTTTGGGGGTAATTGGTAACTCATGCAGTTTGAGTAGGTCGGAGGCTTTTATAGGGAGGGAGGGAAGGAAGCTAAATCTGAACATTTAAATGCCAAGCTAAAGAGTCTGAACTTTATTTATTGGGTTGACATTGGAGGAGTGAGTAAAGATTTCCAGTCTGGGCAGTGAAGGGGTTGGAACTGTTTTCAGGAGATGTCTTACGACAGCTTGGGTACATAATAGGTTGGAAGGAGAAACAATGGGAGACAAGGAGGTTATTATTGTCACTAGGGTGTGTCGGAGAAAATGAGATGAGATAATGCATGTGAAATGCCTCTCAGAGGTAGCAAATAAGAGCTTGTGGTTATTGGGAGTTCACGATGTGCAGCCTGTGCTAGGGCATTTCTTACAATATTTTATTTAACCCAACAGTGACATTCTAAGGTAGGTGTTATTAGTCTTATTTTACATATCCTGACACCGAGACTCAAGTCAATGCAGTAACCTGTGAAAGACCACATGTTAGTGAGTTCTAGAGCTAGACTTTGTACTCAGGTCTGGAAGACTCCAGAAGTCGTGTTTTCTGACTGCTCTGCACTGCTTTCCAAAGCCATTAACGATGGGACAAGAAAAAGAGCAGTCAAACAGAGTGTCAAGTTTTCAGGAGTGGGTGATGGGAAATATGGCAGTGCTGTGGACGGAAGTCAGATAACGTGAAAGGAAAATTGGGGAGATGAGTAAGGTTATGAGCTTATTTTGACCTTCCCTTAAGGCAAACTACATGAATCAACCTAAGGAGTGGTGGAAATTAAAAGACATAGAGAGATCAGGAGACTCAGCGTTAAGAAGTGGACCAATCAATTACTTTTTCCTTGAGTTTGGACCGGCCTGAATGTTCATTCCCTGTACCTTGGCCACATTGCCCTACAACCTTGACTGATCTCCCACACCTGCCTGCCGGTGTTAACAATGCCGACCTGTGGGCCCAGTCCACCCACTCTCCTAGAGGACAGCCCTGCCTACAGCCCTAGGGAGGAGGAGGCAGCCATGCCTCCACACGGTTCCCACCCCATGTGGCCACAGCTGGCGGGGAGTAACCAAATCATGGATTGACCAATAATCTGCGTCCTACCTGGTGGGTGATGAATGCAGAAGGATGGACTTCTTTCAAAAGAGGTTCTTCACACAAATAGATACCCGGTGGACACCGTGTCTCTAATTCTGTCTAACTATTGACTAAACAGTCAATGTTTATTTAATGTATTTTAATTCTCACCTGAGGATATGTTCTTATTGATTTCAGTGAGAGAGGAAGGGAAAGGGGAAGAGAGAGAGTGAGAGAGAGAGAAACATTGATGTGAGAGAGAAACATCAACTGGCTGCTCTCTGTACACACCTTGAGTAGGGATTAAAACCGCAATCCAGGTATATGCCCTGACTGGGAATCAAACCCATGACCTTTCAATGTACAGGACGATGCTCCAACCAACTGAGCTACACCAGCCAGGGCTAAGTGTTTTAAGGGCAGGGCTGAGCCCTCCTTAGTCCTGCTTATCACTCTGTCCTCCAGGTCCAGGACAGTGCCTAGCACAATGTAGGCAATTAGTACACATATATGGATGAATGTATATTGAAATCTTAGCTGTGGACATAGCTTTGGCTTAAATAAGGATATAGAATTGTGTATAGTTGTTGTTTATACTTTTACTACGCTGCTAAATAATTTAGCTTATTATATTATCAGCAGTTATGTCTAGCTTCCCTAATAATTATTATAAATGCTAATAATACTAGGCACTTGTCCGAGTGTTTCATGTGTATTCAATTGCTATGTCTTCACAGCAATATCAAGCATACTCTTCTTATAACTGTGAAGTAGGTCTGAATCATCTCTGTTATTTAACACTCGTCACCTAGTGGGTAATCAGTACATGTGTGAACATTGAGTTGAATTGTCTATTCCCAACTTGGCCGACATGTGCTATAATATTTCATATTATATTTTACATAATATGCAATGTAGAGGGGTCTAATCTTGTTAGGTACAGTGAGATAATACTGGGGAAGATTGTCAGAATTTGGGGTCTTGGGGGGAGGTATAGTAAGATATCTGGGATCAGAAACAACAGAGCAAGATTGCTGGGCTAGAGGAAACTGCATACACTGTTCTGTGATCATGGAAGATATTTGAGAGGCTGGGGAGTGGGGTAGTCACATGGGCAGGAGTGCTGAGGGGGAATGTCATGGATGGTTCTCTCCACCTTGTATAGCAGGGAAGGGGGACGTCTGGCCCACAGGCTACATTAGGCCCGGGAAATTATTTCGTCTGGCCCTGTCAAGGCATTAGGGGTGGGTTAATTAAATGTTTGACCAAAGATAGCAGGCTAATTTTTAAGTTGATAAATTTGTATGGCCGTGAATGATGTTATAAATATCCAAATGGCCTTTGGCAGTAAAAAAGGTTCCCCACCCCTGTTGCAGAGCAATGTTAATCGTCCTCCTCTTCAAGAAATCAACTTTTCTGTCTCCATTGGCATTTAGTGGTTGCTGCAAATTCAATAGTTAATCTTGACGGTTTAACTTTTTCTCTGAAAAATGGTTGTGGCTTTCAATATGTGGAAGTTGGCATTCTCAAAATCAAAGGTATGATCGTCACAGGGTAAAAATGCCTGGGTCTGTGCTTAGACACAGGCACTTTGTAGTGCGTTCCCCTGGCCCCTCCTGGGACAGAACTGAGGTTCAGAGACGAGAACCCAAGGCCACACGTGGTCCACAGCAGGTATCTTGGAGTCCGAATCTAGCAGCCTGCCTCCCAGGGTCTGTCTCCCAGTTTTCCTTCTGGTTCAGCCACGGGGACACCTGCACGTCTTACTCAAGAGCAGTTTATCCAGAATTTGTGTGAGACCTGGAAGCCCAAGTCACATCAGCATCGGGACCCTTGTTGCAGAGCGCCACCCCAGGAGAGACAGAGGGCTCTCCTAAGCAACAAAGAAAGTGGAGCCCTTTCGTGCCACTTTGGGGCAGCTTTGGCAGCATGTGACTTCAGAGGCAGCAGCCACAGGGGTGCCGGCATTGATAAAAGCAAGAGGTCAGGAATACAGTGGCCCTGAGGAGCCTGGTGTGGCCTGATCCTCTCTTTGCCATCTGTTTGGTGTACCTTCAGGTGCATGAGAAGCTTCTGCCGTAGTTCCTTCTAGGAACCCAGGCCTATGGAGGGGAAATTGGGGTGCATCCAGGGTAGCTGAGAGGACAGTCATACCAGATACTCCAAAGGACTCCCAGAAACTATTGGTGGCGAGGGCTTTGAAGATACAGAATGCTAAGGGTCCTGCAATAACAGGCTGGAAAAAAGAGTACAGAAACATGTGACCAATTTCCCTCAGCTGGTGCTCCCTGCGAGACTTGGCTCACACACAGAGTAAGGTCAGGTGAGGTCTTCTTTTCCCAGCTTTCCCAGCACACCTGGCATTCCATACGGTGAGGTCAAGCTGCAGGCAGCAGTGATGGACCCATCTCCTGAGGTCATCCCTGCCCATTTATTGGTTGGACAACCTGTTGGCTCAGTGCAGCCTGTGGATGTGGCCACAGGAGTGGGTCTGTTTTAGCCCATTCAACACGAGTGGCTGTGTGTTTGCAGTGCACAGACCAGAAGTGTTGGATTGTGGTATTATTGCATGAGACCTTGATGAAAATTTGGAATTTTGAGCGCAATGCTCGTTTCGGTATGGTTTTATTTTGAAAACTTCCATTCGTTATGCCTGTTTCTTTTTCACAGGGTGTTAAAAAGGGACTCTCTCTGTCCTAGAGGTTTTTGGAAGCCTAAAAAACTGAGGTATAACCGTTACCCAGTAAAGCCTCATCAGGAGCAAGGGTCAGACCCCTGTGCAAAACATGCTAAGAAATTGTTTGTTCTGCCAGCTTTTGCCCAAGAGCCATGCCTGGGCTGTAGAAGAGAAGAAAGAGGTGAGGAGGTCAGTGGAGAAAAAGAATCCCATGGGGTGCCTCGTGGGGGTTCTGAGCATTTCTCTGCCCACTACATGGGGCTGGGGAGAGTAGGGTGTTCCTTTCACCTTACGCCAAGTGAGGAGGGCTTTTGGAGTGCTGCCTGTAGTTCCAGGTGGAGGAAGAAAGAGAAATTGATCACATCCCCTTAGCTACTGCAAGCCTGTGTTGAGGAATGGGCAAAGTGTTAGCCAGGTGAAAGCTTGTGGTTCCACCCCCACCACCAGCTTAATTGAGATATAATTGACATATAACATTATGTAAATTTAAGGTGTACGATGTTTTGCTTGGATGCACTTAGAAATTGCAAAATGATTGTCTCCATATGGTAAGCTCCCACTTCCATTCTGCCATGTAGTTACCATTTCTCTTTTGTGGGGAGAATATTTAAGATCGATTCTCTTAGCAACATTCACCTATGTGGCACATACAGTACTATTAGCTATAATCACCATGCTGAACATTAGATCCCCAAACTTGTTAATCTTTAATTGGTAGCTTACACACTTTGACCAATATCTCTCCATTTCCCTACCCACAATCCCTGTTTGCTGCTACTCTACTCTCTATATCTCTGAGTTTGGCTTTTTTAGGTTCCACAGATGAGTGAGACCATGCATTATTTACCTTTCTCTACCTGACTTATTTCACTTAGCATCATTTCCCCAAGGCCCACCCAAGTCGTAAAAGCCTGTCATTTTGATTATTTAATTAATTTAATTATTCCATTAGATTGCTCTCTTTAATGGTTGAAAATAACTTGATGGCTTTTTAGTGTCTAAGAGTGATGGGGAAAGTATCTGCAATTTCACCTCAGAGGAGAGGAGAGGGCCAATGAGGATGTAGAATGGGCAAGGAGAGAAAGAATGACATGGATCCTGTCTGTCCTCCGGCCAGCCTGGTTTATTCAGGCAGCTGGTTCAAAGTATGATTATTATGAAAGCACTAGAGGCCTGGTGCATGGATTTGTGCACTGGTGGGGTCCCTCAGCCTGCCTGTGCCCTCTGGCAATCTAGGACCCCTCAGGAGATGTAGTAGTGTGCAAAGTGGCAGGTGGCTGGGAAGGAGCCTGAGCCCACACCACTCCCGCTCATCCTGGCCCGCTGCACCTGCAGGTGCCACTGCTCTGTAGTGCTGCTGCGGAGGAGGGAGAGTCTTGTGCCACCACAGCTGCACTTACCAGCGATGAGCCCAGCATCTGGCCCCGTCAGTCAGCTGAGCAGCGCTTCCGCTATGGGAGCACACTGATCACCAGAGGGCAGCTCCTGCATTGAGCGTCTGTCCCCTGGTGGTCAGTGCGTGTCATAATGACTGGTCATTCGGTCACTTAGGCTTTTATATATGTAGATATTTATTGTTGCTTCAATTTTATTCTTATTCAATTTTATTTTTTCATAAAATCAATGGAGAGTTCAGGAGGATCGATAGAAAAAAGATAAAGGCAAGAGAGACATCCACAGCTTATTATTGCTGGTGTTTTTAACCCCTAAAGGTTGGTTGCTGAAGATCAAGAATGAGAGAGACCAGCTTGGCAGTGGAGGCAACTTCCTGGACAAGGAGAGATGTCATAGTGCCCCTGTGCTCCCCTCTCTATAGTAAATGCCATTGTCTCTTAAGCTCAGAAGAGCTCCCTAAGGGGGGTATAATCCCTCTACTTCATGGATCAGGAAATTGAGCCTTGGACAAGTTAAGCAGCTTGGGCAGTGCCATAAGCTCTTAAACAGCTGAGTGGGAGCTCTGCCCCTCCATCTTATTCTCCTGCCCAGCTGATTCATGCTGGGTCTTAGATGTGTCCTTCCGCTCTGGTTACTTTAAGAGGGCACCTCTCTTACCATGACACTTGCTGGCTTTTATTGAGCCCTGAAGATATTTCAGTCACTGTTCTATGCACTTCATTTAATACTCCTATCAGCTCTACAAGATAAATGCTACTGTGATCCTCATTTTACAAATGCAGAGAGCCAGGCAAACTTGCCTGAAAGCCACAGAGCTGGTAAGTAGTGGAGTGAGGACTTCTATTCAGGCAGCCTAGTGCTGCAGGCAGGCCCTAAGCCAGTATGCTCTACTGCCGTGGAAGGCACCAGGGCTAAAAGGAAAGAGGACGTGCCCACTGGCCTTCCAGCCTTACAGCAATGAGAGCAGGAACAGTCTTTCATCTGCTGCCTCCTCCATGGCCCTCTCCCTGCTGCTTTCCTCTCTTCTCAATGGGAGGGGCTCCAGGTGAATCACCCCTTCCATCTGAGCCTGGATGTTACCGCTCATCTCTCCGCTGGGACTTTGCTCCATATAAACCTCTCTACTATGCCTCCTGCCATGATTTAAGAGACAAGCTGTCTCAATAGGTCATTTTGGCTGGAGAAAGGGCCATTTGGGGAGGCCAGACTGGATGAGGAAGCAGACAAAAATGTAAAGTGCTCCACAGAAGAAATAAATAAGCATTTGCTGGAGGGAAGAGGAGGGTCTTGACTACATGAGGATGAAGCAGGGCTCCAAGTGGAAGGAAGAGCCAAAGAGAATTGTTTGAAGGTCAAATTGGTCAAGGAACTTTTAAGAAAGGGACTCTCTTTCAACAGTTGTGGTTTTCTGTAATCAGCTGTGATGTAATGTCCCAACCCTCCAGTAAAGTCAGCTACATACCGTCTCCAACTGGTGGCACTTTGGGAAGGGAAGGGTTTGAAGTGGTGGCCTGAGGGCAATACCTTAGGGAATAAATACCTGCAGCTCTTCTTGAGGTTGGACCACAAAGCAGAGGTGAAGACAGGGGAAGCGAGGGTCTGTGATGATTAGAAGCATGAGTCAACACTCCTTTCCAAGGCACTTTGGTGTGTTGGGAGGAAAACTGGATTTACTAGGATGTGTAGGATGGGTGTTTGAGCCAATTTCTACCTGATTCTTAAGGACCAATTGACCACAGCAATCTGAAGAACTGGGGCTTACCTAGAGTTGCATCTCTCGCCTTGTTCCACAATCTCAACTTCTCTCGCTACAGGCCCTTTAACTCCTCCTCAGTCTTTATCTTCATCTCAGCCACTCCCATTTAAATGCAGGATTTATTTTCTTTTCTGTTCTGACTTTGGCTCCATTTCCTGGCTTCTGATTTTCTCTCTTCTTCACAACTCATCAATTCAGAAATGGCTTCCTGGGTAAAAACCTCCCTCGGCCAAGCAACTCCTGGAAACACCCCTTCTGTTTTCTACTCCACCCTCACCCCTCATTCAGCTTATGCTAAGGGGTCCGTATGCACAAACTGGGAGTAGGTTGGGATTTCTGAAGATGTATCTTCTGGAGGTGGTGTATCAGTTAGGGTTCAGCTGGTCATTTTAAAACAGAAAGGCATTGTGCTAGCCGGTTTGGCTCAGTGGATAGAGCATTGGCCTGTGGACCAAAGGGTCCTGGGTTTGATTCAGGTCAAGGGCACATACCTTGGTTGCAGGCTCCTCCCCAGCCTGGGCCCGGGCCCTGGTCAGGGCTCATGCAGGAGATAACCAATCAATGTGTTTCTCTCACATCGATGTTTCTCTGTCTTTCCCTCTCTCTTCCATGCTCCCCCAAAATCAATGGAAAAAATATCCTCTGGAGAGGCTTAAAAAAATAAAAAACCAGAAAGGCATTTATTAAGAAGTATTCAGTGGCTTACAGAATTATTAGGAAGGTTGAGTTTATAGGAACAACTCTCAAAGCCATGCTCCAGAACAGGGACACCAAAGTAGCTACTCAGTCTTCTGTAATCAGGAAGCTGCTTACCAGATGTGGAAACTGCTGCTACAGCTGCTGGCTCCAGAACCACCTACCGCTGTCACAGTCGGGAAGCCAGTACAATAAGGGTGCACGGTCAGTCAGAACACCAACATTATCAAGAATATGCCATAATCAGTGAGCCCCTGATGCTTGCCAGCTCTGGAACCCATACTTGCCGGATGGATGACTTGCACCTTGCCACTATCAGCTGGTTACTGGGACCTTCAGAAATAGCAGAAGCCTCCATCCCACTCTCTACTTCAAATCATGCACTAGTGATTCCAACCAGTGGAATCCATGTGATATCCAGTACTCTAGCTGTAGGAAGGCTGGGAAGTACTGTTTAGTTTTCTGACCTCCTCTGCAGTCAGGCATACCAGCAAGGAGTTGGAAGAGATGGTGTGCTTTGATCAATTGTGTTTACCACAGAGGGTTACCCTGGCTCTTTGGAACATCTTTCTCCAAATAGATTTATTACCCACTTCTTTGGAATGAGTGAGCATAGCCTTATTTGGCTCAGGGAAGGATGACTCATTATCAGACTATTATTTATCATAGGTTGCATATTCGCCTCTTCCAACTTATTGATTCACAGTAACTTACTAATGGCTATGAGTAGATAAACAACCCCCTTCCCTCCAGGGCTCTAAGACTTGGATAGGCTTGTTTGGCTCGAGGCCTACCAGGTAGATCTCTCTCTGGGGCAGTACTGAAAGCAGAAAGAATAAAACACTTCAGATTTCCCCACTCCTAGGGAAATAAAAGAAGCAGCAAGTCCAGTAGTACTTTATTTTCAGTGCCGTATTTTAATTATTTCCATCTCTCGTGCAGCTTGAAGCAGCATGCCCTATCTTTTCTCTAGTTTTTTTTCTTTCTCCATCTTTGAGTGTTCTCCAGTTATGTCCAGCTGGTTCCAGTTGTTAGTATACTCTTCCCAAGATAGTCCAGTTCTACTGGAAACAGGAAATACTGGAAACCTCACTAGAAAATCAGGTCCATTTCTGGCCTAGTTTTGCCAGAGTTTTGATAAGCATCCAAACTTTTGCTTGTTTATTCAAATTGAGCTTCTGAATCTTTTGAGATTTGCTCTTTGCAATTGGTAAGCCAACAGCCTGCAGGAGAAAAAAAATCACACATTTTCTGGCCAATCCTTGCAAAAATGCCTCTTTTCTCTCTGCCAGGTTCACTAAGTTGCACATGTTCCGAAGCTAAGGCTGATTGGTTAAAACTGGGAAGACAATTTTTAACAACTAAACAATCCAACAGTGAAAATTATGTGAGTCATTTCAATAGCAAATTAAATGTTATATTTTCTTATTTAAGGTGATGGAGAAATACGTGCATTATTTAAAATTATGTGAATTGAGTCTCAAACATATACTTTGACTTATATTAATAGGTGGGGTTTGATCGTGGAATCATAGAATTTATATTTAGAAGGGAACATCCAATTACCCTCATTCCTGATAGGTAATCTTCAGTTATCTTGGGTCAGTGGGTATTACTATAAATATGTTTTAGTTTTTCACCCAATATTAGAATCTCCTTGGTTCAAATAAGTGCAATTTGTTTAGAGGAAGGCAATAACTAATATTAAGAAAGAAAACAATGTTAAAATGTCCCTTCATAAGGACTTGGTGTTGATTCAACTTGTGGAGCTAGTGACATAAACTTGGGCAAGTTATTTAAAGTTTTTGAATTTGTTCACTGACATATTTGTAGTTCAACCTTTTCTGTTTTCACCAACCTGTTGGTTAAAAGAGGTCAACTTTAGGTAACGAAGCACATTCTACTCATTCTTATTTCATCTAGGCAATGAGATACTCAAATTTTCTAAGAGTCTTGGGGAGTCTCGCATTAACTCTACGATGAATCCACTGAGCTATTATGTTAACTACCACGTGGAGTAGTAGTCAAATTTTCAGTTTTTCCCCTCCTGATGGACATCATTATATCTTCTGGCTACCATTGGGCAGTAATGACTCCTGTGGGGACTCCCTTTCTAATGCCATATTTATCCTGGTGTAGCCATCAATATGCTGCATGCCCTGAGCCACCAATGCTTTAAGGTAGTTTGTAGCCAAGTGGGGATGAGGCTGCCTCACTCCATCCATGTATTATGTAGGTTGTTTTTGTTTGCAGGTTAATGGAAAACTCAACCCAATCTGGATCAAACAAGTGGAATGTAGTAGAAGTCCAAAGGTAAGAAGACTTGCGTTCCAGTGAGGATTAGGTTAAGCTAAGAGAAACAGAGATCCAAACTAAAAGTGGCTTAAATGAGCTTTGTTTCTCTCACACACATACAAGGCCAGAGATAGGAAGACCAGAGCTTCTATCACAACTGTGCTCAACAAAAATGTGGACAAGCTTCCGGCTCCTTCCAGGCTCTTCCTGCTCACTGCTCTGTTGTTTCCGAAAAGGGTAGGGACTATTGTCATAGTCCAAGATGGTGGCTAGAGCTCCAGTCATTGTATACATGCTCCCACAGGAGGAAGGAGGAAAGGATGAAGAAAATGTCACGAACCAGCAGTCTTCTAGGAAGGTTCCTAGAAGCTGCCACATGGCATTTCTGCTGACATTCCATCAGCCAGAACTTAGTCACATGGACATGCCAAATTGCAAAAAGAAGTCTTTATTCTGGATGGCCCCGTGCCCAGCTATAAGAAGGGCTCTAATACATGGACGATGGGGAGAATAAAATCAGGAGGGGTAGTTGCTGCCAGAGCACGTCTCAGGGTGATGAACTCCAGAGGCTTCAACTCTGTTTTCTTATGATACTCTTGGCTTTGTTCTACTCTGTGTTTTGGCTTCATTTGAATTTGGTCAACAAAACAGCTGAAGCCCGTCGAGAACATGCCCACCACGGCATGTCCAGAGAGAGGAGGTTGCTTCTGGAAATTCTCCTAAAGGAATGTGAGAGAATTTTCCCACAAGACCCTAGCAAAGCTTGATTGCACCTGCCCCTCTTCTCCCTCCCCGCCCCCAACACACACACAATTGAGACAATCAATGGTAAGGGTGGAGGGATGACATCAACACCACTCAAGCCCACCATCAGAGTGGGTGTGGCGCCAGTTTCCCCATAGTAAGTTTTCTCTTTTATGAGGAAGAGTGAAGAACTGAACAAAGTTGGGATTATGTTAGGAAAGTAAAAAGGAGGAGAATAGATGTGAATAGATGGGCAGAAGACTTTCTAGTCTTGGCCAATGATGGGGGCACTAAAGCTTGCTGTTTATGGTCTATGGACACACACAGTTTTTAGAGAAATGGCTCTTACTTTATTTTATTTTTGCTTATTTGTTTGTTTTAATCTTCTTAGGACCCAGACACAAATTCTTATGAGTGGCCTCAAGGATGTCATACTTTATTGACCCTCTCAATAGGATCAAAATCATTGTGCTCAACTTCCCTTAGTGGGTTCTCCCTCAAAAAGCTCTTCACCCTTTCATAAAAATGGACATCTACTGGGCGCTGCATGATAGACATAGATTAATTCCACATTGAAACCTACACAGTATATAAAGTGGGGATAGTAGTCACTCACCTCAAAATGTTATTATGAAAATTAAATATATGGCCTTTGAGTGTAGGTTCTCCTTTCTTCACATCAGCAAATCCCCAGAGCACAGTGTGAGATGCCTGGTAGTAAATAATACATAGCTGTTTGAGGTTTTTGGCACTAGATTAAGCAGGACAGCACATGTAGAGTTACTGAGTGTACAGTGGGAATCTTATAAATGTGAGTTCTCTTGCTAGAGAGGCTCTTAATCTCATCAGTCACTTTTACTCCAGAGGAATTCCAACAACTGAGAACTATTAATTGAGCCCCTGGTTTATATCAAACATCAAGACTGAATTCATTTTTTAATGACCCCAAATTCTCATCCCACAAGTCATCTTCCTTTCATTGCCATTCAGTGCAGAGAAGTTTTGTTGAGGTTGCAAACAAAAATAATTGAGTCCAGTCTAGCAGTATGGAAATCGAGGCGAACCTGTGTAAATTGGTTTGATACTTGCAATAGTTATTGAATGAAACATTATTTTAATGAAGAAGGAGGTGATTGTTGGTAAGTACAATTTAACTATAATGAAATTGTAAAAAATTGTGTTTTATTATTGATCTTACAAGGACTGTAAGTAAGAAAAGAAATGTGGGAATTATAGGCCATTTTCTTTTTATTAGACACTTAATTATAGTCTTTTCAGACAAGGCATGGATATTTCTTGGGTTGTTTAAATTTTGTCTAATCAGATTACCTTAGAATGTTTGCAGTATTATGTGTGTGTGTTTCTAGTTTTTTGTTTTGTTTTGTTAATCCTCACATGAGGATATTTTTCCAGAAACATCAATGTAAGAGAGACACATCGATTGGTTGCCTCCCTCATGCAGCCCTACAATAGCCGGGGATCAAGCCTGCAACCGAGGTACATGCCCTTGACCAGAATCCAGCCCAAGACCCTTCAGTCCAAGGGCCGATGCTCTATCCACTGAGCCAAATTGACTAGGCTTTTTTTTTTTTTCTATTTTGAATGGCAGTTATCCTATTGGTACTTTATACATTAGTCTTCAGGTATATTCTAAATGTTAAAGGCTCTCTGCTATAAGTTTATATATTTGCTCAATATGGCATTGACATGTGTGAAATTAAATCATGCTAAATAACTCACTAAGAACAATGTGAAAAAACTCTTTTGTCAGACAAAATTGATTTTCTTTTTTGTTCTCCAAGAAGATACCATAAATTAGCCATTCTATACCTAGGGTGAGAATTAGGGGCTGTTTCTCCAGGGGCTGGTTGGGAGATGGGCTCCTCTCTCTCCTCCAGCCTTATTCAATGACATCTTCTCTCCAAGCTCAGTCCCCAGGCTCAGTCCTGAGGGAGAACACCTCCCTTAGATTTCACCAGAAACTCACAGGCCAGAATTTTCCTATTGGGAAAATTGTTAGTGTTTACATGTAGAAATAATCTCTGCATTCTTTTAACTTCTAATTTTGAATCTCCCATTTGCTCATCCATAGGTATTCTTGGAGCATCGTTTTATAGTGATGAATAGGACAGAGGAGGCCTCTGTTCTTATAAGGTTCACATGTTCAGGAAAGAGACTGACCAAAACCTGGTAAGTAAGGAATTAAATAACCATGAGACAGTTATGTAACAAGATTGCTGTAAGAAACTGAAGCGAGGTACAGAGGCAGAGAGTGAATGAGCCCCACATTCAATGGCCCGCAGGAAGGCCTCTCAGGGAGGTGTTGGCTCTGGGATCTGGTTGAAGGTGTTTTACCACTTTCTGCCTTGAATCATAGTTACTGATTTTAATCTCCCATTTTATATTCTAAACTTCTTAAGGCATTATCTTTATCTAATTCATCTTTGTATCCTGCAGAGCTTACCCCTTGGGCCTTCTACTCAAGAAGTATTCAAGCAACAGTTGCTAAATCAGTGATGATTATCTCACATACACCTACAAAGCTCTCAGAGCTAAGGATTATTAACATACACAGAGAGCTCAAGTCACATATGATTTAGGTAGAACATGGGGTATTGGGATTCAGACCAACTCCAGCATACTGGTCATTCTGGCACTCCAGAGGTAGTTTTTGTTGTTGTTTTGTGTGTGTGTGTGTGTGTGTGTGTGTGTGTGTGTGTGTGTGTGTGTGTATGTGCGCGCGCTTAGCAGTGTGAGAATTAAATTTTAGGTATGGGACTTCAAACTTTTTGAAATCATGGAAATACTAGCTTCACAAATATGGAAGACCAGGATCAGGAAGTTGACAATTCTGCAGTCTGTCAGGAAATGATGTTTTAGGTGGGATGCAGAGCAGGAATGTAGATTTTTTTTAATCTGGGTAATAATGATCAGTTTTTTGTGCGTTTTTAAAACATATATTTTAAGTGATTTCAGAGAGGAAGGAAGAGTGAGAAAGAGATAGAAACATCAATGATGAGAGAAAATTATTGATCAGCTGCTTCCTGCACACCCCACACTGGGGATTAACCCTGCAACCTGGGCATGTGCCCTGACCAGGAATTGAACAATGACCCAATGACCTCCTGATTCATAGGTTGACGCTCAACCATGATGCCATGCCAGCTGGGCTAATGATCCCTTTTTAGAGCCTCAGAGTGGAAAAGGGTTTGGCTGTTTGAAATTTAATTCTAATTATTTATGTTCTAGAAAAGCCCAACACTTTCAACGAAGTAGGGGAATGGTATCATGGAAATGCAGAACATAAATGAAATAAATTCTTTGGTTATTACTTGATTGCTCTTTTGTGACTTTTATTGGACTTTTTGACATTTTCATCTAAGTTGGAAATCTGTGTTTGTTTTTGAAGGTATCCATCCCAGGGAAGAAGATGACAACAGGCAGTATTTGGGGAACTATTAATCAGAAAAGCAGTGTTTCATTAGAGAAGGAAAATACACAAAGTTTAATTATGGATACAGAATGTGTTAAGTTCATGAATTCATGGGAACTTGCACCAAACAGCAAGTCACTGTGGGAGAGCAGAGTAGAGAAGAATGGGGAGGCTGTTAAATGTTTATATTCTTTTGCTTGCAAGAGTGTGATGAGCCAACAACACAGTTGGAGTTCAACCAAAGGGAGCATTCCTGGTGCTTCCTCCTCTGTGTGAATGATATTGTCATGAGAAAAGTCACATGCAAATGAAGGAAGCTGTAATTGGGGGGGGTGGGGGGGGACAGGGAGTAACATCCCTTTGGGAAAGGTTAGCTGAGGAGTTTGGGAAGATTTGTGCACTGAACAAAGGATGAGATTACAAGGATCTTATAGCCCAAATGCAAATAATTGTACTTGAGACTCTGGACTTGGAAACGTCTTGAGTAATGCAGATCTGGTACATTTCTTTCTGACTTAATCACATGTAGTGTAAATTTGACAAATGTGTGTGAATGCACACTGCCTTACTTTTTCCAGTGGTGGTCCTCCTATATGGAGGACACCAGTAACTAGTTCTCTGATGGCTTTATTGAGTTGACTTGAACTATCAGCAATCGTGAAGACTTGCTACTGTTATTACTTTTCCTGCTTCTATTTGCTACCAAGAGCAGTCTAGCCCACCAAAAGTGTTTGGGATTGGGTAGAAGGTGACCTCCTAGTATCATTGCAGGTGTGTAGTCCTCTTCCTTGAGTGTGGGATGGACTTACTAACTTCTAACAAATAGAATATGGCAGAAAATAATTGGATGTTATGAAAATAGTAGGTTATAAAAAAAGACTGTATCTTCTTGGGCGCACACTCCCTCTCTCTCATTTAGATCTCTCAATCTAGGGGGAGTAAGCTTCCAGGTAGTGAGCAGCCCTGTGGAGAGGCCCAAGTGGCAAGGAGCTGATATCTCTAGCCAACAGCCAGCAAGGACCTGTGGCCTACCAACAGTCATGTTGATGGTGGTGGAAATTAGGCTCTTCCACAGGATCATTAGGAAGGAAATCCAGGGACCCACGCATGGGAGTTTATGTGTAGCAAGATGATTTATTGGGGTGGAAATAGACTCCTGGGTTTCCAATGTCCCATCTCTATCTGTCCTGCCATAGAAAAAGACTCAACTGAGTCTTCAGCAAGGCCAAAACAAAGACCAGTATCCAGAGTTTCTGTTTTATATTAGAACTTAATTCTTTGGAGCCTTTATGGTCTGCAGCCCCAGTTGCTGCTCGACCTACATGGTCACTTGCTCCTGATCAGGAGAGTATGTGATGAACAGGTGAGTGCATTACAGGGTGGGCATGAGAGAGAGAGCTTCTTTGTTAAACTGGGTCTTTAACCAGGAGCTTACTCAAAATAACCAATCAACTTCCCAAGCTTTCATGGGCTTCTGGTGGGTCCAATCCCTAACCAATGATCCCTTTCCCAGGTTAGACTGACAGGCCTCTATGGTCAAGTCCCTCCCCTGTGTCATCGTCACTTATGCTGCTCATGTGTTTACCTCTCCCTGCTGCTCTTCACCCCCTGACCATCCTGTAATGGAGGGCAGACTGCTTTCTACATGGGGGGAGGGAGGGTTGTTAAGCTGCAGCATCCTGAAGCAAACAGGCTCATGCTCCCCACGTGATCATGTTTAACAATGTCAAACAGGCTCATGCTCCCCTTTGCTTCCTTTCCTTTATTAATAACTAGAGGCCCAGTGCACAAATTCATTCACCAGTGGAGTCCTTTTCCTGGCCTATGGGATCGGGCCGAAACTGGCTCTCCAACATCCCCCAAAGGGTCCCAGATTGTGAGAGAGTGCAGGCCAGGCCGAGGGACCCCACTGGTGCACTATCAGGGCTGGGGAGGGATGCAGGAGGTTGGCCAGCCAAGGAGGGACTGCGGGAGGGCTCCAGGGCATGTCCAGCCCATCTCCCTCAGTTCTGATCAGCAAGCTAACCTACCAGTCAAAGCATCTGCCCCCTGGTGGTCAGTGCACGTCATAAGGAGTGGTTGAGTGGCCTTAGCATATCATTAGCATATTATGCTTTGATTGGTTGAATGGCCAACCAGTCGACCGGACACTTAGCATATTAGGCTTTTATTACATAGGACTAGCTAACTACAGTAACAGTGTGAGTGAGATTGGAAGTGGCTCCTTTTCTGGTCAAGTCTTCCGATGACTACAGCCACACTGATACCTTGATTGCAGTTCTGTGGGAGACCCTCAGTTAGAAGCTCCCAGTTAAGCCTTGCCTGGGTTCCTGATCCTCACAAACTGTGAGGGAATATAAATATTTGTTGTTTTTAGTCGTAAGGTGTGGGATAATTTGTTATGCAACAAGAGATAACTAAGAGAGGAAAAAAGGAGGATCAACAGTGATACATGAAAGAGAAACAACTTGAATGAAGCATTCCAACTCATAGTGAATTTTAAAACAATTCATCATTAAATTTGCTTGGTTGTGATTCTGAAAGCTACGCTAATATTTGCTTAAAATTTTTTTTATAAAATATTAAGGACTTAGAGTACATTTTTACATCTATTGCTTTACTAATATTCTCTATTTGAAGAGTCATTCTTCTCATACATTTCTCTAGTTCTTTAGAAATGATTTCCTTTGGTTCTTTAAACATATTTAAAATAGTTGATTTCAGGTAGGTGGAGATGGAAAAGGGTATATTGGAGATAAATGGTGATGGAAAAAATAATAACATAAAATAAAGGGAAAAAACTTAAAAAGTAAAAGAGTTGATTTCAAGTCTTGCTCTAGTAAGTATAATATCTCTGCTTCTGAGAACACAATTTCTACTGACTACTTTTTTCCTGTGTAAAGGTCATACTTTCTTGTTTCTTTGCATTTCTTATAATTTTTTTGTTGAAACTGGACATTTCAAATGAGATAATGTAGCAATTTTGGAAATCATACTCTCCCCTCTTCCCAATATTTGTTGTTGTTGCTGTTTGTCATATTGTTTGTTCATTTTGTGACTTCTCTGAATGAATTAATTCTAGAAAGTCTGTAGTCTTTGTCATCATTAAGTTCTCTGTTCCCTCTACCAATATCCATTAGCAAGTCATTAGAAGGCTCTATATCCAAAATGTAGTCAAAATCTCTACCCCCTTTCTCCAGCTACCACCCACCCAAGCGCCTGCTTCTCCCTTCTAGAATTCTCCTAACTGGACTTCCTGCTTCCTCTTTTGCCCCTCCACAATCTATTTTCCACATAGCAGCCAGGAGGATCTGGCTTTTTTTCAATTCATCTTGAGACCCTCCTTTAAGGCTCCATACTGTGTATTGCACACAGTAAGAATTAAATCAATATCTCCTTGCACGTGATAAATTAGATTCTGTTACTCCTCTGCCTGAAACTCCCCAGTGGCTTCCCATTTGCACATAGAATAAAACATACACTTCCCTTCCAAGACATCTGGAGGCCTGGCAGAGATAGCGCCTCTCCACCTCTCTGACCTCATGTCCTCCCACTCTTGCCCGCACTCAGGGGGCTCTCGCTCTCTGGGTTTCCTCCAATTGCTTATACACACCAGGACTTCTTCATCTTGACGTCTCTGGACTTTTTCCTTTCTTGCTTGGACTATTCAGCCTAATAACTTCATGTGACTGCCTCCTCTGTATTATTCACTTCTCTGCTCCCGTGGTATGTCCTCAGAAAGGTCTTCCTTGACCACCCTGTCCAAGTCAATTTCAAGTCCTCAAGTCAATCCCACAATCCTCTTACATTGTCCTCACAGTATTAGAAATTACCTCATTAGTTTCATTGTTTTCAAGTGGTAGTCTGAACATAAACACGGTGGGAGCAGGGATCTTGGCTGTATTATTTTCCAGGACCTAGAACAATGCTTGACATGTAGAAAGTAGTAAGTGCTCAATCAATATTTGTCAAATAAATGAAGGAATAATAATTCCTTGAATAAAGGAAAATGAATGGATATATATACAAAGGTAATAAAGAAAAATGTGTGGGCACGATGCATATTAAGAGGGAGGTCTAGCCCTAGCTGGTAAAATAATTACAATAGTAGTAATAACTATTATAAAAGCATCAGATGTAACTGGTCCCTAGGAGCAGTCTTTGTTCTCATCTTGTTACCATAAAATAGAACTTAGATCTTTGTCACACCCTCCCCAAAACCAAAAAAAAATAAATGAATTTTAAAAAATGAAATTCAGAAAGCATTGGTAAGCAGTAATCAAGTATGTGTGAGGCCTATTGTAAACGCTTTACATGTATTAACACATTAAATTCTGTTAAGAACTTTATGAGGTACGTGCTATTATTGTCTTTGTTTTACAGATAAGAAAACCAAAGCATGCAGATGCTAGATTAAATCACTCAAAGTTGCACAGCCCGTGTTGTGTGCGTGGGTTTAGGAGTTGAAACAAAGCATCTGGCTCTAGAGTCTAAATTCCCAACCAGCACACGAAGGGAAAAGCTGGAGAAGGCACGGAAGAGAACTGGTGGAGGGGGTTACATCACACAGCACCTCAGGTCTTCCTGCAACGTTTCTTCTCAGCTAATAGCTGCTCTGTTGCCCCCAACGTCCCTGTGAAAGAGACAGGCACCAGCAATTCTAGCCTCTACTGAATTCTCTTCTCCTCCCTCCCCCACTCTTTCTCTTCCTTCTTCCTGTTCTTTAAGCAACACAAGCTAGCTCTCAAAAACCTCCCAACTTGTACACTCACTTGTTAATGTAAGAAGTGTCTGAACCTGTAAGAATTGTTATGAGTTTATTTGAGCCAAACTGATAACAATTGCCGGGAAGCAAAATCTTAACGAGTTGAGAAAATGCTCCAGTTAATGGCAGTTTTGCACCTTATTTTATACATTACAATGAAAGGAGGAGGAGTAAGGGGATTACATGAAATCCATTGGTGATAGATTAAAGGAAGAGAAGTAAGGGGGTTACATGAAATCCATTGGTGATAGATTAGGATGTGAGAGAAGGCAAAGGGGGGCGGAATCTCTGGGATTAGATAAAAAGTAAAACAAATAGACACATACTTATTATACATCGGTATGTACAGGATGGTTAACAGTTAACAATTAACACAATAACAATAGCAATGAGGGAATTTGAGGTCTCTATTCCGGTACAGGGGTTGTGCTTTGAGGGGTCTGGGGGAAGGAAATTATTTTGATAATTCCAAAGGTATGTTATCAGATATGCTATCACAAAAGCAAGAAATAAAAAAAAAATATAGGCTCAGTTAAGATAAGGCTTGACCTTTGTAGGGAAAAATACTGGCCTAGCTACCTAGTTACCATCAATAAAACAACAAACAACAAGCGCTGGTGAGGATGTGGAGAAAAGGGAACTCTAGTACACTACTGGGGCGGGGGGGAATGCAGACTGGTACAACCACTATGAAAAACAGTGTGGAGTTTCCTCAAAAAATTAAAAATGGAACTGCCATTTGACCCAGTGATCCCACTTCTAGGAATATAACCTAAGAAACCCATAACACCATTAAAAAAATAACCTAAGAAACCCAAAACACCATTAAAAATATATATATATGTACCCCTATGTTCATAGCAGCATTATTTACAATAGCTAAGATCTGGAAACAGCCCAAGTGCCCATCAGTAGATGGATGGACCAAAAAGATACAGTACATTTACATCATGGAATACTATGCAGCTATAAAAAAGGATCTCTTACCCTTTGAGATAGCATGGAGGGATCTGGAGAGTATTATGCTAAGCAAAACAAGCCAGTCAGAGAGAGACAAGTATCACATGATCTCACTTATATGTGGAATCTAATGAATAAAATAGATCCAGAGACAGTGAAGCATGCAACAGACTGACATATTTTGGGGGTGTGGGGGGGGGGGAAGAGATTAACCAATGAACTTGTATGCCTATATGCATAGCCCATGGATAGACAATAATGCAGGGAATGCCTAGGGGGCAGGGTAGAGGGGGTACTGGGGGAGAAAAAGGAGGACAACTGTAATGCTTTCAACGAAAAAGAAATTAAATATATATATATATATATATATATATATATATATATATATATATATATATATATGAAAAATACTGGCCTGACATGACTACCTACCATGACTCGCTTTTAATTAGAGAGTTTTCATTTCAGACCACCCTATGTTGTTACTTTCAGACTCCAAGTTTGTAAGGCTGCCATGTAGGTCTCCCCTGAGCTGGTCAGGTTTAGTGTGTGGCCCCTTTTTTCTTCCACACACTCACCATTCCACTTAGCACAAATGCTCAGAGGGCCTCCTCTTTAGAACCTGGTGGGGAATAAGAAATTATTTTTTTCTGCCACAAATATATTTTTCCTCCTGCCACACTAATTATATATCCTATACTAATATAAGACAAACATGCAAATTGACCATACTTTCACTATGCCTTAAGCCACACCCACCAGTCAATCAGAGCAACTATATGCAAATTAACCCAACCAAGATGGCGGCCTGCAGCCACGGAGATGGAGCGAGCAGGAGGCTTGCTTGCTCCAGTGATGGAGGAAGCCAAGGTTCCCCGCCTGCTGCAGCCCGGCTCTGAGCTCCACTGAAGGCAACAAAGTTTCAATTATAGAAGGTAAATAAACCCCAGATACCTGCTTTCAGCCAGCTGTGGCCACGGAGCTGGAGCAAGCAGGAGTGGGTTGCCCCTGGTGATGGAGAAAGCCAAGCTTTCCACAGGCCTCCGCTAAAGGTAACAAAGTTTCAATTATAGAAGGTAAATAAATCCCAGAATTAAAAAAAAAAAGAAAAGAAAAAAAAGGAGAGGCTGGGAGCTTATTTTGCCAGGGTGCTTGGCCAGCCTGAAAACGGCCCTCAGCCCCTCACCCAGACTGGCCAGGCACCCCAGTGGGGACCCCCCCACCCTAAAGGGGGTGTGGCCAGCCTGAAAACAGCCATCAGCCCCTCACCCAGGCTGGCCAAACGTCCATGGGGTGAGGGTCCCCACTGGGGTGGACATCCTCCGAGGGGTCCCACACCGCAAGAGGGCATAGGCTGGGCTGAAGGACCCCCCGAGTGCACAAATTTTTGTACACCAAGCCTCTAGTATATATATATTTTAAGGAGCAGAGTGGAAAGGACAAAGAGCAGAGACATTTGCCTGTAGAATTTCCTGTACCAAAATAGAGGTAAAATTAGAGAAGTAAATTGGACGTAGGTTTTTACGTCTTTTTCTTTTTAAATATGTATTTTAATTATTTCAGAGAGGAAGGGAGAGGGAGATAGAAACATAAATGATGAGAGCGAATCATTGATCAGCTGTCTCCTGCGTGCCCCACACTGGGGATCGAGCCTGCAACCCCGGGCATGTGCCCTTTACCGGAATCAAATCTGAAACCCTTCAGTCCACAGGCCGATGCTCTATCCACTGAGCCAAACCAGCCAGGGCCACACTAATAATATTGACATTAAAATATTAGGGTTTGTGGTGGCAGTTGTGAGAGATGCAATAAGATTTTTCTTTCTAGCCTATTTTCTTCTCTAAAAAAAGAAAGCATGGTAATACCCATTAAATACATTTCCTAACTGTACAAAAACCACTTATCCACTGGCTTTATTTCTAAGTGTACCTGAGAACAAAGGCACCCCATAGAGCAAAAATGAAAGTATAAATTAGAAATAGAAAAGAAAGAAACTGATGCAGAAATAGTATATTCCAATAGATTTTAAATGTTAAAAAAAAAAAAATGCTGAACAATAGTGACCCTCAAGAGGGAAAGATACTGAAAGCCGTGTGTGTATTCCTGTCTCTGCAACACCTTAAGGAACAGAGGTCTGTCTCCCCAACCCATGTAAGCTGAAGAATACCTGTCCTTTTAGGGAGCAAACTACTTGGCAAACCCCCGATTCTTCCCTATGTGCTTGGCAGCCTGTTGTATCCCTGGGTTTGCCCACAGACCTCTCTGCCCCCGGTATAACCAAGGCGAAGATCTTAGTTCATCAACCCTGGGGCCCAGAATCACCTGCTTTGGGTGACCCTGGCTCTGAGGGCTCGGAAAGGACCTGACCCTTGGTTGAATATCTTATACCCAAGCTCCAACTCAATAGGATATGGGCTAGAAATTAGATACTGTGTGTGCTTTAGGGAAAGGCATTACGCTGCATGTATTTTGCTTAAGTTTGATGATTTAGCCATATTCACACTCCAGACTTTCAGGAAACAACAAGAACAATAAATTATAATGACATGTAAAAGTTTTTGAGAATGAACTCCCTTTATAGAATGTTACCCCTTATTGAATGTGGAAGGAGCTGAGGTCTGGAAGGGAATTGACTTGCTGTAGCTAGCTGCTGGGATCCAGTTAGAACTCCCAATTCAGTGCTCTCTACACCACATAGTGCCACCCTTCATACCAGTTAAGTTCTGCTCGGCTTTTGAGCAGAGCTATGTGGACACACATAGCAGCAGAGGTCACACACCAGTCAGAAGATGTCCTCTAAAGAAAAAATCGAAGCAACCTAGAGCTTGATTGGAAAGCATAAATGTGTTCATATAACACCTCTCTGACCCGTGACCTCATTTACCAAATGTCCCATTACTCTGACTTCCTTTCGAGACACTTGGTTGCCAGAGATGTCTGTACCTGTTGTTCCCCTCCTTGTGACTGTCTGTGACTAAGTAAAATTTCCCGACTAGAAATCTTTCACCCCCTGAAATCAGGCTTCTGTTTCCACCACTTTGCTGAAGCTGCTTTTGCAAAGGTCATTAGTGACTTCACATTACAAAGCTGATGGCAGATTTCCACATCCTTGCTTTTCTTTCTAGAACTCTCTGCTGCTTTTGGCACGGTTGGCCCTTTTCCTCCACCTTTGAGGAGTCCTCTGTTGTTTACTGCGGTGTTGCTTCTTCTTGATCTCCTTCTATCTCTTTGACCCTGTCTTCTCAGTCTCCTTGGGGGGCCCTTCTAACCACCTCACTTTCTTATTCTCCCCAGAGTTGTTCTTGTTTTCTTATTTTATGTGCTTTTTTGGAGATAGCTCATCCAATCTCAATGTGTTGATCTTTATCTGTTTTGGTTACAGGTTGCTACAACAAGCCACCTGAAACTCAGTGGTTTAAAACAACAGTAAATTATGACCTCCACCATTCTGTGGGTTAAGTGGATGATTCTTCTGGTTTTTGCAGAATTGACTTGTGTGCTGAGAGGGATCGTAGCCTCACAATGGCCTCGAGTGGCTGGCAATTGGTGTTGGCCACCGCCTGGGAGCTCAAGGGCTGACAGTTTAGGGCCTTGTTATTCTTTTGCATATTCCTTGCCTCATGGATGTGGCGCTTCCTCACAGACGGGGACTGTGTTCCACAAGAAGGAGGTGGAGATTCAAAAGTCCCAGGTGTTCTACTGCATCATATTGGCCAAAGCAGTCATAAGGTCAGCCCAAGGGAAATAGACTCTACCTCTTGATAGGGAAGTATGTATGACAGATTCTCTCATTGACCAAACTCTACTCAAGCGGTTAGCCTTGTAAGCAGCTAGTTAATATTAACAAAAGAAAGAAAGCAAAGGGAAGTCAGATTTGTAAGCAGGGTCACCTGAGAAGCTTCACCAGGAAGCTCCAGCTTCACACAGCATTGTCCCTCCAAGGGGATTAACACCCCTTCCTTCCTTCCTTCCTTCCCCCATCCAGTACTGGACTGTTGAGGGGAGAGGGAGATAGGTACATGTGCAGTAGAAGTTGGGGTGACACAGGGGAGGTGCTTGACTGTCAGTCTAGCCTAGGAAACAATGGGTTGTCTAGGAGGTAGACCCCATCAGAAGCACGTGAAATCTTAACATTGCAGACGGATCACGAGAATTCTCATGTTTTCATATTACACAGTGTTTTACGAAGTATCATACTTCAAAAAGATATTAGCTTGTAAGAATATGTAATAAATAACTTCAAATTGCCATGAGTATTTAATTTTAAGGCATGCCTTTAACATTAATGTAAAATGTTTTCTTGCATTCATTCAATAGAAACTTATCTGGCCACTGGGTAAAGCTAGCAATAAAACTACTGGTCTGCAGTGTGTTAAAAGGTTAACTGATTAGTTTGAAGAAGCTCCTGGTTAAAATCCCCAGCGTTCCCTCTCTCTTGCTTGCTCTTACCTCTTGTTCTTATTTGCTCTGTAGCCCACACTCACCCATGTGCTCTCCTGTTCTCTCTCCACAGCCATGTGACCTTAGCAGCCTCAAGTCCATGGCCACATGGACTCCACACACAGGATACTGGACTGGATTGCACTTTAATAAGGAACAGTAATTCTGAGCAGTGGTCTTAATTCTGGCCCTGCTGGAGACAAGTTTGGACTTCTTCCATGGCGAGATAAACAGAGATGGGAAGGTGGAGGGGAACTCCCTTAATTTTATATCATCAATAAAGCTTTCCATGAAACCCCATCCTCCTGTCGGGGGCTCAGGAAATTCTTTTCCTCTTGGCACCCCAAGAACTCCACTTCCACTGATAACAGAGCTTCTCTGATCTCTTTTTCATCTAGGCCCAACTTTGGGACCTCCGTGTACTTCTGCATTGTCCAATTTTAGCAAGAATCCTGCTAAGTTGGTTTAGCCAGAATCCCCCATCCTCTGAGTCTGATCACTCTTGATATCTAATCAGATTCCTCATCTTTCACCATCCCCCAGGTGAAGTCTGATCACCCTGGCTTGTCTTCAGCAAGGATCCTGCTAGGTAAGTTTAGCAGTATCCTCCCTAACTCCTGATGTTTCTTTTGATTAATTTTTCATCCACCACCCCCCACACACTGCTTCTTGGCTATAAATTCCTACTCTTTCTTTCTTTTGATAATTACTCTCCCAATCCATAATTCATGGCCCTTATTCTCAAATAGTTAGTAGTAATTTCCTCACTGTTTCCAGCCTTTGTATCTTTTCAAAGCTCTCCCTGCTTCTGCCTACTGCCAGATTCCAAAGCCAATGTCATATGTATTTGGTTTTTGTTCTAGAAGTGCTCCATGTCCCGGCACTGATTTCTGTTTCCCTTGTTATGTATTAAACCATTTTAAACTAGTGATTAAAACACACCACCAACTATTCATGATCATGAGTCTGGGGTTTCATAGCTTGGATTTCCTCATAGCATGGCAGCTGCATACCATCCGATGTTCCAAGAGGAATCTTCTGAGAGGAATTAACTAAATAATGCCTGTCTTCTCAAGGCTTAACCTCAGAAGTCCCAGAATGTCTCAGAAGTCTCTTCCATAGCATTTTAGGGATCTGAGCACTTACAAGTCTGATCAGAATCAAGAAGAGGGGAAACAAACTCCTTCTGTGGATGGGAGACTGGCATGTGCATTCAGGGAGGGAAGAAATGAATGGTTGTTGTCTTTGAAATGAGCTACCACAGCCTCTAACCAACAAGCACTGAATTTACAATGTCCAATGTTGTCATAGCTGCCTTGGTTTCAAACCCATCTACTTCCCATTGGATGTTTCCACGTGGATTTCAAATCCCTATGCCATAAACTAAACCTATCACCTTCCTTCCTAGTTATGTTTCACACCCTATGCTCTATGTTTAAATACATGATAACCATTCAGGCAAGAAACCTGAATTCTTCCTGGCTCCTCTAATTCTATTGCCACCCCTGCTCACCATGTACACATAGCTGAGCAATTTTAACTCTTAGCTAGTTCTCAAACATGCCCCTTCTTCTCCATATCTGATATGTTTCCAGTTCAGGCTCTCAGCATAATCTCTTGCCTGGCTCCTTGCAGTGGTCTCCTACATGGTCTTTGTGTCTCCATTTTAACTCCAGTGGTGAAGTTGAGGTATGATTTGAGACCAATTTAGCCACTTGTTGAAATAAGTAAGACAAGAGAAAAAAGGAGAGGAGGAGGAGGAGGAAGAGGAAAGGAACTAAGAAATTTTTTAAAATAAAAGAAAGATAAAGAAGAACGAAAAGAAATCTAGTCAGACATATATTAAAATTCCTTAGGATGATGGTGTCATGGTTTAATTTGTGTATTTAATTAAGTACATACTATAGTTGGATTACTAGACTAACTTTTAGTAAAAAGAACATTGTAACTTCTAGGCATACCCCTTAGCCCACTTTTCAAACAGTTCCCGATATAAATTTTGCCTATAAAGTTCTAAAAAAGACAGATAAAGTTGCCTTCCTCCCAGCCTAAAAAACAAACAAAAAAAAAACAAAAAAAAAAATTATCTTCAACAGTGTTGCTAAAGTGATCTTTCTAATATCATAGTACTCCTTTGCTTAAATCTCCCCCTCCCCCATCCCCCGGAGGCCACCAAACTCCTTAATTTGGTCCACAAAGCCATACCCGGTTGGACTCTCTCATGTTCATTCAACAAATGCATATGGCAGGGCTTTAACATGTTAGGTTCCCAGCTGTATCTCACCCACCCTCTTCCTCATGCTTCATACTATCCTACCTCCAAACTATGTGTTCCTCCTTGTACACACACTTTATTCCTGCTGCCTTGGTCATTTCCTTCTTTTTTTTTTTCTTTTTTAACTTTATGTCGCAACTTTTCATTCTTTTGTCAATTTCCACAATTCTCTGCTTAAGTCACAAGTCGTCCTTAACCTTTGAAAGGTGGGATTTTCCACCCCCACTCCCTCTAGCCTGAGGACAGGTGCAGAAGTAGATGAGATCCCAAGATATGCTTCTATTTGCCCTCTTGTAATGCTGGCAAATGTCTCTGGCTAATTGCAAAGGTTCTTTCCCAACACCAGCCAAACAGATGCAATATCTATTAGTTGTTACTAATTCTTCACATACCCAGAGGATTCCCAAAGGTAAATAGTTGAATTTGAATGCCTGATTGCCAACCATGACTCAAAGAAAAAATGTAGCAATAAAAAAAGCACGTGAGTTCCTTGCCATAAGAACAGCTCTCTGTCTGAGGAAGAGAATTTCCCCTAAAAGCTAGAATCAGCCAACAACCAGAAGTAGTGAGCTTATTTCTGAGCTATCCCTCTGGTTTTCCGTGTAAAAATAAAATGAGGTTAATCATATTTGCATATTAACTTCCTCCAATATGGCTGCCCCAGTTGTCAGTGGACATTTTCAATTTACAGCCTTATTCTGAGAATTTATTCATTTTTAAAAATTCCTTGCATTTCCCTGGAGCTTACCGCACAGGCAGTTCTGACTTCTGACTTCACCCTTATTTCTTAAAGGGTCAAATGATTTTTTCGTTACAAAGGGTTACACTGCTTATCTCCAGAGAGGAAAGGGCTCTCCAATGGTCTTTTGTTCCAAATTCCTCCTTATGCTTAAGCATGGGGTCCTAAAACATGTGGCCTTTGCCCTGTGGGCTTAACTGATCACTGAGACCCTCTTTATAATATCTCCTGTAGGGGTCCAAAGGGAGACCATCTCCTGGAGTTCCTGATGTGAGGACAGCATTTTTAGTCTAAAAAATGTCCTTCACTCCTTTCTTGGCTATTTAAAAAATAAATATTAGAATAAGTTCCTAAAGATAGAAATCATAGTTTAAAGGATTTACTTGGTCTCTAGAAAGTTTGACCAATTTATATGCCCACTGCTAGTAACTGAGTGCCTATTTCTCCAACATCTTGTCAGGCTATTCTCTCTCTCTCTCTCTCTCTCTCTCTCTCTCTCTCTCTCTCTCTCTCCTTCTCCCTCTCCCTCCCTCTCTCCTCTTTGTTTATGTGTGTGTGCATATATTTTTTATTTGTCTTTTAAATCTATGTTTGCCATAGAAATATGTTTATGTGGTCATATATATATATCATGGACTTGGCCATTAGGAGTGCTTTGGCAGAACTTCTCTGCTCTCAAAAGTAATTGCACACAAAAATCTCTTCCAGAACTTTCATAAATTTTTATTATATATGTAAATCTTTAGACTGTTTGAAAAGTATGTTGGCATATTGTGCAAAATAAGATTATTTTTCAATTTTTAAAAAATCATGTGTTGAATAATAAAATGTTTTCTATTGATTTGAAAAATATATGTCTATTTATACAATGCCAACAAAAGTAATTTTGTTATGTAAAAAAATACAATACAATAAAATAAAAACACCCCCAAATGACAACCTACCATAAAATAGAAGTAAATACAAACAGTAACACCCCTTTCCTTGTCACATAGAAGGAGTTAGTATCATAAACATTCAGTCAGGAACCACCTGAATTACTTTAATACAGTGCCACTCAATGGAGGCATTCCAGAAAGAAGTTGAGTTTTCTGGGCCCTTGCCTTCTAAGGGACAGTAGTACCCCTCCCCCAAGCCGTCCCAAGCATTGAGACAGTCCATTAGAATTCCACAAATTTCCAAATGCCATCCCCCATCCCAGGGGACAGTAGCACATTCCCCACCACACCCAGATAAAAATTCTGCACTAAGAAAAGCAAATAGAAGAAAGGCCTTTTATTAAATTTCCACATGTCCTAAAATCTTCCTTACATGTTCTCCAGGTAGGCATTTATGGTAGGCACCAATTACGGTGGTCACTGGCTTACAGAAATCATCTGCCTGGGGACCACTTGATCTTGCCCTTAGCTGAGTAATCCATTCCATTCCAATGCAATACAATGCAATGCAATACAATATAGTGCAATTCAATCTAATGCAATGCAATCCAATTCAATCCAATCTATTCCAATCCAATCCAATTCATTCCATTCCATTCCATTCCATTCCATTCCATTCCATTCCATTCCATTCCATTCCATTCCATTCCATTCCATTCCAATTCTAATTCCAGTCTGATCCATTCTAACCCAATCCATTCCAATCCAGTCCATTCCATCTAATTCCAAACTGGGTCAATCAGCTTCTCTCCTCTCAGAATTGTCACTCATAACTTAAAGTTGTCCCATGGATGGCAGTTCCCACTACTGAGGACACTGGATTATCCCAATCTTTGTCTTTCCCTGCCGGGAGCCAGTCCATCCTTGCTGCTTGACACAGTCGCTGCAGGAAAGAAACATCTGCACAGCATATGTTTCAAGGGACCTGGCGTATATAACATACTGTTCTTAATATGTTTGCTCCCCTTAGCCCTGTGTGTTTTAACCAAGGTCACCTCTCCGAGAAAGGTTGTTTCCCCAGGTAGGAATTTTTCCCTGAAGTCAGGGAGGGGATGCCTCTCCTAGAAAGGTTGTTTCCCCAGGTAGGAATTTTTCCCTGAAGTCAGGGAGGGGATGAAACTCCTTAACTAAGTGCCAGGCGGGTAGTTAATCACTACAAACAATCATGCTTAAGCTACATAATCTTTACTCCCTGAAATGGAGATAAGAAACGCCCTAACCTTTGTAATAGAAATTGACAGGATTAAAATCAACTGGTATAAATACGGATGTAACAAGACAATAAACAACAGAACCTCTCTGGGGATCGAGACCAGAACTTGGCTGGAGATCCTGGCTAGAGATCCTGGCTAGGCTGCTGATCAACTGAACGCTGTCTCCGTGTCCTTCCTTCTTCGCCGACTCCGTCCACACCTTTGGGGACCCCTGGACCTGCTGGGGTTGGACCCCGGCATTTCCCATGGTGTAGTAACTTTCCGTTTTACTGGGTTAATCTCTCTAATACCCTTTCCTGCAATTAGATCATGTCTTATGCTAACCACAGTTGGTTTTTGCTAGCAGCCAAAAACTCTTAGCTAATATATCATATTAATCCCCATTTTCTCCATTTTGATGGGTGGTCAAGTGATAGTCGAGGGAGGCTCAAACTATCAACTTAGAGGGAAACCACCAATGGGTTGACATATTGCCAACTTAGAGGGCCAAGACTTGACTCCTCCCTCAGTAGCCACCTATGTTTCCCAGGGATGAGAATGGCCGGACTGTGGTCCTTCTTCATCTCTGGAAAAGTCCATCCTGACTTTCAGCCAGAAAAAAAAAAAAAAAAAAAGCCTATGCTTATAAATTGGCAAAATACACCTCTTGCTACAAAAGGCAAGATTGCTTCTCGGGGGGCCTTTTGGATAACTTTCCCTAAAGCTCCCTGCAACTTTTTGTCTTTTTGTCATCCCTGAAACCCCTAGACATTGTCCAGACCTCAAACATACAATGATTAGCTTTTTCTTTTCCTTTTTTGGGTTTTGTTTTTAATTCATTAGCCCTTCTGATATATTAGTAGATTATCAAAAGCAGTTTCAGTATGTCATAAAATCTGTTTGGTATTAAGTTGATACATGATGTGTTTTTCTCCATCCAGCTCAATAGTTTCCTTCAAATCTGGACCAGATGAGCACCTTGGGACTTGCATGAGCTCATGTGTGCGTCTGCATGGAATGCAGTCCACTGGGTCCTGCTGATGTGTGGAGCACGTGCTTGGCTCCAGTGGAAACATCCTTAGGCACTGATGCCTCAATTAGGGAAAAGATAAAGAAACCAGGTCAGATATGGCATTTGCAAAACTTTAATGTTCTCCTGATGCTCTCTAAGTCGATTTTTTGGTTCTGTTTGATGGCTAGTTTAAGCAAAATGGTGGTGTGCATGAAACTGTGTCTACTCAGGACCTATTTTGGAATAGCACCCCATCCCTGCCCTTGCTGACCATACCTTCTCATTGTTCAGGCTCACTAAAGTCCCATTGTGTGCTCCTGCTCATTCATTAAATGGGTCTGGAGCACCTACAATGTGCTAGGTATAGGCAAAAGGAGAGAATAAGAAAGTCCTCACTTTCAAGATACAGAGAAGGGGACAGAAATGTGAATAGAGTCCAGCGGTTCTCAACCTGTGGGTCACGACCCCTTTGGGGGTCGAACGACCCTTTCACAGGGGCTGCCTAAGACCATCAGAAAACACATATATAATTATATATTGTTTTTGTGATTAATCACTATGCTTTAATTATGTTCAATTTGTAACAATGAAATTGGGGGTCACCACAACACGAGGAACTGTATTAAAGGGTCGCGGCATTAGGAAGGTTAAGAACCACTGGAATAGACAATTGTCCTATAGCAGGATAAATGTGTGAACAAGTGTTATTAGAGCAGGTAAAGGGTCCAAGTTAAGATGAGGTCATACTGAATTAATGTGGGCCCCAAGCCAACGGCAGGTATCCATCAGAGGGACATTTGGTCACAGAGGTACACAGGGAGAGCACCATGTTATGATAGAGACAGAGATTGGAGCCATATGTCTACACGCCAAACAAGACTGAGGGAGAGTATGTGGGTCAGGGAAGGCTTCCTAGAGGAACAACCCAAGAGCAGTACCTTGAACTAGGGCTGCTGCTGTCCCATCAGGTGCCTTTGTGTGAAGAAGAGAAAGGCACTCTGCTGACAACAGGCAGTTTTGCGCAGAGCACACAGCTTGGCAGGCCCCAATGTGAGCTGGATTCAGTCCTTACTCACCCTCTTAGCATGGTACCCTTGTGACATCAGCAACCCCCAGCCTTCCATGAGAACCTGGGGACAACCCATGTGTATTACTTTACTGGGGCTGCTGCAAAAAATTACCACAAACTTCACACAATAGAAACTTATTCTCTCCACGTTCTGGAAGCCAGAAATCCAAAAATATAGGTGTTGACAGAGCTGTACTCCTTCTGGAAGCTCTCAGGGACAATCCTTCCTTGCCTCTTGCAGCTTCTGGTGGCTCCAGGCGTTCCTTGGCTTGAGGCTGCATCAATCCAATCTCTGCCTCTGTCTTCACATGGCTTCCCTTCAGCCTGTCTCTGTGTCAAATTCCTTTTGCTTTCCTCTATAAGGACACCTGTCATGGGACGTAGGCCCTCCCAGGTCATCCAGGATGATGTCATCTTGAGATTCTTGTTAATGATAGCTGCAAGGACACCATCTCCAAATAAGGTCACATCCTCAGGTTCTGGGAATTAGGACATGTACATGGCTTTCTGGGGTTCACTATTCAACCCACTATGTGAGGAAGGGAAGAGAGTTTTCAGCCAGAAACAGAGTATGTAAAGGCAAGGAGGTGTTTGAGAACATGTTAGATTCTGAAAATGGCAGGGATGACAGGTCATGGCATTCTGGGGGTTGGGTGAGAGCTGGGGCAGCCTTGGAAAGCAAAAACCTCATGCACCTGTGCCAGCCAGCAGGCTTGGGCTGTGCCCTGAAGGCAATGAGCAGGCTCTGCATGATCTAAATTGTACACTTAGGTCACTTGGGCCGAAGGTTAGAGGATGGAATTGGAGGAGGGCAAGGCTGGAGGTGAAGGAGCCCCTCCCACAGGGTGACGCTGCTGCTCAGCTGAGGGATTCGGTGGCCTGGCTTTTGACGAAGAGGAAGTGATCTCATGATTCTGAGGAGAGGGGACCGAAGCACAGTGATCGGTGACTGATGTGAGCTGGGTGGGGAAGGGAGCGGGGAGAAGTGGAGAATCTGGACTGATCCCAAGGTTTCTTCTGCCAACATTCCAGCTCCAGCACTAGGCCTACTCCACTGTTCACATTCACATGGCACTGGTCACATAAGCAGGGCTCTTTAGAAATAAGCCATTTGCACTTTAGAACTTGAAAATGAGTTTTCAAAAAATAGCACTTCAACTTAAAATAACATCCCCCTTGTACTGGGTTGAAAAGTGTTCTCCCCAAATTCATGTCTACCCAGAACTTGTGTATTTGACCTTATTTGGAAAAGGGTCTTTGCAGATGCAATCAAGTTAAGATGAAGTCATACTGAATTAATGTGGGCCCCAAGCCAATGGCAGGTGTCCATCAGAGGGACATTTGGACGCAGAGGTACACAGGGAGAACACCGCTATGATGGAGGCAGAGAGTGTGTCTGAACGCCAAAGAGGGCCAAGGATTGCCAGCAACTAGCAGAAGCCAGGAGGAGGTAAAGAAGGATTCTTCTCTAGAGCCTCTTAATTTTAGACTTCTGGCCTCCAGAACTGTGAGAGAATAAGTTCCTGCTGTTTTAAGTCACCCAGTTTGTGGTAATTTGTTACAACAGTCCTAGCAAACTAACACATCCCTGATGGTGGATTTGCAGATGGTCATGGGGAGTGACACTCTGAGAGCTTGGATGCAGTACAGAGAAAAGGGCATGGACAGTGGCATCTGGACACATGGCCCAAGCCTGTCATTGTGCCATGAGTCTCAGTAGTGACCTTTACTTAAGAGGGTTTTTGTGAGGATTAGATGAGAAAACAAGTGTGGATATCTATGAAACATGGCTTAGGATGGTCAATAGAAAGTGTGGTGATGGTGGTGGGAGAGAAACAGTAAATTATGAATGTGATTTGTGTATATTGCATACTATAGAATTAAAATAGACTATATATACATTTTATTTGTGTATTATATATATATACATATATACACATATACATACACTATACACACACATATAAATGCACATACATTCGCTATTCTGTACTGCCCATAATGTAGTGTTAAGTAAGAAAAATAGTTGGGCATAATCTACTCCCAATTAAAAAAAACAACACAAAACTGAACATGTGTGTGTGTGTGTACATGTTTTTTTGAGCATGGAGAAAGGGGAGGAAAGATACACAGCCAACCAGTGAAGTTTTTATCTGAAGGGAAGATGATTAACTTTAAAAAGAGTACATCCATAGCCGATGTGTATACTTCCACCTGAACAACCACACATACACACAAAGGCAGTTCTGTTCATTATCTTTATTATTCCACTGCTTTTTCATGCCTCTTTGCTTCCCAGTCTAGTCTTATATCTATAAAATTTTTTTTTAAATATTAAATTAGCTTCAGGTGTATACCCAATGTTTAGACATTCTATAACTTACTAAGTGATCGATCTGATAAATCCTGTGCCCATCTGACATCATACATAGTTATTAGACTACTAGAGGCCCGGTGCATGAATTCGTGTACCAGCGGGGTCCCTCGGCTTGGCCTATGGGATAAGGCTGAAACTGGCTCTCTGACATCCCCCGAAGGGTCCTGGATTGTGAGAGGGTTCAGGCCAGGCTGGGGGACCCCAGTGGTGCACAATTGGGGCCAGGGAGAGATGTGGGAGGTTTGCCAGGTGGGGAAGGACCACAGGAGGGCTCCAGGACATGTCTGGCCCATCTTGCTCAGTCCCGATCGTCTGGACCCCAGCAACAAGCTAACCTACTGGTCGACTGTCTGCCCCCTGGTGGTCAGTGCATGTCATAGCGAGCGGTTGAGCAGCATTAGCATATCATTAGCACATTATGCTTTGATTGGTTGAATGGCCAACTGGTCAACTGGACACTTAGCATATTAGACTTTTATTATATACTAGAGGCCTGGTGCACAAAAATTTGTGCACTTGGGGGAAGGAGGGGGTTCCCTCAGCCCGGCCTGTGCCTTCTCGCAGTCTAGGACCCCTTGGGGGATGACCACCTGCTGGCTTAGGCCCACTCCCCGGGGGATTGGGCCTAAGCTGGCAGTTAGACATCCCTCTGGCAGCCCGGGAGCCCTCAGGGGATGTCCACTTGCCAGCGGGGAGCAGGCCTAAGCTGCAGTTGGACATCCTTAGTGCTGCTGAGGAGGCGGGAGAGGCTCCCACCTCCACCACTGTCCTGGCAGCCATCAGCCTGGCTTGTGGCTGAGCAGAGCTCCCGCTGTGGGAGAACACTGATCACCAGGGGGGCAGCTACTGCATTGAGCATCTGCCCCCTGGTGGTCAGTGTGTGTCATAGTGAACAGTCATTCCCAGTCGTTCTGCTGTTAAGGTCAATTTGCATATTACCATTTTATTATATAGGAAGATTATTGACTATATTCCCTATGCTGACTTTACATCCCCATGACTATTCTGTAACGACCAATTTATACTTCTTAATCCCTTCACCTTTTTCAGCCATGCCCCCAATCCTCTTCCCATCTGTCAACATTCAAAATGTTCTCTCTATCTATGAGTCTATTTTTGTTTGCTTGTTCATTTATTTTTTTTATAGATTTAACTGTTTATCACTATGTATTTATTGCCATTTTGTTATTCATATTTTTATCTTTTTTTTCTTCCTCTTAGAAAAGACTTTTTAATACTTCATGTAATATTGGTTTAATGGCAATGGACTACTTTAGCTTTTTCTTGTTTGTGAAGCTCTTTATCTGTTCTTTAATTCTAAATGGTAGCTTTGCTGAATAGAGTATTCTTGGTTGTAGATCCTTGCTTTTCATCACTTTGAATATGTCTTGCCAATCCCTTCAGGTGTGCAAATTTTCTGTTGAGAAACTAGCAGACAGTCATATGGGAGCTCCTTGTAGGTAACTGTTTTTCTTTTGCTGCTTTTAAGATTATCTGTCTTTAAGCCTTTGCATTTGAATTATGATGTGTCTCCATATGGGCCTCTTTGGGATCATCTTTTTTGGGACTCTCTGTACTTCCTGGACTTGTATGTCTATTTCCTTCACTAGTTAGGGAAGTTCTCTGTCATTAGTGTCTCAAATAGAGTTGCAATTTCTTGCTCTCTCTCTTCTCCTTTGGGCCCCCTTCCCACAATGTGAATATTGGTATGTGTGAAGTTGTCCCAGAGGCTCATTACACTATCTTCAAATTTTAAGATTATTTTTTCTGTTGTTGTTATTAATCCTCACCCAAGGATATTTTTCCATTGATTTTTAGAGAGTGGAAGGGATGGGAGAGAGACAGAGAAAGAAACATCAATGTGAGAGAGACACATCAATTGGTTGCCTCCCACACATGCCACATCCGGGGCCAGGGATTGAGCCTGCAACTGAAGTATGTGCCAGTGATTGGAATCAAACCCAGGACCCTTCAGTTCTCAGGCCAATGCTTTATCCACTGAGCCAAACCAGCTAGGGCTAGATTCTTTTTTCTTTCTGCTGTTCTGTTTGAATGTTTTCTACTTCCTTATCTTCCAAATCTCTGATTTGATCCTCTGCTTCATCTACTCCACTGTTGATTCCCTGTAATATATTCTTCATTTCATACAGTCTTATATTTTGATAGTTATAGATAACAGCTTCTTTTATTTAAAAGGAGCCTTTTAAATAGGGAAGGCAGATGTGGGTCAGTGGGTGGGAAGAGGTCAACCAAAGAACTTGTATGCATATGTGCTTAAACCATGGACACAGACAATAGGGTGGTGAAGGACTGTGGCAGGGCATGGGGGTGGGCTAAAAGGGGTCAATGAGGGACATATTTAATACTTTCAATAATAAAGATTTAATTTTTTAAGTTAAATAAAAGAAAAATTTCGTCAGTTCAGAGTTCAGCTCATTAGTGTTTTTTTCTTTCTCTTCTCAGAAGCTCCCTCTGCCTTGGCTTCTTTCCAAGATGACTTCCAGGTGGGTTGGACTAGACGGTGATCTACTTCCTGGTTCTTCCCCAGCCCCTGTTGGGGCAGAGCTCAATAATCTTGATCTGTGATGCTAGACGGCTTCCACTGTAGAAGTCCATGGGTCTCTGCCTTCACTTCTCACTGAGATTCCCGCACTTAGAGGCCTCCTGGTCCCCATATTCCTAGGTCTCTCTTGCTCTGTCACTACTTCCATGAACCCTTCAGGAAGTGGTACAGAAACTCCAGTACAACAGGCATGGAACTGGGGCGCTTCCTCCATCTGTGCACTAGACCCTTCCATCAGCCTGCTTTAATCCACCATCTGGGCAGCAAGCACCATGTCGCATGGACACTATGATAAACATGAGACTTCTCTAAGGGATTCCAGTTGTCTGAGCTACACCCTGAGTGAGGAGTAAGCTCCTGGCACTTGGAGTTCCCAATTGGTTTCCTTCCTCCAATCTGTCCTCTTGCTTCTCATCTCCCCTTCCCTCTCCCCTTTGACCTGCCCTGGGACTGGGAGGGCTCTCTTTTTCCTTTCTGTCCTTTTATCCTGCTTTTTCCTTTTACCCTTCTATTCTGCTTCATGATATTTGCCCTCCCCTTTCCAGAGACAAAAAATGAAGGAGGGCTGCAGGGAGAGAAATGAGACTGATAAGGTTTTCCAAAACTTTATTCTTCCTCATGCTCATCTTTGAATTCTTTTATCAGTTACTGTACTGGGGTGAATGGTGGCCCCCAAAAACATATGTGTGCACCCTAGTTCCTGATACCTTTGAATGCGATCTTATGTGGAAAAGGGTTATTGCAAATGTAATTAAGTGAAGGATCTTGAGGTGAGATCATCCTGGATTGTGCAGATGGTCCCTAAATCCAATGACAAGTTTCTTACATGAGACACACAGAGGGCCCTGTAAAGGTAGAGACAGGAGTTGGGGTGATGCAGGCACAAGGCAAGGACCAGGACCACCAAGGATTTTCTTGGAACCATCTGATGCCAGAAAAGGTAAAGAATTCTTCCCTGGAGCCTCCAGAGGGAGCGTGACCCAGCCACCACCTTGCTTTTGGACTTTTGGCCTCCAGAACAGGGAGAGAATAATTTTCTCCTGTTTGAAGCCACCGAGGTTGTGGTCATTTGTTATGGCGGCCCTAGGAAACTAATACAAATGGATAACGAGCATTAAATACTTTTGGCATTAAAATAAGAAGAAAAAGGCAAATGCACATTGCCTATAAGGACTTGGCTTATGAGAACTCTCTAATAGCAGCTGCTCCTGCTCCAATAGGAGCCAGCAGCCTTTTCCTGTGCCTCCAGGGACCAAGCTTTCTTGACCTTCTTAGCGCGTTCGCTAATCCCCCCACCTGTTCTCTGCTAATATAGCTGTTCTCTCTGTCACGCCAGCGTACACCCGGGATGCTGACAGAGTTCAGAATCGCTGTCTCTTGATACTGATCATGCAATAAAAATGGCAAGCTGATTAGTCAGCCGGAGAGGAAAAGCCCTTTTTCCATTATAAGCGTGATCTAATGCTATAATCACCTACCCTGCTGCCGGCGGCCAAGTGCTTGTGGTCAGGGAGGGGCCCCGGGACAGGTGAACCCCGTTAAGAGGCATCCCGCTGCGTGGTTCCAGCTGTCCTGCAGCGCAGCTCAAGTCTCATCCCCTGGAGCACAGCAAGTACATTGAACTCGGAGAGTATTACAACCTTCCAGGGTCATCCTTGTTTAAAAATAAAATAACCCGCGCCTCCAACCCATGAGACTTAAGGAAACCCGGGCTTTTCCACGACTACAGACATAGTCTTGGTGGTCAGTTTTCATTGTCCATCTGGACAGTGTCTCTGACCCCAAAAGGAACTCAGTGCCTTCCTTCATTCCCAAGCAATGCTGACAGGAAGCATGCTGGCTTGATTGAAAAGTTGAGGGCGTTTCAGTGCGCAGAAGGGAAATTTGAGCTTGGTGGTAGCCATGACCGCACCCAGGACCCTGCCCCATACTCCATCCCATCCAGTCCCTACTGGTCTTTCTTGACCTTCATGGCTCTGCTCCCTCCTCGCCTGCACAGGGTTTTGCTCTGTGTCATTACTCCCCAATACCAAGCCCCACAGCCGTCTCCCTCTCTGCCCCACCAGAGGAGGCCCCAAACCCATTCACATCAGAACAACGCCCCACCCTTTTACTTTGCTCTCCACAGAACTTGAAGGCCTCCTGGTCTAGGCTTTGCTGCTCCAGAATGGAATTTCCTTCTGTACCAATGGAAGCCCAATTAAGTGCTTTTTCCCTACAAGAAAGCCTTGGCCCCCACAGGCCAACTTGGATTTCCATTTTTAGCAGGACAAAGAATTGGCAGAAGCTTTGAAATGACAGTTCTCCCTTAAGGGCTCAGAAGAGCTTGGATCCAATTCGCAGGCAGGATCAAAGTCCACATACTGCATTTCCCTGCCTTTACCTCCATGCAAGTTTCCTCCAGCCCACAGGGAACATGGTCTTTTAAAGCAGAAGACACATTTCTTCCTCCATTTACCAGGCATTGCATGACCTTGGGCAAAAAGGTTAACACGTCTGAACCTCAGTCTCTCTATCTGTAAAACAGCGTTCATAATACCTTTTCTTTTTAAATCCTCATCTGAGGAGATACTGAGAGAGAAAGAGAGAGAGAGAGAGAGAGAGAGAGAGAGAGAGAGAGAGAGAGAGAGAGAGAGAGAGGAGACACATTGATTCGTTGCCATCTATAAATGCCCTAACTAGATATTGAACCTACAACCCAGGTATGTGCCCTGACTGGGAATCGAACTGGCAACCTTTTGGTGCCCAGGATGACATTCTACCAACTGAGCCACTCTGGCCAGGCCAGTTATTGTGAGAATATTTAAAGAAAGAACTTAAGAAAACTCTCTAGCATGGCATCTGGCATACAAAAAATATTTGAGAAATCCTCGGCTCTGCATCTTCTCCTTGTTATATGGTTAAGCAATGTTGTTCTTTGTTGCCTTATACAAGCATTGTAATGTAGTTCAATGAAAGTTCACAAACTAGTTAACAAAGATACACCGAACCCACAAAGAAGCTAAAATGCTCTGCTTTGCCCTAGATGGTTTGGCTCAGGGGATAGAGCGTCGGCCTGCAGACTGAAAGGTCCCAGGTTCAGTTTCAGTCAAGGGCACACACCAGGTTGCAGGCCGGGGTTGCATGCAGGAGGCAGCAGATCAATGATTCTCTCTCATCATTGATGTTTCTACCTCTCTCTCTCCCTCTCCCTCTCCCTTCCTCTCTGACATCAATAAAAAATATGTTTTAAAAAAAGAAAAACAAAGGTGTGCAAAAACAAACAACTCAAATTAAAAAACACACACACAACAACAACTAAATGCTCTGCTTTGTGAACATCCTTTAGCTCTGTCTTTGCACATGTCTGTACTTATTTAAGATTAATTCCCAGATGTGGAACTGGTGGTCAAAGGGTGTGTAAATTTTTGGACTTTTCCTACACCCTGCCAGAAATCCCTCCAGAGAATTTGTATCAGTTTACATTCCCCCACGGCACTGTGTCAAAATGCCTTTTTCATAAAATCTTGAGTTTTTCTTAAGATTGATTAATTTGATGGGTGGAAAGCGCTATCTCATAGTGGTTGACAAATTGCTTTTCAGACGTAAAAAACAAGAGTTTAACAAAACCAACTCACATATTTTAAAGATGAAGATCCCAAAATTTAGAGAGATGAAGTGACTTGGCCAATTCATCTAATTAGTGAGACAGCCCAAATTCATATCCCAAGTATCCTAACTCTGGAATTCTTTCCATTATACCATGCTGGAGAGGGAGAGTCAGCCTGGAGGTGAAACCACTCAGGGCCTATTTAATAACAAGGCTCAATTAGACCAGAGGCAATGTGTGGTTGAGGGAACAGTCAACGAAGAGAGCTTTAATTAGTATCTGGCTAAGTCATCATCAGATAATGAGTACCAACACTCTCCATGTTAGCACCACCTACTGGTGACAATTTAAACTTCCACAGGATAGCTCTGACATTGAAGGTAGGATGGGGAAAACCACTAGGAGCTGACTGGGTTAAATTGTCTTATTCTAGGAAGAAGGAAATAGAAAAAAATTCAGTATGGAGTCACTGAGTACTGAACCATGGGGACTCACACTGCTGCAGTCTCCTGAACTGCTGAATGAAGTTCCAGTTTCCTGTAGTGGCAAAGTCAGTTTCCTGTTCGTTCCTATTGTTTACATAGAATATAACTTCTTTCATTTTTCAATAACCTACTTTTTAGTTTAAGCCCATATTCTGCTAGTGGCAGGAAACTTAATATATAGGGACTTCCAGAGAAAAATCATTCGCTTTGGTGTTTACTCAGTCATTTTGTGTTTTAGTCACTTAATTCAGCATGCCATTCCCTTCCCTTCTTCCTAGAGTTGCAGCTAAGATTCCTGGAAGCTTAGGATTGTTTAAATGTAGAAAATGGGGCTGCATGGGGGTGAGGAAGGGAGGTGTGGTCTGGTCCACAGGCATCTTTAGTCTGATGCAGATCTAGTCTTGGCTGTTGGCATCTTTTCATCCTGGCACCCAGTGGCTGTACTTGGTATTCTGCTCAGGTCTCAGTTGCTAGGGAGTCTTCTATCTCAAATGTATCCTCCTTGTCCCAACTTCAAGGCCTGCTCAGGTCCTCGGATCCTCCTTTAGTCATTGTGGGCCCATCTGGGGGAGGGTGGAGAGCAAGGGACATAGTCAGGTGTTCTCCTTCACATTTCTGGTTGTGGGAAAACCACAGGGCTTTCTCTGCCTGCCTCCTTTTCCCTGTCTTTCCCACTATTGCAGAGCATAGAAAATAGGTGTTGGCAAACTATGCTCTGGTCAAGGCCAGACAGTAAATATTTTTGGCAATTCCTCCACTCTGCTATTGTAATACAGGAGCAGCCACAGACAATTTGTGAACCAACGGGCATGGCTCTGTTCCAATAAGGTTTCATTTATAAAATTGGTGGCACTCTGAACTTGGCCCTGGGGCAGCAGCTTCTGGCTGCTGATAATCCTCTGTGAGGACCCCCTAACTTCTGGAATCTCTCAGAGAACAAGGCACAAATTCTTTCAGGTCATGGTGCCCCTTAAATCTATCTTGGGAATTTATTACCCCCAACACCACCAAAGGTCACAAGTTGGGGAAAAAGGACCCCTCATGGATGTGTGACCGACCCCTGTTCTCTTAGCTCCTCTTTCGTTTCCCAGAGCAACCATCCTCTCCATTCTCTTGGGAGTTAGCCTTTAGATTGGATCACAACTAGCTCTTGCAAACCACAAACCTTCACTCTGGAGGCTCTAAACGCCGTAATAAGAGTCAAGAATCCTATCAGCTGAAGGTCAAGAACATGCTTTGTTCTCCATTTTCTCTATAATCCTTTTCTTCTCTGTGAGCAGTCAGTGCTTCAAGTGACTGGGGATATTGGTAAATGACGCCTCCTCAACTCTTTCTAAGTTCTAGGCCTTGAATAACATAAACTCATACTCAAAGGGCAGCCAAAAATAAATGTTTTGACTAGAGTCTGCTCATCTGGGTTTATCTTATGAGGAACTGAGAATAATGTTGACCTGAGATTCTTAAAAAAAAAAGAAAAAGAAAAAAAAGCCCTCCTTACATGAATAGAAATAGGTGCTTTTAGGGCCAAACAATTTAGAGCAGTTTTTTTCAAATTGCAGGTTGCATCCCATTAGGATGGGTTGGCCAACTTTTTCAGTAAAGGGACAAATAGTAAGTATTTTATACTTTGTGGGTCATACTCCACACGCAACCCAATACTCCCAACTACTCAACTCTGCCATTATAGTGTGAAAGTGATCATAGGAAACGCACAAACAAATGAGCATATGGTTCCAATAAGAGTTTATTTATGGACACTGAAATTTTAATTTCATATAATTTTCACGTGTCATAAATACCATACTCCTTTGATTCCCCCCCCCCCCAACCATTTAGAAATGTGAAAACCATTCGTAACTCACAGGCCATACAGAAACAGGTGGCTGGTTGTATTTGGCCTTTGGGATGTAGTTTGCTGACCTTTGCATGAGGGGTCAGGAAATCAATTAAGTGAGGTTGAATCAGGAATTTAAAAAAAAAAAATAGAATAAGGCAGAATGATTCAGATAGAAAGTGTTAGAGGGCATTGTACACAGAAAAGGTTTTGTGAAATATTTATTTCCATTAATTCATATATGTATGTGTGCACTGAATTGTCATGCAACATGTATTTCTTACTCTGGAATGTGTCTAAAAAAAAGTTTGAAAATCATCCATTTCTATAAATATTCCTTTCTGTTTGACATTTTTATCTCTGAAGAGTTATTCCTCTATTTATTCCACACATCTCAAGATTTGATGTTAGTATTAGCAGATAAAAATACAGGGCAGCAAGTTAAATTTTAAATTAAAAAAAATAAGGTTTTAGTATACATATATCCCATGCAATATTTAAAATATATTTATACTGAAAATATTTTTTTTTAATCTGAAATTCAAATTTAACTGGGAATCCTATATTTTTTTTTTCTAAATCTGACAACCTTTTTTGGTATATTAGAAATTGTTTTCATTATTACTGTAATGATCTTAAACTTAAGAAAGGGCAATCCAGTTCAGTTGGTAACTCAAGGAAAAAATTTTACATTTAAAAAATTCCTCCCATCTGCCAGGCTCTGTGCATGAGTACTAACCCTCAGTTCAGTGCTCTAAGAAAGAGACAGCTTTGTTTTTTACATTCTATCAATGCGGAAACCGAAATGCAGTTAACTAAGGACGGAGCTTGGATAAAAGGATGGCTCTCCTGACTCCCATTCCCTGTTATCTCACCAGATGGTTCTCAGAGGTGACCTGTATGGAAACGTCCCCACAACTTCTTGTCTCAGTAGTGCCTGAGGAAGGCGAACGAGGACAGTGCGAGGTCCATCCAGGGTACAGACAATAAGGGGTACCTTGTCTTTGGAGAACTTAAGTACCAGGTAAGGCAGATTAAAGTCTGTTTTTACTATTACAACACAATGCCAGTGATAAACTACCTGCCCTACTTCCCACTCTCCTCAATATGCCGCTGCTGGAGACATGGTTGGTGCTTAGTAAATTTACTTTCCTCTTTCTTCCTTCTTTTCCCTTTCCTTCTCTATACTCTGGGGCTGGCAAATTAGTTTCAAACCACTTGCCAACTCTAATTGGTGAAGGAAGCCTGGACTGTTGGGTTGAGAAGGATTCTGAAGCGGAGTCTTTGCTCAGAGCAAGAGTGCTCAGCTGGATCAGTGACGTCTGCCTTGGGAAGGCGAGTGAGGAGGGGCAGCACTGATGCCATGTGTTTGCCATTCTAGAGGTAAACTCGGCAATCTCCAGGCAGCAAAGGACCACGCTGAGCAGCTACTAACTGTGAATCCAAAGCTTCCCACCACTTACAATGAGGGAAGAAGGAGAAAATGTCTGCCCGTGGTATCACCTCCCCATCCCCACCAAACATACAGCTCCTGAGTAACCTGGAGCTGCATGCTGCATGTACAGTGGAGGCATAAGCAGAGAAGTAGGGAAGACACATGTTTGTTTAGGGCCGACAGCCATTAATATCTCCCTTCCCACATCCTCTCACCACCTTAAGCTTTTGCATGTGCCTCGTGCATAGTGTGTCCAGAGGCCTCTGCTCACACATGCCTTAGTGACATCAAGAAATGCCTTTTATCAATTCAGATGTGTCTATGGCTGAACACAGGGCTCAAAAGTAGGCTGAAGGCAAGACTTTCCATTCCTCTGTGTCCCCAAAGCCATTTCCTCTTGGACACAGCCTCCATCTTCCTTAAATTCCCAAACTGAGTAACTACTTGGAAGGCTTTCATGGGTTTTTCATGTTAAAATGACTTTTCCAGCTGTAATTTTTCTTCAATCTGGAATTTTGCTCTTTCTGCTTCAACTCATTGTAAATCCAAGTGTAAAATCAGACATTATAAATAGCATTTGTGTACAGCAGGCGTTTGGGTGTGCCATGCTTTAACTTTGAAATAGTCTCTCATTTAGATGGCTCCATAATTTCTCTGTACCTCAGTTTACCTCTCTGCCCCAGAAATTAAAGGGAATAAGAGGAAGGCCAGGCAGGTTTTCAGATGGAAGGAGTTGGTGAGTTTCAGAAAGCCTTCAAGGTCAAAGAGAAGGAAGGTTCAAAGGCACATAAAGGCATTTGGATATTTAAGAGTGTTGGCAATACCTTCTTGGATATTTAATACTGTTGGCAGTGCCTCCGTGGATATTTAATAGCGTTGGCAACACCTTATTTTGTTGAGTCAGTACCTTGTGGGTCTAGAAATGGCTTCTAAAATTATCTGGTCACTTTCCTCTTGGGGAGTGGTGATCTGAAGGGGCCATCATTTCTCATAGGGCTCAGACCAATTTTGTATTTTGTACAGAGGTCAAGATATTAGTCACGATATAAAGAATATAATCGTTTTTATGATTTTGGCATATGTACATCTAAAAATTCATTTTGATTTTTCTTCACATAGCAGTGAGACAAAGAACTCCAAAGAAATAGGTCTACACTGGTGCTTTGCTTTGTATTATTTCAGCCAAATGATTTAGCGAGCCATTCATTGTGCTTTTCTCTATAGATTCGGTGTTTCCCATTGTGTCCTTAAACCCAAGTTCTGGGCCACTTAGTTGGGTCTCTTTACCAGACTCTCTGCAGCCACATTAATTCCTCCCTTGGAAACTTAGTTCCAAATTAGACCCTCGCCCCGAGCTTGTCTCTTCTCCTACACCTATCCTCCCACCCAACTCAGCCTTCCACATACCATGGAGAGCAGGTCCATCAAGCCAACCTTGATTATTTACCCAATAGTCTGTGATTTCTCTGAACTCCTGTTGGAATGATTGTCAATACTCACACTTGGTCTCTGATGACCTCTTACAGTTGTTCAAATTTTTCTTGAGGAAAAAAAACATATCTTATGCTTTTTCTTTATTTTCTAGAATGCCTAGCCCCTGTTTGGCATACCTCAAGCAACACTGGAGTGGTAACTGGTTGAGAAGTCTTAACTGGGCCTACAGTTTACACATCTAAGAACAGGGAGCTTCTCTTCATCTTTGTGCTGTTTGACCATAGTTGGCCCCTAGTTTTACCCAATTACAGGAAAAATAGTGTTTGAACTAGGAAGCTAGTTCTGTGAATCCACATTTCCTTTGTTGGGCAATGATCTAGCTGCATGTGGCATGACTTTTGCTGACACATAGCGTACTCACTCTTTTCTTTTTTTTCTTTTCCCCAAAGTCAGAAAGAGACTATTTCCATTCAAGTCACAAGTCATGAAGAGTGGCAGTAGTTTCTCTGTGACCCAGCGAGTCATTTCGCCACCTTCAACTGCAGTTTTCCCTTCTACAACTTTCCGGCTCCAACGTTCAGCGAGTCTGTGGTTTTGTGGCTGCTCAACTCTTCCCACATCTCACTGGACAGATTTGTTTATATGACATAGAGAAGGACTCCATAGGTTCCCTCTTCATTCTCTGCTCTCGATCTGATATTGATGGATGGAGCTAGTAATGTTAATAGTCAGAGGCCTGGCTGGGCCTTTTTCCTACAGAGACTGTAGCTCCTTATATCTCACTAGTTAGACCAGACCCAGGCCCACCTTAGGGTTGGTAGCTTTAACTTGTCCACCCAGGGACATCTAGACGTTCTGGTTTGGGGAAAATTGTTCTGCTACTCTTTCTCCCTACCACTGTGTGTATATCCTCGGTAGCACAAACTCTTCTGCCTGTGATTTTGCAACATGGACCAAGTCAATTATTCTGTTAGCGTCTTTGGAAAATTCAAGACATGTGCTAGAGACGAATAAAGTGACACTAAAGGCTTTATTAGATGCCTTTCTCTTTCTTTTATGTGGTTGATGGTAAAAACAAGATCGTGTACCATTGTTGGCTGTAATGTTATGAGTTGTTGCCCTTTGGTGACTTATGTTTCTGCCGTATCATTTTAGGTGTCACATCTTGAGGACAGATGTCCTGAGTGAGACATGAGTCGATTTTCATTCATCAAAAGTTGGCCCTCATACTAGAGGGGAAGTAGAGGAAACTTCTCTGTTATTAGACTTTTAAATGAATGTTTATATCTGTATAAAGCAGTCTGCTTTTTTGCCAAAATTGAGGAGAAATCTAAAGTTAGCTCTAAGAAATATCTATTATCCAATCTCAGCTATGTTTAATAAGCTATTTAAGACACAGACATAAGTTTGTGGAATTTTTAAAAGTCATTTGATGGGATGCACTTTGCTCTTCTCAAGGATTTGTGGCATTTTCCCTAAGAAGGCCTTGTTCCATGAGACGTGACAGTGGGATTATTCCTCTGTGCGAAGTAAAATTGGCGTGTGATTTATGTGCTTATATTTCCATCCACACTCAAGGAAGCAAGTCTCCTTTGAAACTTAACAACATGATGATGCCAAAAAATCAGACTTTCAGAAAAAAGTAACTTGTTTGGATTAAAGCTGAAACCATGTGGGGCCCAGCAAATCTTATAATATTCTCCCCATTAAAAGTTCTTCTCCAAATAAATGTGCACATACAGAACAGAGAGAAAAAAAAAGTCATCCATTTGGATTCAGCAGCATGTCAGCCTAATTATATTAGACAATGGTGAGCTCAGTAATTCCACTTTTGATCCCTTGCTGTGTGAAGTTCATTATTATCTGTTTCGAATTATTGTTCATTTCAAGAGCCCTACAATGAAAAGGCATGTAAAGACTTTGAAAGAACACTTGGTGCCTTCCCCGAAAGCTTTGTGAAGCATTTCTTTGGAAACATTTCTGCTGAGGCTGTGCATTGGTTGTGAGTGGGCGAGGGGATGGGTGTCTGTGCTTCCCCTTTTCAAAGTTGTTTACCTTAAACACATCTCCATGGAAACAAGGCCTGCTTCTAAGCTGACTTTAGGGATGTCCAGAAGAGGAATGGAAAGAAAAATAGAGATAGCTAAGATTTTTGTATAACCCAAAAAGAGTCAGGCAAGGCAAGGACAACTAAGGTTCATCGAGCCCCTGTTCAGGACAGGTGATTTTAAATAAATTTCCTCATCTAACCCTGAGAGCTAAACGGTTTTACAGGTGAGGGCTTGAACTTCTGAACAGTTACTCAAATTGTGAGTAACAGACCCAGATTTGAACCCAAGCCTGTCTGATTCTGGTGCCCACGCTCTTTCTGTAAAACCACACTGCCAGCAGTCGCAACTTTTCCTCCCGCCTCCCTCAGCATTTTCTGGAACTACATGAAAATGGGCCACCCTTGATGTTACCTTCTTTTTTTTTATTTTTTTTATTTTTTTAATATTTTTTATTGATTAAGATATTACATATGTGTACCCTCTACCCTCCCCCCCCCCCCCGCTCATCCCCTCACCCCCCCGTTGTCCGTGTCCATTGGTTAGGCCTATATGCTTGCATATAAGTCCTTTGGTTGATCTTTCCCCCTTGCCCCCACCCTCCCCTACCTTCCCTCCAAGGCCCGACAGTCCAATCAATGCCTCTCCGTCTCTGGATCAGTCCTTGTTCATCAGTTTATGTTGTTCATTATATTCCACAAATGAGTGAGATCCTGTGGTATTTATCCGCTCTCCAGTTCCATCCATGCTGTGGCAAAAGGTAAGAGTTCCTTTTTCTTCTTCCTCTTCTTAAAGAATACCTTTCAGCATTTCATATAATGCTGGTTTGGTGGTGATGAACTCCTTTAGCTTTTTCTTATCCGTGAAGCTCTTTATCTGACCTTCAATTCTGAATGATAGCTTTGCTGGATAAAGTAATCTTGGTTGCAGGTTCTTGCTATTCATCTCTTTGAATATTTCTTGCCACTCTCTTCTGGCCTGCATGGTTTCTGTTGAGAAATCAGCTGACAGTCGAATGGGTACTCCCTTGTAGGTAACTGACTGTCTTTCTCTTGCTGCTTTTAAGATTCTCTCTTTATCTTTTGCTCTTGGCATTTTAATTATGATGTGTCTTGGTGTGGTCCTCTTTGGATTCCTTTTGTTTGGGGTTCTCTGCGCTTCCTGGACTTGTAAGTCCATTTCTTTCACCAGGTAGGGGAAGTTTTCTGTCATTATTTCTTCAAATAGGTTTTCAATATCTTGCCCTCTCTCTCCTTCTGGTACCACTATAATTCTGATGTTGGTACGCTTGAAGTTGTCCCAGAGGTTCCTTACACTATCTTCATATTTTTTGAATCTCTTTTCTTTTTTCTTTTTCGGTTGGGTATTTTTTGTTTCTTTGTATTTCAAATCTTTGACTTGATTCTTGGGATCCTCTTGTCTGCTGTTGGATCTCTGTAAATTATTCTTTATTTCAGTCAGTGTATGCTTAATTTCTAGTTGGTCCTTTTTCATGTCCTCCATGGTCTCACTATACTCCTTGAGGGATTCATTAAATTTATCGGCAGTTTCCATAAAATTCTTGAAAAACCTTATAAACGTGGCCTTGAACTCTATATCCAGTCATTTGCTTTCCTCCATTTCTGCCATTTGTGACCTTTTTCTTTGTCTCCGCATTTTGGCTGCTTCCCTGTGTTGATAGAGTGGCCCTGCGCGCCAGGTGTCCTGTAGGGCCCAGTGGCTCAGCCTCCCCAGTTACCTGGGGTAGACACTCTTGGTGCACTCTTGGTGCCTTGGTTGTTGTAGGATCACTGGGAGGAATTGACCTCCAGGCCAATTGGCTGTGGGAATCAGCTGTGTCTGAAGTGGGAGAATGGTCCCCCTCTGACCACTGGGTACAGTGGCTCCTGGATCTAAGGAGGTGCTAATTCAGCCCCTGCCTGAGGCCACACAGCAGGAGCCACGAAGAGGCTCAGCTGTGAAGCAATGCAAGCCTCTGCGGGGCCTTGGGCCTTCTCTTGGAAGTTCCGGGTCTGCCTGGCTGGGCTGTAGTTAGGTACATTCACATGCAAAAGCCTCTGCCGCAGCCTGGGTGGGGCAGGGTCTCAGGGAGTCAAAGGGCGGTGAAAGCAGCTATGGTGATTCTCCGCGCCCGGAATCGCGGGTCTCAGTGTCCCAGTAACGGCTGCAAGCACCTCTGAGGGAAAGCCGCCCTCAAGTTCGCCCGCTGCCACCTGACAGACCAGCCTCTCCCCGTATGAGCCCTGGGTCCCCAGAGACCCGCTGGAACCGGAGTTCAGAGCAGTCGGAGCTTGTGATTCAAAAAGACAGCCGCGTCCTCAGGCGCCACCCCCTTTCCGCGCGCGCGCGAGCCGCCGCCGTACCTCTGCACTTCACCTCTGCAGCTCCTCTGGCTCTCAGCGTGCCCCTCTTTTCTTCTAGTTGTAGAAATTACAGTCAGCCAGCCTTCCTGTTGTTCTGGACGATGTTTGCTCTGACCCTTGCGGCATTCTTCAATTGTTGTGTGAGGCGACAATTTCCCGGTGTTTATCTATGCCTCCATCTTAGTTTCTCCCGATGTTACCTTCTTTTGGGTAAATAAAGTGCTTGTGAGGAAAGAGATAGTAGGAAGAAATAAAAATAAATGGCTAGGATAATCCAAGTATGAAAACAGTAACAGCATCATCATGGATAGTTGCCCAAAATACTTCCAGGACCCTAGGCCGGTCCAGAAAAGCCTCATTTAGCTAACAATTCCTCAAGTGGAAAGGCCTCCACTTACCATGTTGTTGGCAAAAATCCACTTTGAAGAGCAGATAAGGCAATGGACTGGGAAGAATGTAGCAGGTCTGGGTTTGAGTCTTGACCCCTGCCTGTGGGATTCTGGGCAAGACCCTGAGTAACTTCCCTGAGCCTCAGATGTAAACATGGTATCTTAATGGGCCAAGATCTGGGCCCCACGTGTTTCAGCCAGTGGCAGTAGGCAACACCCTTCACATTTCCACTTATACCTGTGATCTCTATCTCAATATATACAAAATTCTGTTTGTCAGGAGGGTCAACAAGGGCTAGGAAAGAACTCACACGAAGGGAAATTGTCTTGTGTGAAGAGATGGGCTCAGCAACCAGACCTGAGTTTTGGAGAAGAGGTGTGGCCCCAGTACTGTGTTGTGGCTAATATTAGAATTCAGTTTCACCCAGCAATTTAAAATATTTGACATATACTATAGCACCAGAGCGTAAGTGGCTGATGGTGGGACCCTCTGAATCTCACTGAACGTAACATAAAAAAGCATTCTTCTGTCTATTTCAGGGGTGACAAGCTTTCTGGCATTGGAGTACCAGTGTTTTCAGCTCTAATGGTTCCCAAGCAGTGGAGACAGAAATGGGGCCACCTGCTTAGAGTGAGGACCTGAAGCCATAAATCCTAGCTCCGTGGGCTGTACAGGTAAGTAGACAACTCGGTGGGATCCATGGGCACATCTAAGCAGCCCTGAGTTTCCCCGGGAATATATGGGGAGGACAACCCATGAAATATTGCAATTCCTATGGTCACAAGAAGTAGGACTTTGGAGCCATTGGAATTTAAGTGGAGAGGGTGGTGATACTGGACTACACTCCCTGGAGAAGTTACCTTTTCAGGATTTGGGATGATAAAGTGCAGTGCCTGTCACATAGTAGGTTGTCAATAAATGTTAATTATCTTGATCTGTCCAGACCATAGGCAGGAATTGGCCAAGTTGGCAAGGCCAGGACACTGGGCAGATTTCTGCAATGCTGCCCCAGATCTCAAAGGGCAATAAGATGAAGAGATCAGCCATCAGGGTACAGTCTGAGAGAAACATTAGACACAGGGAGAGGAGAGAAGGTGTAAATCCATAAATTAGCTGGTAGGATTTGGAATGAGAGAGGCTAAGCCATGCACCTCCAACTCAAGAACTGGAAGAGACGAAAAGGCCCAGAGGGGTAGGGAGACTTAACCGAAGTTCCTGGCTCAGTCAGAGCCAGGTGGGGACTGGAGCCTAATGGCTCTCTTCTTTTAACTCTTAAATTCTGATATAATTTTGTAGTCAGAGAAAAGTTAGAAAAGTACTACAAAGAATCCCCATATACCTTTCACTCAGCTTTCCCAAATTTTACCACTTTGTTTAATCCTCTATCTCTATTTCTGTCTCTGTCTCCATTTCTATCTCTGTCCCCATCTAGGCCTATATCTATATCCTCATCCATAGTGTATTTTTTTCTGAACTGTTTACCACACCATGCCCTTTTACATAGTTCAGTGTGTATTTCCTAAAAATAACATTCATTAACCACAGTATGATGATCAAATTCAGGAATTTAACATTGATACAATAATATTATCTTATGGACAGACCTTATCCAGATTTCACTGATTGTCTGAATAATCTTCTTTAAAGAAAAAGAAAAATCCCAGAGCCTACATCGTACACAGTTGTCACATCTCTTCGGTCTCCTTGAATCTGCAACAGTTCCTTAGTCTTCGTCTTTTGTGATATTGACATTTTTAAAAAATACAGGTCAGCTATTTTATAGACTGTTTTTCAAGTGGGGTTTGCCTGATGTTTCCTCATATTTCTGGCAGGAATAACACAGATGTGGTGTTGTGTGCTTCAGGGCATCATACCAGGAGGCACGAGGTCAATTTTTCTCATGACTCGGAAGGTTCACTTTGATCACGTAGTTGAGGGGGTGCCTGCTAAGTTTCTCCACTGTCGGGTTACTATGTTTGCTTTGTCATTAATAAGATTGTGATACTTTGAGACTATATAGCTATTCTGTTATTTCTAAAACTTGCCCACTCCTCTTACCACCCAGGGATGTTTCACCCAAATCAGTTATCATTATGAGGATTTGCCAAATAGTAGAACCCAGCCTCTTGACGTCTATGTCGGTTCAATGACCCATGAATGTGCATGCCCTTCACATATCCTACATACCCCCGCCCCCGCCATGCCTTAGCTTAGGTGCTTCCTCTTTCCTGAAATGCCCTCCTATCCCTTGTCCCTCAATATTTGCCAACAATTTCTTTGAAGACCCAACTCAAGATTCATCTCCATGGACTTTGCCCATAAGTCACTGCCACCTTCAGTGATCATTCTATTGCTTTCCTCTGCACCCCCTCCTGCCTTTCCAGTGGTTCTCAACCTTTTTAATGCCGTGACCCTTTAATACAGTTCCTCATGTTGTGGTGACCCCCAATTTCATTGTTACAAATTGAACATAATTAAAGCATAGTGATTAATCACAAAAACAATATGTAATTATATATGTGTTTTCCGGCGGTCTTAGGCGACCCCTGTGAAAGGGCCTTTCGACCCCCAAAGGGGTCGAGACCCACAGGTTGAGAACCGCTGCTTTAGACATTCCTTAGTTTCTAGGTATTGCTCGAAGTCTTGGCTTTTCCTTACAACATGTCTAGGGCAACACCACCTTTTACAACATGCTTTTCAAATGATCTGTGGTGAAGGGCCAGTTTTTGAAAATTTCCAAAATATTGAGGAAGAATTTGTGGTCCAATTGTATGTGACTGATCACCCAAGTGCAATAGCATCCAGACTGGTCCTTACTGCCCAGTTCAGAGAGATAGGCCCATTGACCACACGCTTGGATGTTGTGGCACCATCAGATTGCCTTAAAAGTTTCTAGACTTAAAGTAGCCAGTAACATTTTGTACTTAACACAGGCCAGTAATATTTTGAATAGCATGTTTTAGGATATCCCTTCCCCTCCCTACACCCACCTCCATCCCAGGCCTAAGAGAGGAGAGTTGTGTAATGGTGATGAGGAGAGAAATAAAACCCTTTCCCTCAGATTGCTGAGAAGGTCAGTGATGTGTTCCTGGCACATGGTAGATGGACTGCCAGGATCAACAAACTTCAAAGTGGTTGGAGTCATTTGGGGAAAAGGGGGTCAGTAAGAGCATGGCTTAGTCATAGCGCCTGGTCCATGCTGAGTTTAAAACCAAAGAAACTTATGTTTTTTTCATTTAGTTGTGAATCTTTCAGTTGCAAGTGGTCAGTACTCAACTAGTTACAACATGACAATAGCAATGTGGTGGTCAACAGTGTCATGCCTTCTGGGAACATGGCAGGATTGCCCCTCCCTCCCTTTGAAGCTAGGTGTGGCCATGTGACTTAGTTTAGCCAATGAAATACGAGCTGCTCTGTGAGCTCAGATCCCTGAAGAATTGGGATAGTCACAGTGCTTGCTGATCCACAGTTATTTTAAGCCCCTTAGACTTTGGGGCTGTTTGTTACTTCAGCATAATAACTGTTATAATTAACTTTTAAAGATAGCAACTAATATGCTAACTATATGCCTAGAATTTTTCTAAATACTTCTCATATGTAAACTTGTTTAATCTTCATATCAACCCTATGAGATAAATACTATTATTATCCCATTTTATAGATGAGAATATTGAGGCCCAGAGAGGTTATGTGTCTTGCCACTTAGTAAGTGGCAGATCCCAGATTCAAACCCAAGCAGCCTGGTTCTTAATCACTAACTGTATCTCACTCACACACAAAAAGATAATTTGATGCCTCCTATCATGTTAAAGTCCAGGTGTAACCTGCTGTAGGACCAGCTGCCTCCAGGTGCTCAAAAGGCCAATGGGAGTCACTCTCTGTCTTCCAACTTCATCCTCAGATGATCCTCCAATGAAGAGACCTCCTCACTTCCAAGCTGACAGTCTAGCACTAAGCAACTACAGAGGAAAGAAGTTTTCCTCCCCCAAAGTTCTAGCAACAGGTCTTTAGGGAACCTTTCTCTTTCCACGTTCAGTCCACACTGTTTAGTGTGACTGCACCTGAGAAGGGCAGATGGGTGCTGGGCAGGCAGTGGCGACATGTCCCTGCATGTGTGGAATGAGTGAGGCGTGAAGCATTGGGAACTTCTGTGAAGCTGCCCAAGTGCCAAGAACTCTAGAGTCTGCATTTGCTGGAGTTGTAAAAATAAACAACCCCCGAGATGAATACCAGATATACTGTCAGACACTGCCAGGGAATTAAAAGTGGCAAAATTCCAGATTGGAAATCCTTGGGACTTGCGTGCGTATTGGAAGGATCGCTGAGTTTTGTTTCCTTTTCTTCCTTTTACTTCCTTGCCGGAGTTCCTCTTACTCTCCGTACCTCAGCATGTGCTGAGTGCTCACACACAGAGTTTTATGCACAGAAATGTTTCCCCCAGACACACACACACACACACACACACACACACACATACATACACACACATACATACACACACACACACACTTCAGCATGGTCATATAGAAAGCCCTGGTGCAGGGTCCGGGAGACCTGCCTCTCATTCAGCTTCGTTCCCTGTGACCTTGGAAATGCCACCACCTTGCTCTGGGTCTCAGTTTCCCCACCTGAAAAAATGTGACCTTTGGCAAGATGATTCCAGACACTCTTCTTGTTTCACACTGTTTGGGGTTCCAGGTCCGCCCCCCCCCACTCCTGCTTTCTCCCTTAGCCCCACACCCTGGGAACAGAGCCCTGGACCCTTCCCTGGGCTCAGCAGAGCCCCAGCCCCACTGTGCACCCCCTCCCAGGGACTCCCCACCCTCAGCTCACTCAGGACAGCTCCTCCACTCCACACTGCCAGCACACCCACAACTTCTTGGGCCTGTCCTTGAAAAAAACAACATCCTCCAGCCATCTATTCATGCCTCAAGCCTCATGCCTCAAATGGGATCTTGAAAGGCACAAATTCAGGGAAAAAAAATATAAGTAGGCAAATAAAATAAACCACACACAGTGCACCATGGCACATGGCCGAAGCAGTACCCAAGCTGGCACTGTCCTCACTTTGCACAGCTCATTGTCATCATGGCAGCCCAGGGAGGTGGGTCAGTGGGTAAGGGACATAGCTGCAGTCTGACAGGCCTAGGCTCCCCTCCAGGCTTGGTCTGCCGCTTTGCTGTATGACCTTGGGCCAGGTACTAACTCTCTTAATGAGCCTCAGTCCCTTATAGTAAAACTAGAGGCCCGGTGCATGAAATTCATGCATGGGTAGGGTCCCTAGGCCTGGCTGGTGATCAGGGGTGATCTTTGGGGCTACTGGTGGGTTAATTGAGGGCCCCCCTCCACCCCCGCTGGCACCTGCCTTGGCCAGCGTAGGGCCTGCAGGCTGGGGACAGCTCCTGCATTGAGCGTCTGCCCCTTGGTGGTCAGTGTGTGTCATAGCGACCGGTCATTCCGCCATTTGGTCGATTTGTATATTAGGCTTTTATTATATAGGATGGTGGTGGTACCCCAGATGCTATTTTCCCATTGGGGCTGTGAGGGTTAAGTAAGATCATTATTTTCTGCTACAAAAATCTGTATGGAATATTATAGAGATGCTAAAACAAAAAGAGAGAGAATGTTAAGGCAGTGCTCGATAACAAAGGCAAGGTGAAGAACAGCATGCCTTTTTTGGTATCTTTTGTTTTTTATAAAAAAGAGGGAAAGTAAGAATTTAGTGTACCTACGTGTAAGTATCAATTGACAGCACACACGTACACGGGAAACTAATAGAAATGGTGACCCATGGGAGGATGGAAACCGTGGTGGGGGCCAAGGTGGTTTCCAGTACACCTCTTAATCTATTTTTCAGAATTTTGCCCCAAGCAAATATATAACCTACTCCAAAAGCTGAATTTTAAAATGCTGGATGAAAATAAAAGACACCCCTAGTTATCTGCTGAGCGCTGTGAGGTCCTGAGCGGGTTTCATTTTTCACTCCGAGAGAAAGGCCACCAAACTGAGCAAAGGTCACTCCAGCCACCACCATGGAAAGTTACCAAGCAAAGACCTAAAATCTGGGGTGGGGAACCCAATCTCTGGTCAGAGATTCCGACGAGGGAGGTGGAGCAAGTACACGAGTTTCTGAGTCATTGTTTTCATCCTCATCATCACCAGCAAGAGTATCAAACGGAACATGAGTCTGATGCTTCTCAGTTGACACAGGGGTTTCACAGACATCAATGAGTGTTCCAGCCATGCACTGAAGTTAGCTGTCAAGTGGTTATTATTCCTCTTATTACCCCCTCCTCTGGTTTGTACAGGCCCTGGCATTGCCCCTCCCGCACGCCCTGGGCCTTACCACCTGGCTGGCTTCTTAGTGTCAGCACCCGAGTCTCTTCCTTGGGACTCTGTGTGGCCACCGGTCCAGCTCAGCCTGCGCTGGACACAGGCCCGCATGTCGAGGATTCGTGTCTGTGGGAGCAGCCTGCCCTGTGTCTGATGGGACCTGGAAGCTCATTTCCTCGGGTAGGACATCTATAGCCTGCACGAGGTCCCAACTGGCATAAACCCTCAGCGGCTGCCTGGGAAGTGGCCCACGCCCTGCGTGGTCAGCGTTCAGGCTCTGGAAGAGGGGCCACACGCAAATGAAAGAGATGAGACAAGAAATAATAATTTGGAATTGGGGGGCAGGCGGGAGCCCATCCCAAGAGGAAGGACTCCGTTTGTGCTCAGGCCTTGCCATCCTTTTATTCCATTTGGGATACACCAGAGCCCTGAGGCAGGCAAGTTCCAGTAGCAGACTATCTTATCAGTAAGGATTTACACAGCTATCTGGTGGGGAAGTTGCTTCAGCTACCATTGTCGTGACTAAACAGTGGGTGCATAGCCCTGACCTTTGCCAGGGCTCAAGGGTCACCAGCGTTCTGGGCTCCCTGTCCACACCTCTCTGCTAGTGAAGACAGTAGGTATTTTCCCACAGCTGCCTGTAGTGCCTACTCCTTAGAGCATGGCTGGCTCTCATCTCCCTCCCCTCCTGGAGTGTCCTGCCACCCTCAAGCTGATGATTGATGTGCTCGCACATCTTTGTCTCAGGTTCATCCCCTGGAGAAGCCAGCCCAAGTCAAGGCACATCCCTGGTGAGGGCCTGGCCAGGAGGTGGCTGGGGAGCCCATGCTCCTCCCCCCTGCTCTGCCTCCCTGGGAGCTCTCAAGAGCCAGAGCAAGAGGGCAAACATTCTCTGCAAACTCAGGCCCAAGAGAGCGGCCAAATACAGCACCAGAGCCCTGAGATCCGGTGTTCACAGCAAAGAGGAAGGCGACGCCAGCTAATGAGCACAAGCATTTAAACCTGTTGTTTGGAACATGTTTTAATTGCTGTGATTTTTTTTTTCTTTAATCATCCGTTTCATGTTTGCAAAATAACTGTAACTATTGACCAGGACTTTTCCACAAATGTGCCGCTTCGATTTTTTTCTTAATGACTTGCTTTCCTGTCTAAGAATTCAATGGTCACTTAAAATTGTCGATCATTTTCTTAGGAAAATCTGATTGCCCTGGAAGGAAGCTGTGTTTCAAGGACCGCAAGGGGGCTGCCAGGGCAGGCTGTGAGAGGAGCTCATATTGGGGGGAGACCTTGCAGGATGAGTGGGGGGCCGGCAGGCAGGAGGTCAGAGAGAGTTTCCCAGGCTCCGGAACTGGCCTGTGCGTGCTCGCGGAGGTTGGGAACTTGCTTCCTGAGAGCCGGGCTCTGGCTCCACTGGACGGAGTAGGGGAAATGCGTGTGAGTGGACATGCTGTCCCTCCCAGAGGCAGGAAAGAGGGAAAAGGGAAAAAAGTGACAAATGGGGAAAGTTGCCTGGTTTCCACCAGACCAAGACCTGGCCCTGAAGGCGAGCCTGCCCTGCCACCCGCACTGCGCAGGCCTTGGTGCCACACCCTGCGTCACCAGGAGTGCCTGTGGCTTTGGCTGCCGACAGCTCCAGGACACTAGAAGCCCTTGTTCAAGACCCAGCCACCTTTCGTAAGACAGAGCCTAGCGAGGCAGGGAGCCCCAGGGAAACCCTGTCACCAGGCAGGGGGCTCATCCAGGGAACAGAAAAGACGGTCAGGAGTGTGTGTGGTTCTCACAGCCGGCTTGTGTGCTAACCGTTTTTAAGCCATGGAGATGCAAGATCAAAAAAGTTTGAGCCCGCTGCTATATTCCAGCTCCTGTCACTTGCGTTATACCTGATGAGGCATTGTCTCCAGAAACATGGGTGCCTGCAGGCCAGTCTGGTCCGTGCATACAGGTTTCATGCCTATAGAGGGCCCCTTAGGCACCACGGTGATGGTAGGAGCTCAGTCACGGGGGTTGAACAGAATGACAAAGGAGCATTCTGAGTTTCTGCTCTTCCCAAAGGTCAGGAAAGGTAAACGGTGGCTTTTTACTTCAGTCACTGCAGAGGAGTTGGATCAGCTGGTGACCCGCAGTGAGTGAGTCTCAGGGTGACACCCGCGTCTCTTACTGATACCTCGACCCAACGGCAGTGCTTGGCAGTGGGCCCACTGCAGCAGGACTCATCTTGTGCAGCTGATAGCTGACCCCCTGGAGCCTGAAGGTTCTACTCTCGGTGATCGATGTTTTCTTAACATCGTCACCTGCACATCGACATGGGGAGCTGCCTTTCTGTCTTTCCCTGTGACGTGGGCATTCCTGACACTCTAGGAGTGGCCAGGATTAGTCTAGAACAATGGTTCTCAACCTTCCTAACGCCGCGACCCTTTAATACAGTCCCTCATGTTGTGGTGACCCCCAACCATAAAATTATTTTCGTTGCTACTTCATAACTGTAATTTTGCTACTGTTATGAATCATAATGTAAATATCTGATATGCAGGATGTATTTAGGCGACCCCTGTGAAAGGGTCGTTCGACCCCCAATGGGGTCACGACCCACAGGTAGAGAACCGCTGGTATAGAACTTTGACTAAGAGGGAATGAAAACATTGGAGCATAACCTTTGGGTGGGAGATGTGCTTAGGGAGCAATAGGAACAAGAATGCAATGGGCGAGTCATCCCTCTCCCCACCCCTCCCCCTCGCACCCCTCCCCCCTGCCTGCCTCCATCCTTCCTCTGCCAAGACTGGTCTTCTTTCCTTTAAGTCTCAAGGCCAATGTAGCATTGCAGGAGCACAGCCTACTGCCGGGGTTCAAACCCCAGCGCTCACTCTTGCTGGCTGAGCAGTTGTGGGTTTGTTTCCCTGGGTGATGATAATGAGACTATCTATCTCCTAGGTCTGTGTAAGGATTTGTTACATTTATAACAATAAACAGCATAGAAAACTGCCTAGCACAGTGAGGGCCAACTATATAATAGTTAGTTAATGTTATTCCCTGGTTTAGTTATTTCAGGTGGAAGACAATGAGATAAAATGCATTTTGTGATGATCAAATGCTGCCCTTGAAAGGGTACCCGGAGCTCCTGGGGTCTCCAGAGAGAAGGAAGCTCACCTGGGAAACCAGATGGCCGGTGCGGGCTTGGCCTGGGGGCTGGTAACTGCTGGTTCTCACTCACTCACTGGCATGCGGCTTTGCTGTATGGCTTGGGGCAACCCAGTTACTCTCTCTTGGCTATAATTCTTTTATCAGCTAAAAAAGAGGGAGCCAGAGAGGAAAAACCATAACAAGTAAAAACCCAATGATGCTGAATTATTTCACAGAGCAACTTGGTTCCCAGGGAAGACTGGGGGGTGGGAACAATGCTGGCGATACGGCTGGATGGAGTCGCTTATCTCTTCTCTTTAAAACTCCAGAGGGCCTGGGGTGAGCTTGTTGCTAGATGACGCAGACATGAACTCGCTCAGGTTATGGTTCCAATGAACGTAAGTTCGTGTAAGTTAAAAATAGAAAGTGTCTCGTGGAAACCGTGGTTGATCAACATCTTCCTTATCGCTTCTCTAAGAACAAGGGGAAGGAGACAACTTATCTGAGGCTCAGAACCCTCAGAACGTGTTTTCCGTACAGCTCTGAGAACACTGCTTGTGAAACCGACATTGGGCTGCAGTGGAGCAAAGGGTTATTTCTCGTTTGTGAAGATATTTTAAAAATTAACTTACATTTGGATATATACAAACACATACATACACATATATAACTTTATTGTAAAGGCTTAATTTTTTCAGAGCAGTTTTAGGTTCACAGCACAGTTGAGAGGAAGGTACAGAGATTTCCCATGTACTCCCTGCCCCACAGATAAATAGCCTCCCTTTTCATCAACATCCCCCTGCAGGGTGGGACACTTGTTACCACTGATGAACCTACATTGGCATCATCATCACCCAAAGTCCACAGTTCACATCACAGTTCATTCTTGGTGTTGGACATTCTATGGGTTTATTCAATTGTGTAATAACATGTATCCATCATTATAATATACAGAGTATTTTTACTGCCCTGAAAGTCCTCTGCACTCTGCCTATTCATCCCTCCCCTCCTACCCCATGAAACCACTGATCGTCTTCATAGCTGTGCCTTTACAGGGTGTCGTATAGTTGTGACATTTTTAGATTGGCTGCTTTCACTCAAATATGCATTTGAGGTTTCCTCCATGTCTTTTCATGGTTTGGTAGCTTATTTCTTTTAGTGCTAAGTAATATTTCATTGCCTAGATGTACCACAGTTGATCCATTTACCTACTGAAGGACATCTTGGCTGCTTCCAGGTTTTGGCAATACTGAATAAAACTGCTATAAATATCTGTATGCAGATTTTTGTGTGCACATATGTTTTCAATTCCTTTAGTTAAATACCAAGGAGCATAATTGCTGGACCATATGGTGAGGATATATTTAGTTTTCTGAGAAATCACCAAACTGTCTTCCGAAGGAGCTGCACCATTTTGTATTCCCACTGACGCGAATGCCAGGATTTCATATTGCCACTGTACCAGAGTTTGGCCATTCTAATAGGTGGTATCACATTGTTGTTTTCATTTGAATTTCCCTGATAATATATGAAGTGCACCATCTTTTAATAGGCTTATTTGCCATCTGCATATCTTCTTTAGTGAGATGTTTATTAAGGTCTTTGGCTCATTTTTTAATTAGGTTGTTTGTTTTGCTACTGTTGAGTTTTTAAGAATTCTTTGTATATTTTAGACAACAATTCTCTGTATATTTTAGATGTGTCCTTTGCAAACATTTTCTCCCAGTCTGTGACTTGTCTTCTCATTCTCTTAACAATGTCTTTGTCAGAGCAGAAGTTTTTAAGTTGAGTAAAGTTCAGCTTATCAATGATATCTTTCATGGATTGGACCTTTAGTGTTGTAACTAAAAAGCCATCACCATACATTTGGTTAACTATTTTTAAAAGTATTTTATTTAAAAAAAAACAAAAACGTATGAAATTGGAGCTGCCTTGGACAACCTGAAGTGTGGGGGATGATTGTTGATGTTACTGGCATCTGTCTGTTGCTTCCTCAGAAGCACTGATTTCACGTGTGGGCCGCGTGGATCCATGCTGAAGCCACCCTGCTGTAGGAAACATGCAATCCAGACAAAACCAACCTATCCGCCTGAGCCCTGGCCAGAGTGATTGGTTCAGTGTTGGGCAAATGACCAAGTCAGTCAAAGTAAAGATTGGGGCTCTAATTTAGAAATTTGGGACAAAGTTATTCTCTCTCTTCCTTGGAGTCAGTATGGTTGGTTGATGGATGTGAGGAATGGAGTTGGTGCCGCCATATTTGCTGCCTAGAAAGTAACCATCATGAAAACAAGGCACCTACAGAAGAGATCAGGGCAGAGGACATGTTAGAAAACAGGATGGGGCCCTAAGAAGATTCAGACCCTCTGGAACACATTGTGCCCGAGGACTGTTCTCAATCTGGACCTTTGGGTCACATGATCTAATAAATTTACCCCATCGGTGGGGTCTAGTCATGAAAAGTGAAACCACAGTAGATATTTCAAAACACAAGGACTTAAAAGAGTTTGTTACACAAGTAAGAAATCAAAAAGAGGATGCTGAGGTAATCCAGGGATTAATAAATCCCAAGGCAAACAGAGAAAAGGGGAGAGGGTGGTTACCAAAGGGTGGTTACCAGAGCTTAGGACTTTGGAGGGGGGTCTCGAGAGACTGGTGCTGGGTTCCTGAGAAATTACGTGGCTTATGCGCAGACCCCGAATGCCCTCAGACCACTGGGGAGGGGGCAAACTTTGATGGGTGCTCACAGCCCCATGGAGGTTGCTCTGATGACCCGGAGCACCAGGCCCAGTGGAAGAGGAAGCATGTGCAGCTGGTCCTGTACCTTCCAAGGGGCCACAGAGGGTAGATGGTAGGCTCCAGTCCCTAAGGGGCGCAGGGAGGGTTGCCAGAAGAAGAAGGAAAGCAGAGCTTACCATTGACTCCTGTTGGAGAGGCACTACCAGGAATGATGTCTGTTTTCTCTTCTCCTGCTTCCCAATCTCCCTCTAGTGCCTCCTTTGGGCAGAACCTCACAGAAAGCCAGCTGGCAGGAGAGTCTGTGAAGTATGGCTTCCATCCCAGCGTCACGGAGCAATGGGGTGAGCTGAGAGGTAAAAGATGAGAAGTGAAGAGCCGGCAGATGGTATAGCCAATTTCAATTGGGCTTTCTGTTACTTACATCCGACCGATAGGCCTGATTAGCATAATCATCATAATTATAGCCTCATCCCCCCTTTTTTCCCCTTGGGCTATAATCTGGAAACCGTTTTAGTCATCTTAAATTCTATTGTTTACTTTTCAATCCTCTGTTGATTGCTGGGGCGTTCTTTTCTTTTCTCTGATGAGAAGACCACGCATGAGGAGGCCAGACACCAGGTTCACTCCAAGCTGACCACTTCCCGTTTGGAGAAGCTCCTAGTGGGTGAAATGTTGGGATCCACAGCAAGAAGGAAATCAGAGGCTTCTTTTTGGTGGGAATTGGACTGGGATGTTTTTGGCCACAAGAAACAGAGAGCCTGCCTCAACTGGCTTAAGCAGTAAGAAAATGTGTTCTCTCACACAGCTGGAACTCCGGGGGTAGGCAGCTTCTAGGAAGGTTAACTCACCCACTCAGTTTTATTACCAAGGACACAGGCGATAATAATTGCCTCTGTTTTCTCTCTGTCTTGGTCTTTGGCTAACATTCGACCTGCTTACAATGGCTACCTCAATTCCAACCATGGGACCCTGATACAATGTCTAGTAGGAGAAGAGCAATATCCTATCTGTGTGTCTCTTTCAGATAAAGGGTGCCTACTGGAGTTCCCGTCACTGGCCAGCACAGGGTCACACACCCCCACCTAAGCCCATTACTGGCAAGGGCACTGGGAACACCATAATCGGCTCTAGGAACTAGGATTCACTCCTGAGCTGGGGATATGGTATCCATTCCGTCAGGATTCAATGGTTCTGAGAGGCAGATCCATTCGGAAGTGGTTCTCCATATAAATATGCAATTGGATTTGCTTCAGGGTTTGGCCTGCTGTTGTGAGAGCTGATTGCACTATCTCCACAGGCTGGTTGTCTTTGCATTTGATGCTGGGGCTTCAAAGTCCACAGGGAAGGAGGTAGGGAAGGGAAAATGGGTGTAAAGTGAGAGAGAGCAAGGACAAGCTGGACCCCACAAGGACAGACTGGGACCCAGATTTCACAGTCCCAACCCCCATGTCCTGCAGGAGACGCTGGCGCCCTTTGTCCCTGAGACCTGAGATCTCCGAGGCATTGGAGAAGCCAGAGCCAGAGCCAGGTAAAGATGAACAGGTGCAGGCTTGGCCACCTCTTCTTGATGATGAGGGGAGCCTGGTGACCCGCCCCAACCTGCTGAGCTTGACATCTCCTCTCCAAATGCAAACATGCAGGGGGGGGGGGGATTCTGGGAATCAAGCTTCAGGCTAGCCCAGCTGACACAGCACAAAGCCACCATAGTAACCATCCCTGAGGAAGGACTGGAACAAAGTAGGGGTGCCGTAAGCAAGAAAGAATAGGGGAACAGATCTGGGGGAGCCAGCCCAAAGTGTCTGTGCTCCCTGAGAAGTTTTCCAGCTGCCTCGAGCTGGGATTGCATATTGTGTGTGTGTGTGTGTGTGTGTGTGTGTGTGTTCGCACAAAGTGCACACAAAAGTGGAATGCAACATCTCTCTCTCTCTCTCTCTCTCTCTCTCTCTCTCTCTCTCTCTCTCTCTCTCTCTCTTTCTTCCAGCTTCTCAGAGGCCAAGCCCTGGCAGAAAACACTGAAGAAAACAGAGTCATGCCCTCAGCATTTAGCGGAGTGCCTGCCCTAATTCTGAGTCACCACCGCAAGGTTTGTTCACTTCCCCTGCCTGGAACCCCCTCTCCACTTCCTGTTCTCATTCAGCTAGCACGCATTGAGCACCTACTGTGTGCTGAGTGCAGGGAAGGCAAGATGAGGAGGAAAAGAACCCTGAGTTCCCACTCTAGGGGGAACCTCCTTCCTCCACCCGAGATCCCCCTCCTTCCAGAAACCTTCCCAGATGCCTCCCCAAGCTCTCCAGCAAAATCTCACAGCCCCTGCATGTGTCCCCGCACGGCTGTGAGTGATTATCTGCAAGTATGTGTGTATCTGGACATGTCATCCTTGTTTTTAATGAATGCTTTATTTTTGTTGGTCCCATCTTCCCCCTGGAGTGCATAAGAACTTTGAAGGTCGGGTTTCAGTTTCCTTTGCTTCTCAAAAAGTACGTGCCATGTGCGGGGCGGCTGTGCTCAAAACTGGGAACGCCAGCCAGGGTTTCCAAAGGCAGCCCGCAGCGCTCCCACGCAGCCTGGAAGATGCGGAATGGGTTCCTCACAACCACTCTGTGTGGTCCTTGATGGCCCTGTTGCCATCAGCCCTATTACGGTCCCATTGTACTAAGAGAAGGAGGCTCAGAGTGGTTATGTGACTTACTTAAGGGCTCGAAGGTGGCAAGTTTCAGAAGCAGAGCTGCGCCCATGCGCCTGCCTCCCCGTCCACACTCTGATGCGGCTCCACAGACCTCATGGTGTGGTGTTGGTGTGGATGCAGTGACCATCCACTGGGGGCTTACTCTGGTGGGCTGGTAGGTGTTACTACCATCCCCACTTTTAGTGGGGAAACTGAGGCTCAGGGGTCTGTGTAACTTGTAAGTGGCAGAGCTGGAGCTTACATCTAGGTCTCTCTAATACCAAAATGCTAGTCAGCGCAATGCCATCCTGCCATGGCTGTGATTGAAAGTGATGAGTCAACTGCTACTTTTCCACACCTGCAGGACCAGGCCCTGGAGTTGCACCCAGGTTTCATTCCCAGCTCTGTGGCCTTGGGCAAAACACTTCAGCTCTCGGCGCCCGTTCCTTCCTCTGTACAGTAAAGATTAAACAAACAAACCAAAAACCAGTACCAATCTCATAGGCTTGTCTGAGGATTAAGTGAAAGAAAAAAAAAATCTACACGGCGCACGCATTCCACAATGTCTGGCATGAGGCGAGTGAACAATGTTAGCTTTTATTCCTAAAACAGCGATCGTGTTTATCATCGGCCTCATGCAATCAGTCTGGCCAACAGCTTCCCTAGCAAAGCCATCTCTGTTCCCACTGAAAGGCCTACATTCCGGGGTGCCTAGGATTCCCCCAGAAGCTTGTACGAGAACCACCCCTGCAGCTGCCCAGGAAAGCCCGTGCATGCAGCCGGGCTGCGAAACCCAGGCCTCATGGATGTCCTGTCTTTGCCAGCCCCACTCAGCTGCTCTGCACATGTTCCATAAATGGGAGTCATTAGCGGGGAGCCCCATAAACACTCGCCGCTCACCCTGCTGTGCCGCATGTGCTGGCTGTGTGGCAACCGCTCCGTCAAGCCCATCAGCCCTGACACAAAGCAGCCCTCGGCTGCGTACAACCGGCATGCCCTCAAGAAAGTCTCCCGGGCCAGGAGGTGGCTTCTCCTGGCTGCCTGGACAAACTCCGCTTTCACTCACCTCCCTGGAAGGGACCAGTTAGTTTGCAGGCATACCCACAGGAATTGGGCTCAGACCTTCTCCACTAGGACATTTGAAAGGGACGATCTTCTTTGCATTTAGTGAAACTTCTTTATCAGGGTCCCCACCCCCCAGGTTAATGGAGGGAGCAGATTCGCTGCAAAGGGGCTGATTGGTCTTGGGTTTGCAAAGCTGAAATGACTTTGTTGCACATACAAACACATCATGCATTCAGGTGGCTGCCGAGGGCGCTCACAGAGCTCGGTGCTGTGTCGAAACCCAGTCTTGCTCACTCTCAGTGGCTTCTGGTGGAGCCGGAGATGGAAAAAAGCCACACTGGGCACAAAGCTTGTACTAAACTGGGGTGAGGGAAGGGACAAGAGCAGCTGGAGGAAGCTGGGTGTTTCAATGAGAGGGTGCAGTGATGGCAGCAGAAGCTCCTGAGAGCAAGCACGTCTGCCTCTCTGAGCCTCTGTTTCTCCTTTTGCAAAATGGAAATAAACATAGGAGATCAGATGTGGGTGGAAGCCAGGTCGCTGGGTGGGGTTACACTTGAGGGTGGCATGAAGAAACAGTCACTGTCCTGCCCTCCCTGGAGTGCCCAGGAGGGTGTTTCAGGGGGACGGTGGTGGCGGGGAGAAGCCCAAGCATGGAGTGCAGTGAGGGGCCTTTGGGGAACCACAGCTTAGCAGGAAACCAAGCCCACACTGATGCCACCCAAGCCAACTCCCTATTTCTCCCGGCCCTCTGCCAAGGAGAGTGGGAAGGAGAGGGGGAATCTGAAGTTCAGAGGGGCAGAAAGGGGAAGAGAAAGAGAGAGGGTGAGAAGAAGAAGGAACAGAGAGGAGGCCACTGGCCAGCTGGGGAGAGGAAGAGGCGGGCAACCTCAGGCACAGGAGAGCCTGCGGGCAGCTTCCTCAGCAGCAGAGCCATCGGCCGGAGTCCAGGCCAGCCCCTGAGGGAGGGGCACAGTGGGGACCGCTGGTTCTCCCAAGGCTCATGGGAGATTTAAGGTTCCTTCTGCCTGTTACTCATATGGCCAACGCTGGGAACCTGAGCTCCAGCCCCAGGGGAACATCCTAGAAGCCCAGGCAGACACCACTCACTGAGGCTGGGCCGTGGTCCCCAGAGGGTGGCCACTGGGTTTGGAAGGCCGGGCGCATGGCAGCCTTCTAAGGACAGTGCCTGTCCCAGGATTTCAGGGACTGGGAGAGGCCCTTCATCCTTCCCGCTTTCTGCCCATCCTGTGCCTTCATTCTCTGGGAACAAAGGCTATCCTTTGATCTCAGTCCTTTGTCAAAATGCAGCCTTCTGCCTCTTCTCCATCTCTTCCTAGGAGTCCTTTTGGTGGTGAGAGACGGAGTCGAGGTGAAGGATATCCAAGAGAGAAGCAGGTGCTGCAGAGAGAGGAATGGTGGTAGGGCTGGAGGGCAGAGGGGAGCCATCATTACTTTGTCAACTTTGGAGCCAAAGCGGCTAATGCCAGAGATGCCAGCGATGCAGCCCCAATTGGACTCCAATATTGGGGACAGGCAGGTCCCAGGAACCAGGATTAGATCAGTAACCAGCTAAGCCACTGTCGCTGCCCCTCTCTTCCCCCCTTCCCCCCCCCCCCCATGCTTCCTCTGGCTGCTCCCTGAGCTGCCACCAGGGCCACAGTGAGCACCAGGAATCTCAGTCCCTCTGCTTCTTCCTCCCACGACCCATATTCAGAAAGCTTCCCAGTCTGACAATGACCCAGACCAGAATGCTGTCTTTCTCTGCAGAGGGCACGCCTTCTATGGCCTCAATCTCCTTTAAAGAAGGGTCTGAATTTCTGTGCCCAGACGACACCCTGCTCTAGCTGCTTTGCAAATTCTCTACTACAGCCAGCACTGCTTCCTATTCCCCATCTCCCGCTCCCCTTAGATTTCAGGCTGCTGAAATGCATCTCCAAGGATTCCTGGCTCTTCCTGAGCCTTTAGGGTTTCTCTCTCTCTCTCTCTCTCTCTCTCTCTCTCTCTCTCTCTCCTCTGCCCTCAACCTGCCCTGCGGTAAATGTTAGTAACTTCAGAAACAGATCTAAGGGCCCTGGGGAAGCGGTAGGCTGTCACCCCCTGAAAATGCAGATGGAACCTCCCTCCCTGTACCCCCAACCTGCAAACCCTGACATTTCAATAGTCTATTTCATTTCCTTCATCCCACCGCTCAGCCCTCCCGCTTTAGGTTTTGTTTATTACCCCCTTTAAATTACCTCCCCCCTTAAGAGAGAAGAAGAAAGTTTGATATGGAGAACAAAGAAAGTGAAGGCCTTTTAAAGTACTTTTATGGAGGCTTTTCATGAACTTTACAAACGGAGTAAAAAACAAGTGTGAAAAGATTTTTTTCAAGGAAGAAACACGCTTTTGCAATTTGCTGGAAGTTTTCCCTTGTGTTCCAGAAAAGCAGCCTCCCCATGACTCACCAGGGAGGCACGTAGGCCAGGGAGGAAGGGGGCTCCGCAAATGAAAGCAGGCCTTCCCCGTCCAGTCCATGTGCAAACAGCACTTAATAATCAAATTGAAAAAACACACAAATGAAATTAAAACGTTTTCCAAATGGGCTGCAGCCCTGAGGCCAGACTTCATGGGGCCACGGCCTGCAAATGTGTATCTTTGCCATAATTTGGCTCCAGGCAAAGCCAGATTCTGGTGTCAACAGGAGGGTAGGACACAACTAAGTGGAGGCAGGGAGGCTGTGGGGAACAGCCCCCCAGCCTCTGTTACCTCCTCTCCTGGAATATTGCCCATTTCCTGGGACTCAGTTTATCAACCTGCTCAGACTCCTCCCCTGTGACCGAGACCCCTCACTTGACTCATATCTATGCTGATGACTCCCAAATTTCTCTCTCCTTTCCTAGCTTCTCCCTCGAATTACTCACTCACTCAGTCCCATCAGCATATAGGCTAGCCATTTTTCCCCAAAGTTAAAACAAAAATGGAAAAAGAAAGAAATACCAAAAGCCAAAATCCTCTCTTGACCCCTCTTCCCCTTTGGCTGCGACACGATCTTTCTACTCCTGTTTCAGTTGTCTGTACTCATGGCATCCATTGATGCTCTAATTTCTCTTGCACCCCATTTGGTTGGTCCTTTGCCCACCTCGTTCCACTAAAACTGCCCCCCCCCACCCTGAGGTCAAGGTCCACTGTCCCTCGGTGTGGATAACTTCGGATCTAGGCCTCATCTTTGACCCACCAGCAGCGGGGGACCAGCACCTCCTTGTAGGGACATTGTCCTCAGTTGGCTTTCTCTGGGTTCTCCTCCTCTGCACTGGCTGGTCCCTCCTTTCTCCTGACCTCTTGCCTCAGAGCTCCCCGGTGTGCACTCCTTGGACCTTCTCTTTATACTCATTCCCTTGGTGATCTCATTCAGTCTGATGGCTTTGGAATCATCTACTATGCTGATGACTCCCAAATTTTTCTCTCCTTTCCTAGCTTCTCCCCTGAATTTCAGACTTGTGTACCCAACTGCCTACTCAGCATCTCCACTTGGATGTTAAATAGATATTTCCTACTTAACATGTTGAAGATTGAGTCAAGTCCAAAGTCTTTGCAATGACCCTACACGTTCTACCCTCCTTGCAAGCCACTGACCAATATGAGCCACATGGCTGAAAAGTCCAGGCAGGGTCCCCTCTGGGGCCTTTGCACTGACTGTTTCCTCTCCTTGGAAGGCTCTTCCTGTAGACATCAACACAGCTAACTTTAGTTTTTTAATTTTTTTCTGAACCAGGATCCAGTGCATTGTTGTGGTTGAGTCTCTTTAGCCTCTTTTAATCTAAGGTTTCCTCACCATTTTCAAAAAACGATATTGATTTTTTTTTTTTAAGAAAACATCCTGATTGTCTTGTAAAGTTCCATGCTGTGCAATGGCCTGACCATCTCCTCCTTGTGTCATTTAACTTGTTACTCTATCCCCTGTATTGCCTGTAAATATGGCCACTTTTCAGTCCTTATCATGTGGTTTCTTTTATAGAATTTGACAGCCCTTACTGTTGCCTTAAACTCTCTGCTGGTTCTCTGCCTATGTCACTAGCTGCTCCTTCTCAGGCAGCCTCCTTCAGGGTTGCTTTTCCTCCCTCACTCATGTGGCCACATGAAATGTCATTGTTCCCCAAGTTTTCATTCCTGGCCACCATCTCTTCTTTAGTTATATGCAAACTAATTTACTTCTAGTTCTTTATCTACCCTCGTTATGCTAATGCTCCCAAATTTACAGCTCTAACAGTTGAATGGAATGATATTTTGCCTTTTCCTGCCCCTCCTCCTCCTCCTCCTCCTCTTCCTCCTCCTTTCTTCTTCTTCTTCTTCTTCTTCTTCTTCTTCTTCTTCTTCTTCTTCTTCTTCTTCTTCTTCTTCTTCTTCTTCTTCTTCTTCTCCTCCTTCTCCTCCTCCTCCTCCTCCTCCTCCTCCTCCTTCTTCTCCTTCTCCTTCTCCTTCTCCTTCTCCTTCTCCTTCTCCTTCTCCTTCTCCTTCTCCTTCTCCTTCTCCTTCTCCTTCTCCTTCTCCTTCTCCTTCTCCTTCTCCTTCTCCTTCCCCTTCCCCTTCCCCTTCCCCTTCCCCTTCCCCTTCCCCTTCCCCTTCTCCTTCTCCTTCTCCTTCTCCTTCTCCTTCTCCTTCTCCTTCTCCTTCTCCTTCTCCTTCTCCTTCTCCTTCTCCTTCTCCTTCTCCTTCTCCTTCTCCTTCTCCTTCTCCTTCTTCTTCTTCTTCTTCTTCTTCTTCTTCTTCTTCTTCTTCTTCTTCTTCTTCTTCTTCTTCTTCTTCCCCTCCTCGTCCTTCTTTTTTTCCTCTCTCTCATTCTTTCTCTCTCTCTCCCCTTCCCTTCCCTCTCTTCTAAAACCAACAGGCATTGAAGATGAAGTCAAGAACAAGACAGACAGCCATAACCGGTTTGGCTCAGTGGATAGAGCGTTGGCCTGTGGACTGAAGGGTCCCAGGTTCGATTCTGGTCAAGGGCATGTACCTGGGTTGTGGGCACATTCCCAGTAGGGAGTGTGCAGGAGGCAGCTGATCGATGTTTCTCTCTCATTGATGTTTCCAACTCCCTATTCCTCTCCCTTCCTCTGTAAAAAAAAAGAACAAGACAGACAGACCCCCTACCCTCACTGAGTTCACTATCTATCAGCAAAGTTAGACTGACTGTGAACAAATAGACTGGAGAGTGGGCAGGGGCAATGCATGTGAGGTACAGCAAGTCACATTGAGGACTCTGGACTATAGTTAAGAGGACCCAGAAGCCCTGATCAGATATGATCAGTTTGCTCTCAACGCTCTAATGCAGTAAATAGACCCGATGGAACAAAAGTAGTTGTGCATGCCCAGGTAGGAAACAGGTGAGAGTTGATGATACCATCCCAGACTCAACATAGCCCACTGGACATTGCCTTGTCCTAAAACCTGCTCTAACTTTTCTTATGTAGGCCTGAAGCCAAGAGCTACTGCCTTAAGTCAGGGCCTCACAATTCCTGCCGTGGTCTCTTAGGTGACCTATCTCCCTTTACTTTATCTTCACTATGGAGGGGATGGGCAGTTCTTCTCCTCTTGCTCCTCTCCTCCAACTCCCCACTCTTCCCTACCCTTCTCCCCCAGCCCTAGACATTCTAGAATGGTTGCTTTCAAGGCTAAGGGGATTAAACCTTATTGTAATGTAACTTAAGAAGACCCTCTCTTTATACAAGTTTAGGGGCTAAAAGTCTGCTACTTGTACATATGAAGACACACCTATAATATTTTTAAAGATATTCTATAATCAAAACAGATGTTCACATTAATCTTTTATTCCTTCTCCTCCACCTGTAAGATCACTAGTCCCTTCTGTCCCCATCTGGCAATTGAAGTAAATAGTGACTAATACCTAAGAAGAGGTACATGGTCGACTGGAGTGAGTGGAGAGGGCAGGAGAGAAAACTTAAAGCTCAAGTGGATAGGAAGAAGTAGAGAGAGGTTACTAGGAAGAGCTTCTCGGGTACTCTTTGCTGGCTGAAGTGTGGCTGTGGGGTTGGTCCAAATATTTTAAAGGTTAAATATGATGTGGGGAGGAGTTAAGTTACCCAAGAAGCACAATCAAAACTCCTTAACACACTCCAGACTCAGGGTGGGCTGGACTATAGCACTTGAACTTTATTAGGAGGTGAATGACATTTCTTCAAAGGTGTATGCACCCACATGAGCATGTGCTTCCCCAGTTAAGGTAGGGAGCACGCCCCAACTATTCTTCCCCTCCCCTGCCTCAAATGGAAGCAGATACCTGGGTTCCTCCAGCGTGAGGACAAAGGCTAAGGAAATGAGTGAAAGGGTGAATACATGAATGCCACACACTGTGATGAGTTCCATCTATCATCATCCAAGGCAGGTGAGATGCTTTTTCCATTTTGGAGTCAAGATCGTAGGCAAGGAAGAGGCCAAGAGTGCATACTAGGACATTTGGGAGGGGGAAGGTAGACCTGATGGGGAGGAAACAGAGCCAGGAAAAGGGGATCGAGGAAGATGGCTGGGGAGCTGAGATCCATCTTTCAGGTTTCCCTGTGGCTCTCCTATAACTACTAAATCCTTTTTGCCTGTGGAAGAGTGGTTCTTCAAAGAGCTGAGAAAACGCTTCTTAATACTGAATTTGAGAGTTCATTCCAGCTCTGAAACTCACTCTGCTCCCCAGATCCTCCGCCTTGGGCACAAGTGGAAAGGTCTGAGCCTGCCAGGTTGAAGGTATAAAGGAAAGTTCAGCTGGCATGAGCCTTCCCACTGGGGCTATGTTGGTAGATGAGCATTTCAGCATGTTTAACCATGGGGAGTTACCACCTCAGAAACCCCACAGGCACAAGGACCCCGTGGCAGCGAGAAACTAGTTCTAAGATCAGATCTCTGTGTTGGTGAGATCTCTCTTATTGGCACAAGTGGACAATAAAAGTCAATGATGACTAATATTCTTTGAGTCCTCACAAAGGCTTGGCCGACAGAACACAGAGGCAGTTCTTGAAATGTTTGTTCTTCAATAGTTATGGAGCTCTGACAGTGGGCTAGGCATGCTGTCTTGAGGAGAAGAGTAAATAAAGTAAGCTCCTTTTTTACTATGGTATATATAGTTCAGTAAGTCAAGAAGACAATGTCACAAGTGATTGCTATTCAACAAAGGAAGTTTAAGACAGCATAGTATGTGAGAGTGAGGTAGTGCAAAGGAGGGCATGGCCACCTTTGCTTGATTAAATCAGGAAAGGAACTTTTGAAATGGGTCTTGATGGATGAATAGGAGTTCTTCAGAAAAAGGGGTTAAAGAGGCCTCTGAGCTGATTCCTGTGCCAAAAGAAACATGTAATATAAAGAGACACAGGGAGATAAGTAACAGAAAGCAGGCTCGAACAGATACTTGTACACCAATGTTCATAGCATCATTATTCACAGTCTCCAAAGGATGGAAACATTAGCAGAGGAATGGATAAACAAAATGTCGTATGTACATACAATGGAATATTATCCAGCCTTAAACAGGAATGAAATTCTGACACATGTTATGACATGGATGAACTTTGAGGACATTATGCTAAGGGGGAAAATATCCAGACTCAAAAGGACAAACATTGTATGATTCCACTAATATAAGGGACCTAGAACTGTCAAATTCGTAGAAACAGAAAGAAGAATAGTGCTTACCAGGGGCTGGGGGAGGGCGCGAGGGGAAGTTATTATTTAATAAGTCAACTTGGGATGATGTACCGACAGTTCTGGAGATGGATGGTAGTGATGGTTGCCCAACAGTGATGGGTGGGGTGAGCTTCCCATCCATCTGTTGGTGTCTCCTATATAAATCAGGGGTTATAACACTAGCCAGATGGTTAGTGCTGCTGTGGGGAAGTACTAGGAAATGAAGAAAGCAAGCAAGTTCAGCCTTCTGCAAGTGGCTGGGGCGGGCACAGCCATCTCACCACCCTGGTTTCCACTGTTTGCTTGTTGGCTCATTTGTGCATACTTCATGCCGTCTGTCCACTAACGGCCTGTGCCCACTTAATTGTGTGTGACCACACATCTGCTGTGGTGGTGAACAGCCGACAGGCAGTGCACTGAAGGGGTGGGGGAGGGCTTTCGTCAGGGAAATGCTCTCCAAAATTCTGGAACAGGGTATGGGGAGCTAAACATACCCTGTGCTCAGCCAGACAGTGCATGTGAGGTGTGTGCTGATTGGATGGGGCACTGAAGTTTGTGTTTGGAGCAAAAAACATGTCTAAGGAAAGCATGAGAAGAACAGCCTTTGCGTTTTCTTTTGGAGAAACACTGTTTATGATAGTAACAATCACATGATTTTGCAAAGCTGAGTTTGTTGACTGATTAAATAAATAAGCGAGTTTACTTAGTATACAGCTGGCCCAAGGCGAAACTGGGAAAGATAAAGCTGGTCATGGGTGCTTTAATTCTCTAGATTTAGAAGCCCTTGTCTTGCTTTTTAACAAACTCAACAAATAGTTAATAAGCAATTCGTATGCTGCAGCCCTGGGCTGGGTGGTAAGAGCGCCAGAAGGGCACATGTAATGGCTCGTCCTCGTTAGTATAGTGGTGAGTATCCCCGCCTGTCAGAAGGGCACATGTACATCAAATCACGATGATGTACACTTGGAATATATTACAATTCTATTTGTCGATTAAACCTCAGTAAAGCGGGGGGATAAAAACTGTGCATGGCTGATAAAACTCAGTCTTGACCCTCCCGTTGTGCCACGTGGACAGCTGGAGACAGCTGGACTACTGCATGATGGATGGGCAACAGAGACTCCTCACCGTCGTGTTCTGCTTTCTCATGTTGCATGGGCAAGACTTTCACCTCTCAGATGCTGGATCCCCAAGTAATTCATTCAGCAAATATTGTGTGTCAGACATTGTTCTACGCATTGGGTATAGAGCAATGGAAACAAAATTATATGAATCTCTGTCCTCAGGAGGGTCTTATAGTCAAGTGGGGAAAGGCCCACAATACAAAAAAGAATAAGTAAATTATGGGGTAGATCATATGGAGAAACATAAAGCAAGCAAGAGAAATGGGCATTGCAAGGAATTGGCCTGCACTTTTCACTAGGGTAGGCAGGGAAGGTCTTGATTTTGAACAAATACTGGCAGGAGTTGGAAGGTCAGATATCTCTGGAAAGAGCTTTCAAGACAGAGAAATCAGCAAGTTCAAAGGCCCTGTGGTAGAAGCCTGGCATTTGATAGACAGTAAGGAGGCCAGTTTACATGCAGTGGAGTAAGCTAGGAGGAGAGCGGGAGACAAGGTCCAAGTGTGGGTGTCCGAGGTGGAGGGCTTGCAGACTATGGTGAAGACTTTGGCTTTCATTCTGTGTGCAATGGTATGTGCGATGGTCTAAATGTCTGTGTCCCCTCCAAATTCAAATGTTAATTCCTAACCCTCAAGGAAATAGTATTAGGAGGTGGGGCCTTTGGGAGGTGATTAGTTCATTAGAGCAGAGCCCTAATGAATGAGATTAGCTCCCTTATAAGAGAGGACTCAGAGAGCTTCCTTGCCCTGTCCACCATGGGAAGCTACAACAAGAAGTCTTTGGACCAGAAGTGGTCCATCACCTGACCATGATGGCACCCTAATCTTCAACTACCAGCCTTCGGAATGGTGAGAAATAAATTTGTGTCATTTACAAGCCACCCCGTCTGCTGGTGGAGTAAGACAGCATGCTGATAGAAATTACATGCTATGACTTAAATTAACAGGAACTCACTCTGGCTGCTGCATTGAGAATCAACTGTAGGTGCCAAGCCAGATGAAGTTAGGATGCTTGTGAGGTAATTCAAATGTAACAGGATGGTGGCTTTGACCAGTAGAGGGGACCAGAAGCATTCAATTCTACATATATTTTTAGGTAGTGCCCTTGGATTTGTTGACAGATTGGAATTTGGGTGGGAAAGAAAGAGAAGAATCAAAGATGATGCCAAGACCTTTGCTGAGTAACTGGGAAGATCGAATTTTCACCTACTGATATGGAGAAGACTGTGGGAGAACGAGCTTAGAGGGGAGGGTTAGGAGTTTAATTTTTGAACACATAAGCTTGTGATGTTTATTAGTCATCCAAGTGGTGATGGCAAGTGGGCAGTTGATTATAAGCGTCTGCAGTTCAGAGGGAAAGTCTGGGCTGTAGATATAGAATTGAGAGTTCTACAGAGATAGCAGGAGGGAAGATGAGACAGCAAGGTAGAGAGTCAGGATAGAGGCAAGATAAGCTCTGTGGACTCAACTCTCGAACATGCTCACACTTGGAGTTTGAAGAGCCTGAGCAGGAGCACTCAGGGATATAAGAGGAATTCTCTTCGAATTCAAGGGAAGAAAGGGATTCAAGAAAGTGGGCTACAGGGTTGCCATATAAGAATGTTGAATGCTGTTAGTAAGTCAAGTAAGGTGAGGTCTAGGAAGTGACAATTCAATTTAGTATCATCCAGGTCATTGTTCAGAAAAAATTGTGGAATGGTGGAAACAAAAGCTTGAGTGGAGTGGGAAGAAGGGGAGAAGAATGGGAGACCAGGACTGGGAGGCAGATGGCACTTAAGGGAAGTTCTGCTATAAAAGGAAGTCTAGAAGGAGACGTATGGAAAGGGAGAGCTTTGTTTAAAGATGGAAGCAGCCCTGACCGGTTTGGCTCAGTGGATAGAGTGTCAGCCTACGGACTGAAAGGTCCCAGGTTCGATTCCGGTCAAGGACATGTACCTTAGTTGCGGGCACATTCCCAGTGGGGGGTGTGCAGGAGGCAGCTGATTGATGTTTCTCTCTCATCGATGTTTCTCTCTATCCCTCTCTCTTCCTCTCTGTAAAAAATCAATAAAATATGTTAAAAAAAATTATTTAAAGATGGAAACAATTCCTGCAGGTGTACACTGCTAAGACAGTCCATGGAGGAGGGACACTGATGAGGCAAGAATTGAGTTTGTGAAGCCCTGATTTTAAGACTATGCAATGTGGTAATGCACAATAATTATGGAGATTAGGAAACAACACAGAATACGTATGATATAATGTTCAGTTGTAAAAAAAAAAGATGAAGAAACCAATTGGAATGATATATATGTATAAATGCAGATGGGTAAAATTATACAATCATTTGAGCAAAGATGTGAAGAAAGCATGCAGCATGTTAATAGTTGCTTTGAAAGTAGAAATTATGGGTCATTCTTTTCTCCTTTAATGTCTAATCATTCTGTAATTTGTTTTCTTGGTATTATAAAAAATATTTTCAAATGAAATGAATTGCCATTTGTAACCTTATACTGTATGAACATGATAATGGGAAGGAGGATTTTGTGGAAATGAAACTGATAACTCATTTTTAAATTAATCCATTTGACTTGTTCACTCATTCAGCAAGTGTTTATTGAGCACCTACTATGCTCAGGCACCAGGATAAAGCAGTGAACAAGGCAGCGTGAGGTTCCAGCCCTCAGGATCAGACTCTGGTTATCAGAGAGCATAGGGGGCAGCCCAGTCAGACCTGAAGGACAGAGATTAGGAGAACCAGGAGGATATTCATTCTCTAAAATAGCATGCCTTATTTTCAGCATCTGTGCAGGAATCCTTAGCCCAGAGCCGGATGGTCATCACCTTTCACAGGGACTATTGCAACGACTGGTCTCTGCCTTTCTTGCTCCTTCCTACTCTCCGGGTCCATACTGCTGCTAAGATCTACGGGGTTGACCTGGCTTGGCTGAGTCTTGTGTTGGCATCACCCATATTTCCCAGTTACAATGCAGCTTTGTGTGCATATGGAAAATTTCTTTTCCAAGGCTGTGCCCAGTGCCAAAGTTTGTGCTTTCAACCACAATGCTAAATCACCTCCAGATCCCTGGGCTATATATCATCTCCAGGGCTGTCCTCCAGCATGCTCATCTTACAACAGTAATCCTTGGAAAACAACATGGGAGCATGAAATAGCACGCTGGTCATGATTATTTTTAGATAGTCAATCTTGGGACCACACGACAGTAGATGGTACTCTTCGGTACTCTTTGGTACTAGAAACCTTGGAAAGTTCCTCTTGTAGAAACTAGTAGTGGCATCTGTTTTCCTGTTTTGATTCTATGGCTACATCATCATTTTTCCCATAAGTTGGGAATTCTGAGGAACCTCAGGTTATATCGACTTGGATCTATATATAAATACCAAGGAAGAGGATGTTATAAAATTTTATGAGATGCTAAAAATGACACCCACTTGAGTTATTTGAGTCTTACTAATCCAAGTGTCTCCTTATCCAACATCCCCAGGAAATAGCAGGTTTGTCCCCAAAACCCACCAAGAGGATTCTCTCTTCCCTCAGCTTGAGCTCATATGTACTCTGACTCGCATGGTTTGTATCCCACTGAGGTTAGGGTGTTCAATTCCATCTCAGATTTACTTCCTTCTTGCGGGAAGACAGTTAAAGTAATGGCTCCCAATGGAGCTGGGGCTCCCTTCCCATATCCACACCCTGGTGCAGTCCCCTCCCACACTGACTAGGAGCTTGGCCATGAGACTTGTTTTTGCTAATGGGACAGCACATGCAACACAAGCAGAGACTGGAAAAATGATTGTAAGTTGAGCCTTTTCCTCTCTCTTGCTGCTTTTGGAATCCAGCCACCTTGTGAAGAAGCTGAGGCTGGTCTCTTGAGACACAGGGCCCAGCTGATGGCCAGCATCAATTGCTGGAAAAATGAGTGAGGTCTTCTTAGACTACCCATCCCATTTTGAGCTGCCAAATGACTTTGGCCAGATGACCCCAGGTGAGATGAGCAAAAGAATCTCCCAGCTGAGCCCAAGCCTAACTGCTGACCCACGGAGCCATGATGAAGTGAACGGTGGTTGCTTTCAGCCACTGAGTTTTGGAATGGTGTGTTATGCGGCAAAGGCTAACTCATACAATTCTCTTTCTATCTTTTGGCCTTTCCTACCAACTTAACAGCACCTTCATCCTGTACCCAACCCCTCTGGAAGACAGTATCCTCTGTCCACCTTTGTAGGCATCTCAGCTGACCTTGGGCCAAAGGGAAACTCACTGTCCACCCAGAAGCATGGGTTCCATCAGCAAAGACCCAACGGCAGTGCCTCTACTACTTCCCCTCAAGAGTTAAGCCCTGACTTCATTGCATGCAAAGTTTCCTGTAATTTTTTTTCTTGGAAAAAAATGTGGTTTTGCTTCCAAATGATGTTCCAGAGCCCTCTGGCTCACCAAGGAGTTATCCCTCAGCTGGAAACGCAGTGATGCTGCTATTTCAGTGTGGCACCAGGCCCCTGGCTTCGTGATTCTGCCAGGGCTGCCCATGCTTCTTTATGGAAAACTACACCAACTGCCCGAGATACAGAGACTCGTCCCCCAAGGCACATTTCAGAAAGGAAAGACCCTCTGCCTTCTTTCCATTCTGCCGCTTTCAACCCAAGCCCTCCCTCCCCCACCACGTCCCCTTGCTCTGGAGCAATGAACTTCTAACCTGCTTAAGTGGAGGCCCATCTGCTGTCCCTGACCCCCTGGCCTCTCCCCACACTCATCCTAATTGTTCTCTGATGAAGGCTGAGTGTAAGCCTATGTAACACTCCAAAAATGCACGCCTGGCCGACCAAACATTAACAAGAGAGACAGCTATGAGAAAACAATATGCCTGTTTGCTCAGCCTCCCTTTCTGCCGGCAGACTAATTCTGGAAGCGTTCCCACTCTCTGAGGCAAGAGGTGCTTTGCTAATCCTGCCAAGTGTCAAAATGGATGGTGTTTGAACAGCTTCCTCCCACTAGTGCTATTTTTCAGACTGTCCCCTGGTAGAAACTCCTGTGGATTCTGTGCCGAAAACATCTCCCCTGGGTCCAGTAAAGAGAGTGGTTACAGGAGGAGTCGCTTCTTAGGGAATTAATTGCCTTTTATCAAGCGTGGCTCTTTCCGGAAGGTGAGCTGGGCAAAGGTCGCTGGGAGAAGCGGAGGTTTCCAAGGCCACCTCAGGTACTGGACGTGACCCACTGGCCACAAGGAAAGGGCCTGGCGTGAAACCAACAGGTTCGGGGCCCAGGCCAGCAGTCTAAATGTCAGCTGTGACCACCCCTCGAGAAATGTATTTGGGATCCCAGATTCCTAGGCCTCAGCAATCACAGAAGCTCATGATGACATTGATGGACCTGACACCACTTCTCTCCCTGCACCCTGAGTTCCAGGAGTGCTCTCTGCTGGTCTCACGTCTCCAAGGAAGCCTTCCCCACCCCCCTCCCAGCTGGATCACCCCTGGAATCTGTTGTCCATCTCTCCCTCCTTTGTGTCCCCACCATGTCCTGGATGTCTCTGAGTTTCCACAGAGACTTCTGCACATGATTACACTTGCTTGCTTGCAGGTTTGTCTCCTTCCAATAGACTCTGAACTCCTATATAGAGGGCATGTGTTGTGTTTAGTCCATATTCCCAGCTACCAACCCAATGCATGCACTTAGTCAGTGTTTATTGAGTGGATGAATGATCTGCTTCATTTTCTGTTTAACGCAGGGGAGGTAGCATGTCCAATGTCACCCAGCAGGTGAGTGCCTAAGCTTTGAACTCAGGTTGTCCTAATGTAAAGCCTGAGCCATTCTAATATTCCACCTGGACTCCCCAGTTAGTGACCCCTTCCTGCCACACACACACACACACACACACACACACACACACACACAAGTCACAGAAGAGCAGGGGTAGAATTATAAAGACTCAGAGATGGACATGATCTAAGACATCATAGAAACCAGCTCAATTATTTAACAAATGAGGAAACTGAAGCCAAAGCAGTGAAATCATTTGCATGAGTTTATGTGCTTTGGACCGACTTTAATGATGTTCCATTGATTAACCTGTAGCCCCTTGGAAGATACATGGCTGAGCGATATGCCGTTCCTGCCTCAGAGAGTTCAGTGTAGCGGGGAGAGAAATACAAACGTAGCTATAACACAGGGCAGGACGTGAGCATTTCAAAGTGGTTCAGGCCGGCAGAGGGAGAAACCCCATGGACAGAAGAGTCAGGAAAGGCTCTGCACAGGAGGCGACAGTGAGCTGAGCCTAGAAGAGTTAGATGACGGAAAGTTCAGGCACGGGCACAGCATGGGCAATGGCTCAGAGGTGGGAAAGGTGTCCTGAGCAGCAGAGGAACGGTGGCATGAAAATCTGCCCAAGGCCTGGGCTTCCCCTGAAGGTGCAGGACGGGGGGAGGGGCTGCAGAGGGGGTGTGCTTGGCGGTGAGAGCAGGTGGGAAACCAAAGTGTCTCCATCTGTTTTCTGGGAGGAGAGATGCTGCTGACAGCCCCTCTGGGGGAGTGAGCAAAAGGGATGAGACCTGGGGGTTTACAGAACAGTAAGAGAAAAAGAAAAGCTGCAAGAGAGGGGGAGGGGGAATTCCATCTTAAGGCACTAATATGCTTTTCTCTTCTGTTTCCCATTCTCCTGGGCTTTCCTTAGATGACCCTTTGCCTGACTGTGCGCAGTGAGGAGCAGGTGGAGGAGGAGGAGGAGGAGGAGGAGGAGGAGGAGGAGGAGGAGGAGGAGAAGGTAGTCTAAGTGTACAGATTTCTATTGATTAGGAAAGGAATTCCAAGAGAGACCCAGGTGAGGTTCGGCTTTTGTCATTCAAAACGGAATTATGCAGAAGGTTCCAGTCTTGAAAGCCAGACCTTTATCTGGAGCAGGGATTTTCCAAATTCTTCTTCCTCCTCCCTAAGCACATCAAGACTAGGCCTAAAGCTCAGAGTTCTCCAAGTCTGAAGCCAGTCATTTAGGGCTCATGGGAGTCGGAAATAGAAGAAAAAGCTCACCCTTTTTCTGTACCTGAGAATCGAGAGAGAGAGAGAGAGAGAGAGAGAGAGAGAGAGAGAGAGAGAGAGAAGGATGTGGACAGATAGCGAAGAGCCAAGTGACCAACAGAATTGCCTACTGTCCCCTTCTCAGGGCCTGCAAGGGGGTGGTGTTAGAGAAGTGAGTGTCACCCTTGGGTCTCTGGGAGAAAGCCACTTCACCAGCCACCCCCTTCGAACCCGGGGCACAGCCACAGAAAAGGAGCTCCCCGTGGTCAGCCTGGGCTCAGCTTCCCTGGGCTACCCTCGGTCCCATGCGGTGCAGATGCTAAGTGGGGAACCCATGGCCCACCAAGGGGCCCGCTGTTTTGAGAGAAGGTGACCTCCCACTCCTCTCTAAGGGGTGGATGCCCAGCTAACAGACTGGAATGCCACTGGAAAGAGCTAGGGCTGTGGCCCAGCTGAGGCTGAGTCACCAAATTGTCACCAGGAGCAATGCCTAGACTGGAAGAACAGGCCACACTTTCAATACTGGAGGCCAAGAGGTCAAGCTTGACCCAGGCAAAACAAGGGCGTCTCCCTACAGCCCAGTGACAGCACACATCTAAGGACCTTAGTGGGACCAAGAACCCACCAGTGCCACGAGGGGAGAAAGCCCCCTTGCTTCACACACCCGGGCCTCGGGGGTCAAAGAGCAGGGATACCAGAGACACTGTTTTTCTAAAGACCAAACACTATCTGAAGGATTTAAAGTATCAGCTCAAAGTTTAACTGGATTAGACATTTTGTTTATCCTCCCCATCCCACTAACTAGTGGGTGGGGCACAGAGGAGAAAGACCAGATTAGTTCTAAGCAAAATAATGATACTCTATTTTCCCTTCACATCCGACATGTGGTGAGTTATGTTTGTGCAACGGGCTGCTCTGAGCTCTCGGGACATCGGTGGTCAGCTAGATTCCTAGGCCTGGGGAAGCAACGAGGGAGCACTTGAGGAAGGTCTCCATGGCTGCTCCTACACCGTGGATCCGCCTGGGGCCTTCCAGGCAGAGCTGCAGGCCCCCCTGTTGTAGGCGGCGGAACAGAACAGCACCAGGTGTCTGACCAGTGGGGTCAGACCAAATCTGGGTTCAGCAACCTCAATACTTGGGCTCTAGTAGGAAAGAATTCAGAGGCAAGACCCAAACTGTAAGAGAACATTTGTTTGCTCAATCACAGAGATAGAAGAAGTAATTCCTAGAAGAAATGGGCTTAGGAAAAGAGTTTTGGAGGTAAAGGAAGGGTGCTTGGAGCTTGGGAGTGAGTAATGTAACATGCCTGGGGCAGGGAGGTGGTGGGGGAAGAGAAAAAGAAAGGCAGGGGTGTGCTTGCTCTCCCAAAGGAGCTCGCACTGGGTCCTTCATCCTAAGGGTTTTGAGGGTGGAGATTTTAGGGGAGGTCCCAGGAAAAGATCTTGATAGGATATTCAGGAGCTTTCCAGGTGTGTCCTTTCAGGGTTGTGTCTCCACTGATTGGTTGGTGGGCACCGGGGCAGGGGGTCATAATTCAATGCAGCTGGTCCTGACGGGTGGCTGGTTTTGTTGCTTATCCCGGCCTGGAGCTGAAATACAACTGAAGCCTGGATATTATCTCTAAGGCGGAAAGGTCAGAGGGCCCAAACCGCATGACCTGCAACAAGTGAGGGGAGGGAAAGTCACCCTGGGGCGACGTCCCACCCTACAACATTGTCCCCTGCTAGGCCCCGGGGTTTTTTCCCTGGTGACCTTCTGTACGTGGCATGGCCCGTTGTCCTTGCTCTGCTCAGGTCTGCCTGCCTGCCTACCACAACCCCCTTGTGGGAGGCCTTGTGGAAAGGAGCCTGAGCAAGAGGGGGGGTCTTATTCCTCAAGGGGGGAGCCAGGAGTGGGGCCCCGGGTGAGGAGAGTAGGAGTTATGCAGTGGGAGCTAATGAAGATTAAAGAACTGGAAGAAATGGGAAAGTAAGATCCTAGAAAGAAACTTAGGAAAATGGGAGGCACGAGATTGATATCCCTGAAGGGAGAAAGCTGGGGCAGGGTCTTAGCCACATGCCCGGAGGTGGAAAATGCTCCTCAGCAGGGCTGGGAAAGAGGGCACAGTGGGCAAGGGCTCAAAAATTGTGGGGAAATCTCCAGTCTGAGCTTCATGGACAGAGAAGGGGAGGGGAAGGGAGCTGGTGCAGAAGTTGAACAATAATGACCCCGTGTGCTGAGCACCCCCACCCCCCACCCCCAGCTTCCTGGGGAAATCCAAGGTCTGAGCAGAGGCAGCCGCTTCCATGGGGCAATGCTGCCCCCTCCTGGGAGAGGCTCCCAGGCCCTTGTGGCTGTGGGACTGCTTGGCCAGGACCTTTGGGATGAGGCGGGGGTGGGGTGGGGTGGGGTGGGGTGGGGTGGAATGGGGCAAGCTTCAGGGAAAAACCCTCTTAGGTGCCTGACTCTGCTGCTCCAACGGGCCCCTCTTCTGCATCTGCGCTCAAAATCCTTCAGTCCATCCTCCCTCTTTAGGCCGCATCGCGGGCTCAGATGGCCGGTGAAGGCTCCAGGGAGGTCTCCAGCTCCCAGAGCCTCAGGTGCTCAGTGGAGAAATACGGTCGCCATCAGGATGCTTGTTGAGGTGTGGCACCTGCGTGGCCCAAGGTGGGCACTCAGTACATGGGGTCGTCATTGTTTGCCTTCTGTCTCCCTCCCCTCCCTTCCTCTCTGCCCTCCTCTGTCCATAGAAGCTCAGACTGGAGAATCCCCCAGTTTTTCAGCCCATCCCCACTGGGTATGCCGGCTTCCCTACACTGTTGTAGACCATGCCCACACTTTGCGCATGTGGCAAAGCCCACTTCTGGGTCCTGTCACGGACATCGTACTTGCACTCCTCATTTTCCTAAGGCTCTTTTAGCATTTTACTTGCCTTCCTTCTCCTTATTAGCTCCCACCACTACGTAAGTCCCTCCTCGCTTTCACACAAACCTTCTCTCCTGATCCTTTTAATATATATATATATATATATATATTGATTTCAGAGAGGGAGGGAGAGGGAGAGAAAGACAGAAACATCAATGATGATAGAGAATCATTGATTGGCTGCCTCCTGCATGCCTCCTACTGGAGATGGAGCCTGCAACCCTGGCATGTGGCCTTGACTGGAATCGAACCTGGCCGAACTGGCTAGGGCTCCCCTGATCCCTAATTCCCTTTTCCCTCTCCACTGACTGCACTGCCCTCCAGCCCCATCAGCACCCTGAGTTACATGACCCTGATGACCTCACTTAACCCTGAGGTCTCCAAGATCTCCCTCAACCCCATGCCTGCTTCTCCCACCTTATTTGATGGTTTTGCAGCATCCAGTGCTCCTGACCATTCTTTCTGCAAAATCTCTCTCCCTTGAATTTCCTGGGATGCTTTCCCTGATTTTCCTATGACCTTGAACCCCATTGTCCTCAGTTTCTTTGCTGGCTCCTTTTTGTCCACCAGAACCAGCCACAGGGCTCCCTTTTGGCCTTCTCACCTTTTCATTATACGCCCTCACCTGAGGGCTGCAACCCTCCCATCCCCCACCCCTACCCCATTTCCAGCTGCTGTACACCAGTCTGTTCCTGCTCAGACCCCCGCCCAGCTCCGTGTCTGTCCATGCAGAGGGACATTGGTCATCTCCATGCGGACAGCCAGAGATAATGCCAGCTCCAAGGTCCAAACTGGACTCATTGTCCTCCCCAAATTGGCTCTTCCACAGAAATCTAGGAGACATTTTTAGCTCCTTTCTATCTCTTCTTGCTCACTCCTCCTACCATCCAACTGATCTCAGCATTCTGTCCATTCCATCTCATTCTATTTATTGCCTAGAATCCATCTTTCATTGCCATGGACTCTACAGCAATTTTGTGGGTGCTCATTGTGTTTTAAGCTCTGTGCACATGGGCCTATTTAATTCTCTGAACAATCTTGTGGACCTAGAAAGGAACCAGGGCACCGAGAAGTCATTTGTTCGGGGGCCTGTAGTGAATATGTGGTGAAGCCCAGATGGACCCGGTCGTGCTGCCAGCAGAGCCTTGGTTTCTAGCACTGCTGTGCAGCATTCAGGATCATATTCCTTGCATAGATTATCACCTTGTCTCTCTTACTAGTGTTCATGACGTCAGCCCTCCCCTCCCTTCACTGTAGCTATCAAGGGGATGACTTTACTCCGTTGGTTCCTAAAACTAAAATTTAATACTGAGACTCTACTTAAATTCATGCAGTAGCCTCTGCTATTCTTAAGCTAAAATCAATAGTCTGTAGCTTCCTCCTTCCCAACGTGGATGCCACACAGGCAGCAAAAACAGCCTATTCAGCCCAGCCGGTGTGGGTCAGTGGTTGAACATCAATTCCTGGTCAGGGCGCATATCTGGGTTGCGGCCTCAATCCCCAGCGTGGGGCATGCAGGAGTCAGCTGATCAATGATTTTCTCTCATCATTGATGTTTCTGTCTCTCTTTCATCTTCTCCCTTCCTCTTTGAAATAAACAAACATATATTTTTTAAAAACTCAGCCTATTAACCCTGAACTCCTCCTCCTCTTTCCTCACAGAGCTTCTCCTCCTCCTCCTCTTCTGTTTCTTCTTCTATTTCAAGAAATGGCAGCACCATCCACCCAGCTGCCCCCACCCACCACTGGGCACATCTTAGATCCTTTCCCTCCCTTTCCCTCTGCCATCAAAGCCACTCTATCATCAAGAGCTGTTCCTTTGGCCTCTAAAGTATCTCAGTCCATCCTCTTCTCTTCCGCTCCACTCCCCTTCCTCTCGTTCAGGCTGCCATGTATGGGCTCTGCAGCTGAATTCCATCAGATCTCCCTGCCTCTGTTTCACCCCACACCTTACGTTCACTGTCCACACTACCCAGTTACCTTCAAAATCAAGTTCACCATGCCTCTCCCCTGCTGAAAACCAGCAACTTGGTGGGCTAAACTAACTTGGAAACCCTCCCAATATGAACACCTAGAAATTTAAATGCATTGCTGAGTTCATCGGGAAGAAAGGCAATGCTCTCATGTTGTGTCTGACACAAAGAGAACACTGAAAATAAGAGTTGTTGGCACATGGGTGGTGAACACATGAGGGGTTGCCATGGCAACATGAGTCAATGCCACGGCAGCTCTGGACGTGACCATTACACCTTGAATGGGCCTGATGGTAAGGGTTTATCAAGAAATGGAATAGAATTAAACTTTGGCCAATATCTGCTCTCCCAGCTCTGGCCTTAGCTTTGGGCCTTTGGAAATCTAAATATTCAAATACCTGCTTCAGTGGCATCGTGGTGTCCCTTGATCTTGTGCATCAGCAATAATCATGTGATTATATCCACCAATTTATTCACCACTTTCACCAGTTTTTCCATGTATATCCTTTCTCTTTTCCAGGATCCAATCCAGGAAACTTATTGCACTTAAGATTTATTCCATTTTTAGCTGCATATTCTTGAATCACCTCTTCATGTGATGGTTTTGTAATATTATTTTCTATAGACAAAACAGAAAGATAATACAGTGTTCTCTCTAATGTGGCTAATCAAACTTGTTTTCTATTATTGGTAATTTAAACATTTTTCTTCTAGCTTTACTACTTTTTTTTTTTTTTTGGTAATGACATATAAATATCTAGGATTGTTTGTCCACTTTGGAAAATCTCTATGAAATGTCTGTCATCTATGAGCTGTAAATATATAGTGTGTTTATCATTGCATTCGCAACTATATCCTTGATGAAAGAAAACTTCCATTTTGACCAGGCATTGAGTAAAAATGAATCCTCCACTTACAGTTTTACATTTCTGAGATTCGAAAAATTTTCCACAGACCAGGAAATTATAGATGGCTCTACAGATCTTAAACTTTGCTTCTCTAACCATCTGCATATTTTTGGTGCTGGGTATCGTGGGATTGTTTTGCATCTCCATCCAACCTCTGATGCTGTGTGCCAAGCAAGGCAGCATGTGGGCTGTAGGCGTGTTTCTGGAAGCCATTCCAGACATCTTTATCCCCAGCAATAACTGAACTATACGTGGAAATGATTACAAACCACCTAATATATCCTGTGAAACCCAAAGTCAGTGTAGGCCAACTCTTCTTCCTTCTAGTCCAATTCCCCAAAGGCCCATGTCATTCCCATGCCCCCAACATGAGGAAATGTTGGAAACAGTATAATGAATTCATTTTTTAATGGCATTTTTCTGCATTTCACAATGTTTGTTTTATTCGTCAGCTTTTCTAGAAGTTGTTGAGACCTCTTTTCTCCTTGTCATTATTTACTTTCATTCTTAATTTTGTTTTCATAGTTTGTGCTGGTTTTCCTAAAATTGCATAAGCTTCGGGCCCCAAGAAAACTGGACCCACCTTTGACTGAGACAGTTCATCACTCGCAGACATTGGTGAAAACTCCTAAAAGAGGATCTTCAGGAAGAAGGAAATTGAACTCCGAGGGGACAGGTGAGATTCATGAGACAAGGACACAAGTAAGTAAATGTAATTAAATAATAGTAATAATAAGTGATTTCTCATTGCTCTGTTGAGCAACACAAACACTGTAATGTGACCAACAAGGTCCTGAATGATCTTTGATGACCTCCGGCTTTATCAGGCACCATCCCCACCCACCACCTGCTGGACATCTGTCTCCAGGCATTCCCATGTCCTGTTCCTTCTCACTGGAACACTTTCCCCCTCCCTCCTATGGCAGGGACAGCTGACCCTCTCAGTCTAGATGAGGGGCCCCTCCTGTCTGCTCTGAGGCAGCCCACTGTGTACACTTCCTTGTCATTGACTCATCCCCCTCTGGGCTGTGGCCTCCTGAGCGGGCAGCCTGGTTGTTTTCTGCTATGTCCCAGCACCCAACACCCAGCACAGAGCCCGAAGCAAGTAGACGATCTGTAACTATTTGCTAAAAATGTGCATAAACAATTGAACCAAAACTTTTTGCTTTTCAGCCCTTGTCATTCCAACCAGTGTTAATAGGTATTCACATCAGTCCTCTTCCCTGCCTTAGTAAACAGAGTGACAACAGTCCAGTCTCTTTCTTCTTCCTTTTTTATCACATGTATGGGGGTGACATTGGTTAATAGGAGCATATAGGTTTCAAGTGCACATTTCTATGATACAGGATCTGCCTATTGCCTTGTGTGCTCACCACCCAAAACCAAGTCATCTCCCATCACCATATATTTGGTCCCCTTTACCCTTTAGCACCCTCTCAACTCCTTCTCTCTGGGAACCACCATACTGTTGTCTGTGTCTACAAGTTTCAGCTTCATATCTCACCTGTGAGTGAAATCATGTGGTTCTTAGCTTTGTCTAGCCAATTTATTTTGCTTAGCAGAATACTCTCAAGGTCCACCCACGTTGTCACAGATGGCAGCACTTCCTCTTCTCTTTCTGTTATCTCAAGTACCGTAGACACTGTAGACATCGTGGCTGCCCTCCCATAGCACCTCAACCTGCTTCGGAAGTGGCCTCCTGAGAGTTGCCCACCAGTCTAGGGCTTCCTGCCTGAGGACGCCCTCTGGCTGTGGGACTGTGCTTGGAAGTGTCAGGGGAATTAACATTCCAGGAGCAAACCTGAGCCGAGCAGGGCAGCTTCCTTGCATATTCCACAGTTTCTCAGAAGATCCCCAGCAGCACTGAGCTCCGGGTGCCCAGAGTCACTCCCCCCTCCCTCCTGTGCTTGCTGGGCTCACCTCCCAACTAAACCCCTTGCCCCCATCCTCGTCTCAGGGTCTAAGACAGGGGCCATTGTTCCCACCACCGCCTGCCATGCCCACTGCTGGAGCTCTGGCGAGTGCAGGAGATGGGGCAGAATTTTGTTGGACCCCAGGATCCAGCTCTGGGCGACAGTGGCTTGAAAAAGAAATTCTGGAAATATATGCATTTCGATAGAATATCTATCAAATTCCGGAGATATGTGAATTTCAATGGAGTATCTCCGGAAAGTTCAGGAAGCTTCAAACGCTGAAAGGGGAGTCTTAACGCAGAACAGTTCATAGACCCCTTTGGAGGGAGAAGAGCATGGAGCACTGGTATCTTGTCACCCACGCTGCCCTGGAGTGGCTCGGGTAGGGAGTGCTCCCCGCCAGGGCGGTGGCCAGTCTCTGTCCTGGAACGTGGGCAGCTGAGCAGGGGAGACTCAGGCTGGGACCCACCTTCCAGGGAGCTGCTCCTGCCGCCCACATAAGTCCTTGGCATTTGAAAGCAACCAGAGCCACTTCGGGCTGTGTCTGTCTGACTCATTAACGGACTCAGAGCTACTGGAAAGAAGCCTCCAAGAGGGGAGACTGGAGTGGCCTTCGCTGTGCCTGGTTTGCATCTCGCTCATCTAGGAGGGGACAGGCTCGGTCCTCCCCCCCTTCTCCCCCGCAAGGCCCATCCCAATGCCCTGGACACAGGGTCAACTGGCCAGGAGCAAACCACCCCCGCGAGAGCCTCTCTCCTCCGGAAGAGGAGCTCAGCCCAGGGCTTGGCAGGTCCGCAGGTTGTAAATATCTCCGCGTCGCACAGGAGGCTTCAGACCCAAACCACGGCCATGAAACAGGAGAGTCTTGAAAGCTCAACAGTTTACAGACAGATCCCGAGAGGAAGGGAGAGTGCGCCTCTGGACCTGCTTGTCTGGGGAGGCAGGCGCATGAAGAGGTTTCCAGAGGGGACTGCAGCGCGCGGATGGGAAAGCCATCAGGGGCCGCCGCACGGTCAGCACAACGGGGCCCTTGTGCGCTTTTCTGTTCCGGGACTTTTGTGCGTATGCATTTGCGATTTCTGTCCCCCCTGCAACCCCAGGCCGGGGTCTGCTAAGAAAAATAACCTGGCTCACCACGGCATTCTTCCAGCTCCACTTGAAAGTTTGAAAAACCCTTGAGTAGGAAAATAACCTCAGGGAGCCAAGGCTCTCTGCACTTGGCCAAGCCCTAGACCCAAAATACACACACGAACACTCGGCTTTGAAAGGCCTGCAGTATTCCTATCTGAGTCATCTGAAAACAAATAAAAGGAGACCTAAACAAACAAACCTAATTGTGCGCGGAAACGTGGCCAGGTTTCCAGCCTGGCTCCCCCTCTGTTTTCATTAGTCAGAAGCCAATCTCTGAAGCTTCCATGGTATCCAGAACAAGCAAAATATTAAAAACAAATTGCCGAGGTTTCTCCCCCTTCCCGCCTGCCTTCGTGGTGCAGCCAGCACACACGCCAAGTTCCCGGCCTCTCGCTGCCTTGGCTGTCGATCCTCTTTCCTTCAGTCTTGATGGACGGCTGCCTGCTTACAGGCTGCCCGTGGTGGACCAGCAACCCCGGTGGACAGGGACATCCATGACCATCAGCAATGACTGGACACTCAGACGAAATGAAAATAGAAGTCTCTAGGGTCTTGAGATAGTATCGTTTTTCCCAACAGTCAATGCAACTGGTTTGACAAACAGACCCAAATTCACTCGGATAGCCCTGTCCATTGCTCTTTGCCAGTACCATACCAGTTCCGTTTTGTTTGTTTGTTTGCTTACCTCTTTTACTTATTTCACCATTAAGTAGGCATGTCATTGTAATGGACATGTCTTGGTTTTGCCCAGTCATTGCCTTTCTGATAATAACATCTCATTTTTCTTTGGAGAATCGATCTTCTCCCCCAATTGTTAGTCCCTATAGTTTGGTTGGGGTTTGCCTCACCCACCCTGCGTCAGCAGTATGTGAAAAAAGGCCTGGCCAATCGGAGTCACCAAAACTGGTGTAGGATGAACACGAAATCCAGGTTAGGCCACTGAGACACAAGCCTGGGACTTCCGTAGACTATTGGGTAGGAAGCATACTTAGTTCTTCAAGGCAGTTCAACTGGCAGCGAGAACGCTAAAGCTACCAGTTGAACTGGCAGCAAGAACTCTAAGACAAGACATGATGAGACCATGTCTTGTTTGACGAGAAGAAGAGGAGAACTGAGTGACACCAAGGGATAAGAACTCACACAGCAGCACCTGAGCACCTGGATCCAGCCATGACTGAAAATTGCTCTCACTTGGACTTTTCTGGTATGTGAACAACTAAAACCCCTATTTTGCTTAAACCATTTTTAGTTGGGTTGTTTTATCTTGCAACTGAAAGAGTCCAAAACACACACGCGCGCACACACATACCTCTCAAAATGCCACATGAAATGAAATGTTTGCATCTTCCAAGTGGACTGTGATTCTTTTTTTTTTTTAAATTTTTGTTTTTATTATTTCTGGGAATGATCTTCTCAAAGGAAAATGTGTGTGTGTGTGTGTGTGTGTGTGTGTGTGTGTGTGTGTGTGTGAATTTCAGGTTCAGTTCAATGTCACGGGGAAGTCCAGAAAACAATCTACTTTAGCCCCGAAACTTATGAGAAAAATTGCCTCTGTCCCTCATGGTGTAGTAAGAAATGAATGAATTCTTTCACCAAATCCTTTTTGACACAAAGGACAAAATACTATAGTGATTATTGAGGAATTTCTTCGCACTTTTCGGCTTGCTCTGATTACCAGTTCCAGGCATCCTATTCGGTGAGACGAGGGGGACATCTAAGTGCCAAGATTAGTCTAGATCTAAAGCATGTGAAAAACAACAACAATAACAAATCTTTGTCAAACAAAAACCAAGGTAACCAATGAGACACAGAAAGTATTGAGGGAACAATTGAAACTATAGGCCCAATATTTTTTTTCTTGTTATATATGCCATGATTAGGTGAGGTTTTGGCTTCTTGTAACCTCTTGTCCCAACCTAAGAATAAACTAGAAAATAAACTGATGTTAACTCCTTTACTCCAATTCTCTGGTTAAGGGAACATATCATGGGGTGGGTTGGCACGCAGGGATGGAACAGAGACCTGAGGAATTGGACTAAGTTGCCGTGACTGGCCAGCAGCCCCTGAGCGACGGATGAATGGATTACTCCGACACAACCTTTGCTGTGAAAGAGAGGCTAAGGGATGGCCTGGCCAAAGGGACCAGGCAGCCTCCATTGCCTGCCTCCTTTGCCTTTTATTGCAGCAGCAGTTTGAGAGAAAGTTTATCTTTTAGATACAATCAATAAGTTGAGTAATCTTGGGAGGACACATGTGTTTATATTGTCCTCTAGGCAAGGGCATCTAGGGATTAAGCATAAGGATTCCAGTAAACACCTGGGGGTCTGCAATGCACAGACTTGTTTGGAAAGGTCAAGGAATAATTAGGGGCGCCATCTTCAACACTCCCCTAAGTCTCCCCTAAGTCGGAATTCCGATAAACAGGGCAGGCGGCCTCCCACACACTTGCCTTTTCTCAGAATGTCCTCCTTACAAACTTTCCAACTAAGTCTCATGTGCTCCCCAACACTAAGTCAGCAATTTTCAACCTTTTTCATTTCATGGTACTCATAAACTAATTACTAAACTTCTGAGGCACACTAAAAAATATATTTATTAGTGATCTGACAAAAAAAAAGCTATAGTTTTGATTCAATCATACCATAGGGCTATTGAGTTGGCTGTTGTCATTTTTTTATTTGACAATCTAAAGGAAAAGAGATCAATGCCCCTGTCTAAATAGTTGGGTATCACATGTTTTAAAAATTCTTGTGGCACACTGGTTGAAAATTGCTGTGCTAAGTGGTCAGAAGGATGAGCAGATTGTTAAATCATTAGTTGTGAAAAGAATAGCTATTCTTCTCAAAATAACTTTCGTCAGAGCTTGGTTCAAATGTCACCTCTTCCAGGAAGTCTTCCATCATGCTTTCACTAGAAGAATCCCTCCTGTTGCTCTTGCACAGAATTCAAAAGGCTTCATATTAGAAGTAGTTGTAAGAAGATGGAAAAAAAATGTTTACTCATAAAAGTCTTCTTGGAGAGGACACCAGAATATATAATTCCATAAGTCCTTTGGAATGAGGTGGGGGATAACATTTCAAAGGACAGGGTCAAGTGGCACAAGTGGTTCCTAGCCTGACTTCTAAGTGCATGGGTCTAATTTTGCAAATAGAAGAAAAAGAAATATGTTGATGTTAGGAGCTGAGAGAGAGCTGTGTTGCTGCATGACAGAGAGGAGAGACATTTCTATCAGAGATTCTGGGAAGCCCAACTGGCATGGCTCAATGGCTGAGCATCAACCTATGAACCAGGAGGTCACAGTTCAATTCCCTGTCAGGACACAAGCCCGGGTTGCAGGCTTGATCCCCATTACGGGGCGTGCAGGAGGCAGCCAATCAATGATTATCTCTCATCATTGACGTTTCTATCTCTCTCTTCCTCCCCCTTCCTCTCTGAAATCAATGAAAATCTATTTTTTAAAAAGTATCTGGGAAGGGGAGGAAGGGCCCGGGAATGAAACATTCCTGGAGTTGAGCCACGGAGGAGGGACTTTAAAGAACAGAAACATCTAGCCAGGTTGTTTAAGCTGATGACTGTGATGGGTACCATCAGCCCCTTTTATTGTTTCCCCTATGAAACTTCCAGTAAAATCTCCATTGCTCACAAACACGTTTGTCTGATGTAGAACTCTGAAGGGGAAGGATTTGTGGGTGCAAGTGGACACAAGCAAAAGCAGAGGAAACACATGCAGACACAAATACAAAGTTCAAGTTAACTTCTGGGCTCCACTTACCTGTGCACCTATTCCCAGTGCATGATAAACACCTGGGAGGAAGGAGCCACTTTCACTCACTTTGAAAGCTTCACTTAGATGCGTGAATGACTTCACCTGCAGAAAAACAAGCTGGTGGGGGCAGTGTTATGGTTTGGGGCATGTTTTCCTGGCATGATTTGGGCCCTTTAATTCATGTGGAACAACGTCTGAATAGCACAACATACCTAAGTAACGTTGCTGATCAAGTTCATCCTATCATGTTGATGGTGTATCCCAATGGAGATAGCTTCTTCCAACAAGACAATGCGCCATGCCACAGTGCTCGTATTGTGCAGGAGTGGTTTCAAGAACATGAGGGAGACTTTACCTTGCTTAGCTGGCCCCCACAATCACCAGATCTCAATCCAATTGAGCATTTGTGGGATGAAGTTAAAAGAGCCATCAGGTAGCAGGTTCCACAACCATCAAATCTCACAGAAAACAGTGCTATTCATCAGACATAGTGTCAGATTCCTCGCACCACCTTTCAACATCTTGTGGAGTCAATGCCAAGAAGAATTGCCACAGTATTGAAGGAAAAAGGTGGCCCAACGAAGTACTGATGGGGTGATATATATATATATATATATATATATATATATATATATATATATATATATATATATATATATAACAACCGCCTGAAGGGACAATTTGCATATTATGCTTTTATTATATAGGATTATATAGGATGTTAATTATTGTATTATTTATTTGCATTCTAACTGTAAGCCTGCTTTTGCTCACACCTGTATATTGTGATTTCAGTAGGCATAAGTACTAAGGAAAAGAGCAGGTAGGTCCTAGTTGCTGCAGCTGAAATACAAACAGGGCTTTATTTTATTTCAAATTATCCTATATAATAAAGTGGTAATATGCAAATTGACCATCACACCCTTGCACAAGATGACCACCACAAGATGGCCAGCAGGGGAAGGCAGTTGGGGGGGACCAGGCCTGCAGGGGAGGGCAGTTGGGGGTGATCAGGCTGGCAGGGGGAGCAGTTAGGTGTCAATCAGGCTGGCAGGGGAGTGGTTAGGGGATGATCAGGCAGGCAGGCAGGCGAGCAGTTGGGAGCCAGCAGTCCCAGATTGTGAGAGGGCAGCTGTGCATCCCTCGAGGGGGCCCAGATTGGAGAGGGTGCAGGCTGGGCTGAGGGACACGCCCTCCCCCCCCTGCATGAATTTCATGCACCGGGCCTCTAATACAGTTATAGTAAGCTCAGTGCCATTACCCACTGAGGCAGATTGTGGTCCCTGGAAACATGCTGATGGTCCCGCCTGCTGATGGCTTCTCCCCTTCGCAGTGACCTCTTTGCTTCAGAATCCCCAGTAACTGCATTCCTGACAGGAGATGTTGGGGGACCTCTTGTGAACTTCCAGCCACTGACTCACTTCTGAGGTTGGAGGAAATAGCTGGGAGCTGCTCACACCTTCCGGGCTGGAACTGGGTAGAGTACAGGCTCATTGCTCACTCACTGGCCACTGCTTGGATCTGGGATGGCTTTGGCAAACCTTGCTCCTGGCAGGCTGCAACCTGTCATTGCTGAGTGTGTGTAAGGAAGGGTGTGTGGAGGGAGAATGCATTGTGGGCACAGGGGAAGCCAAGGCCAGGGAGATGGCCCCATTTGATGAGGGAAAGGAGACCCAGTCCATGGTGAACCTGAATGGGTTTGGAATCAGAATTTCTGGACCCCAAAATCATCCTTGTGAGGCATTGAGAACTGCCAGTTCTGAGGATCATGAGAGAGACTTCGGGGTTAATGGTGACCTTCAAAACCAACCACCAGCATTTGGCTCAGCAGCATGAGCTAATGGACCATCCAGACCAGCAACACCTCCTCCAGGAAGGCCTCTCTGGTTTCCTCCACCAGCTTCTCTGTTGGTGGCTGTTTCTGAGACCCCCCTAGTCCAAGAGAAAACAATTCTCTGCTAAATTCTTCCCACCACTACATTTTCCCTGGAGTGTTTTTGTTGAGGCTTGGGGCAACAGAAGCACAAACCAGAGAGGGCTTTATAACTACTGCTCAAGCTCAGCATCCCACCTCCCTGGCAGAACTCCAGGTGACATGGGACCATGGGATCTCTGTTCCCAAAGTGGTGCCAGTGACCATGAACCTCCCTCAGAATGAAAGTTCCCGTCATATTACAGATCCAACTGCCCTTTGGCCCCAAAGAGGAGAGGCAAGTTTTCTGCTGTCTAGACTAAGACTCTATCTTTTCCTGATTGAAAGTAATTATAATGGGAGCATCTATTGCTTGTAGGAGAAACCCCATTGATTAATTGATCCATTGACCCGTTAACCCATTCATCCATGGACCAACTGATCTATTGCCTGCAAGGGAAACCTTATCCCACCCAGTGGGCTGTGGTCTTGTCTCCCTGCCTCATACCAGACACAGCCAGTGCATTTCTAAAGCCTGGGTTTTTCTGTCCTAAATGGCACCATATAGTAGCCACCCCATCCTGGCCTGGGCCATGTCTGGGTCATAGTTTTTCCTTTGGCATTAGGAGCAGGAAAGATCAGGCTCTTTGCCCCCTGCCATAGCTGGCCTCCCAATCCTCTGTGACCAAAGGTAGGACAAGGAACACACAGCTCTCCCAAACAAACAATAATTTCCATTGTGATGCTGCATAAATATGGATTAAGGAAGGAAAGGGTTTTCTAACTCAGAAGGATACAGAGCTGGGAGCATAATAATGTGAGTGCATATGTTATTGCATCATAAGTAGAACACAAGCTCGCAGTCTGCATGTCATTAATTCATGCTGGTGGGGCTCCCTGCCCCTCCTCCCAGGGGTGGGTAAGTACTGGCATCAGGCTAAGAGGTCCCCCCACGTGGTCCTTCTCAAAAGGAACGGAAAATGTGCCCCACCAACAAAGTGTTTCCTCTAGTAACAACCTCCTACAACCTGGCAGATTTCCCAGCTTCAATCATTTAACAGCCACTAGCACTTGTTACAAATGTGTAACACGTATGTACTCCGTGCCAGACCCAGAGCTGGGTGCTTCGCATACAAGACCTTGTTGAGTTCTCACAGCAATCCCGACAAGTGGCTCCTGTGACTCCCATTTGGCAGGTGAGGAAACGGAGGGTCACAGAGGTGAGATATATTGTCCCAAGTCCCACAGTGCGTGGCTGAGGCAGGATTCACACCCTGTCTGATTCCAACCCCACTCTCTCCACCGTCTCGCTGGATAACCTCCAGAGCGGGGATGGGTCCCCACGTGATGTGGAGAGCCTCACGCCTTGGAACGTCCGGGCCCACGCACATTTACAGCTTCCTGCGCTTTGTTCTCTTAGACACACTCGCTCGAGCTTGTCAGATGCGTGTCTTGATTTGGGTTCTGACAATCTGCTCACCCAAACTATGTTTTCCAGTCTTGCCTCACCAAAAGCCTACCTCATCATGCTTTTAAAAATAAGAGCCTGGCATCTTACCCCAAACCTGAGGTCAGAGCTCCAGAAGATAAGCTAGGGCGTCTGTATTTCTAAACAAATTCTCCAAGTGAGACTTATGGTCAACTAAGTGTGAGAAACTGTCTCCCAGTATCTGCCAGATGCTGAGATGGAGAAGAGGGAAATAAAAAACCGGGTAATGGTCCTTACCTGCAAGAAACACATATTCTGTTAGGAGGCGAGATGGATTCAAACCCCCCAATGGGCCACAATTAGGTAAGTGGTGTCATCCTGATTATGGAAGAACTAGAGGCCTGGTGCACAAATTTGTGCATGGGTAGGGTTCCTCAGCCTGGCCAGCGATTGGGGCTGATCAGGGCCATCTTGCCCAGTCCCGATCAGGGCCGATCAGGGCCGATCAGGGCGGCTTGCCGGCAGGAGGGACTGTGGGAGGTCGGCTGGCCACAGGAGGTTGGCTGCGGGAGCGCACTAACCACCAGGGGGCAGCTCCTGCATTGAGCGTCTGCCCCCTGTTGGTCAGTGCACGTCATAGCGACCGGTTGACTGGTCATTTGGTCAACTGGTCATAATGGTCACTTAAGCAATATATATATTGCTATTCAGAACAGGGGTCAATCATTGATTAGAAGAATCTAGAACTTCTTAAGTTATATAAATGTCTAGCCACTGTGCTATACACCTGAAATTAATATATTGGCAATTAACTGTAATGGAAATGTTTTTATAAACAAATACTTAAAAAGAAATCAAGGAGGGCTGCATGGAAGAGATGGAACTTTAAGTGGGCTTTGTAGAATTGGAGGTGGGAGGAGGGAGAAAGAAGATCATTCCAGACAGAAAAGGCATCAGGAACAAGAGCCTGGAGAGGAGAATGAGCTTGGTATTTTTATGAAGCAAAGAGTGGGTCAGCCCACCGGTCTGGGAGTATGGAGAGAGAATGTGCAGGAAGGAAGTTAGCCTAAGCAGGGCAGTTTCTAGCAAAAGACTGGTTTGGGTATGGGTGACACTAGGGAGTCATTGTGGGCTCTGGAGTCAGTGTTCACATAACAGAAGGGGTGCCTAAGTGAAGAAAAGGCCCCTTCTCCTCAGCTCCTTGAACTATGAAAGGTAGCACCACCTGTTCCAGATGAAAGACCCAGGGGTGCCTTACATCGGGAGGCCCCTTAGGCCACAAGCAGGTCTCCCAAACCTGCAAGAGCTGTCTGCAAATGAGGTGTCAGGCTGAGAGGAAGGCGGCAGGGACTGGTGGTGAGATTGTGCACACCTGTTCCCTAGATGGAGTGGTGAGGAAAAAGACAGTGTTGACATATCTATATAAATAGAGGAATACATTTATATATATATATATATATATATATATATATATATATATATATATCCATATATATATATACTGTGTACTAGTATACCTCCCGGAGGGAAAGGCTTCAAGCTAGCAAGCAGGGGAAATTCCACATAAGCTACCTGAAGCAATGTGATGTGCCTCTAAATTATTTTGGTATCAAATCTTGATTGGCCTTATGGGAAGAAAAATGTGCCTAAAAGATAGGCTTATACGGAAAAAAAAAAAAAACAACAAAAAAACAGGCGCCCAGCCTGATTGCCTTGACACAGAGCAGTACAAGCCAAAGCTTTCCACGGGAGAAGTAGGCCGTGCCGAGTGGCAGCGCTTCTATGTGCCAAATGAGTGGTCCTAAAACTTAGAGTTGGTCAAGACTCTTGGTTTAAGGGACAAGAACCCAAATTCAAAGCCGTTTAAGCAAAAGGAAAATGTGATGGCTCAGCTACTGGGCTCAGTGGGCTTCAGGCACAGCTATACCCAGGGCACTCCAGCCTGGACTGGCTCTGGCCTCTCAGCTGTGTGTTCCTCTGTTTGGCCTCACTTTCTGGCACTATTTCTCTGTGTTGTCGGAAAGGGGATGCCCATTGGCTCCAGCCAAGGTCCTTCATAGGGAGGGAGACCCTTCCTTTCCCAAGATCCATTTTGGTCCTTGGCCCACCCCTGAGCCGATCAATGTGTTTGGCGAACGGGCTCACTAGTTGGCCAGCCCCAGTTTTATGTCTATTCATGTTGGGACTTGGACCCAGCCCTTGACTGACAGCCCATCAGAATCCCAACATGCTGGGAGGAAGGAAAGTCCCCAAAAGGGGAAAAAACAAGGTCAGGAAAACAGGATCAGATAGGAGTTCTGAGTGCAGAGACGATGGTCCTGACGGCACCCCAAGGAGCACAGTCAGTGGGGAGACAAGGCGTATGGCAGAGGGATGGCTTAACAAAGACATGGCAAGTCTGCTCCAATCAGATTTCCATCAATCTGGCTTTTTTCCATGTTCATTTTCTCTCCTTTCCCTTCTTGTGTCTACTTAGTGATAGCATTAGTGCTGAAGAGAACAGGATTGGGGGCATTTCAAAGGCTGGATCGTTTATTTCTCGTAGGCCATAAAAGGAAAGGGGAGCAGTCCCCTTTCTCCCATGTACTAGTAACTTCTGGGCAGAATGGAAAGCTGTCCTCATTTTCCAAGAGCAGAGGGCCCGCACTCCCAGAAACCACTCACCTTGGTGGAGGCAGCCAAGCTCCATGGAAGCAAAGTTCCAAGCACTGGCCCCCCAGGATCTAGCATCGGTGCTCTGGATAATGGTCACATTCATCCTCCCAGGGGTCCCTCAATCTCAGTGGACAACTAACTACCCTGATTTCTCACTCACTGGGCTGGGGGGCTGGTGAGGCGCTTCTGTCCCCAGCTGTGGGGGTCCAGGTGGCCTCGGGCAGAGGAGAGGATGTTCCTGGGTTGCATGCACTCACTCATTCTTGGCCATTCATTGAGGGTCTACCATGTGCAAGGTACAGCCTGAAGGCCCGGAGCTTCAGGACAGTTAGGCACTGCCTTTGCCCTAACCTGGCTCACTGTTTACCGACACGCGTGGAGATAAAAATTGCTTTTGCTACTGAAGATCCCCACACATTTTGAGAGAATCATTCCCTCCTTGCCTCAACCATGTGTAACACTGTTAATTCCAGACCCCATCTCTCTCCCACCATCATCACTGGCCCAGGCATGGACCAGCAGGTGAAGCAAGCTGATAAGAAAGCTTTATTAGCATCTTCTCCAGCTGGAGCCTGCAGGCACCATAATCTTTTCTTCTTATTTTTCATGATGATCTGAGGATGTGACCCATGGTGCTATGAATGGAACTTTTTTCAATTAAACTTTTGAATTGGCTATTGGGGTATATAAAAATATAATTATTTTAATGACTTTGCATTTAGCGACTTCATTAAACTCATTTATTCATTCTAATAATTTGATAGGGGATTTTCTTGGGTTTTCTGAACAGATGATTATTTTAACTGCAAATAAAGAGTTTTGTTTGTCTCTTTCCTTCCAGTTACTATACTGCTAATTTATTTTCCTGGTTATTGCTTTGGCAAATAGCTTCGTAAAACATTGAATAGCTAGCTGGTCAGGAGTGGGTATATTTGTAGTGTTTTTTATTTTAATGCAAATAATTCTAAAGTTTCACAATTAACACATGAAGTCATTTTTTAAAAAATATGTTTTTATTGATTTCAGAGAGGAAGGGAGAGAAAGAGAGATAGAAACATCAATGATGAGAGAGAATCGTTGATCAGCTGCCTCCTGCATGGCCCACATTGGGGATTGAGCTCACAACCCGGGCATATGCCCTGACCAGGAATTGAACTGTGACCTCTGGGTTCATAGGTCGATGCTCAGCCACTGAGCTATACCAGCTGGGCCATGAAGTCACTTTTTTAAAAGGAAAATAAGCATGTATTATTAATAGAAATTTGTATATATTCCTTATAACTTTTTATATCAGTGGTAGTATACTGTACATGATGTTATACACCTTCTTACTAGTAAACCTATATGAATATGTCTGTCCATGTTTTGAATTTGTATGGAAGGATCTAGAAGAAACTGGGAACATTAGGAGCTTGCAGGGAAGTAGCTGAGTGGCTGGCAGGACATTTAGCTCTAAGTACCACTTTAGCCGTGCACCTAAGATTTGATATGTAATACTTTTAATATTCTTCGGTTCAAAGTATTTTCTGTTCCATTTGTGGTTTCCTTTTGCTTGTTTAGAGTGCTTTTTTTAGTTTCCAAATTTTTGGAAGTTTGACTTCAATTTAATTGCACTGTGGACGGAGGATGTGGACCTTATTTTATTTCTCTGAAAATATTGTGATCTAATACACAGTCAATTTCTAAGAGTTCCACACATACTTGGAAATAATGTATTCCCTATTTAGTGAGTACAAAAATGTTTATATAGATTTTAACGTGTTGAATGTTTTGTTTAAATTCAAGTCCTACATATTTTTATTAGCTTTATATAACACTAGAGGCCCAGCGCATGACATTCGTGCACGGGTACGAAATTCATGCAAGAGTAGGCCTTCCTTCCCCTAGTTGCCGGCACCAGCTTCCCTCCGGCACCCAGGACCTGGGCTTCCCTCGCAGCCCAAGCTTCGTCTGGAAGGGCCTTCCAGTCTAATTAGCATTTACACTTTTGTTTTTATAGACTATAGGCCTGGCGCGTGAAATTCGTACACGGGTACAGTCTCTAGGCCTGGCCTTCGATCAAGGCCATCTTCCCCAGCTGCCGGCAGCCAGCCCCACCCTCCACTGCCACCCACCCCCAGTTCCCTGTTCGCCATTGGGCGATTGGAGACTGCCGGCTGGGGCGGAGATTGGCCGTTCCAGCCCGCTTGCTGGCCCCATCCCCCAACACTGGTAACCCTCTGCATGTGGGGTGACCAGTGAAGTGGAGGCCTTGGCCAGGCACTGACCACATCCACTGCCACCCACCCCCAGTTCTCCATTCCCCATCAGGCGATCAGAGCCTGCCAGCCAGAGGAAGGAACCAAGGGGTTGGCCAGCAGGCCCCAATCAGGCGATCCAGGTCTTGCAGACTGGGGGCAGCTCCTACGTTGAGAGTCTGCCCCCTGGTGGTCAGTGCACATCATAGCAACCAGTCGTTCCTTTGTTTGGTCGATTTGCATATTACCCTTTTATTATATAGGATTCATCTTGAGGTCAGCTAAAACTTTTCACTATGATAAAAGATTTTTTCCATTTTTCCTGGTAATTTGGTCAGTTTTGGTTTTTATAGTTTGAGGTTATATTGGGAAGACTATCCAGGTTGATGACTGCTATATGTTCCTAGAGGGCTATTTTTAAAAATATTATGTACCACCCTTCTTTGTCACTATTAATGTTTTTTGCCTTAAGTTTTATTTTATCTGATGGAAGTAGTATACCTTCTTCTTGTTAGTATTTGCATTGATATAACTTTCTCTACATTTATTACAATCCTTCTATGTGGCTTTGTCAGTATGCCCAGGATTTTTAAAAATATATCAGATAATCTCTATCTTTTCATTGGTGAATTTATTCCATTTATCGTTATCATAATTATTGGTATATTTAAAGTTATTTTTTACCATTTAATTCTGTAGTTTCAATTTGCCATCCTTTCCCCCTTTTTTTCTTTTCTTTTTTCCCATTTATTCTTCTGCATTGAAAAAGTTTTCTATGTTCCCTCTCTGTGGATGCAGAAGCTGTAGGTTCTGTTTATGTTTTTTTATTGTTATCTTTAACTATAATTTTAGAAAACATCTGGAGTCAATCAACATTTCTCTCTTCCTTTAAAACATGGAAAGAAACAAACTATTTTTAACTACATTTTGCTACTCAGCTTTTATTTTTGCCTACATTTTTGTTTTATCTCTTTTTTTAAAAAATTCAATATTTTATATAATTAATAGTTATACTGTATTGTATATTTGAAAGTTTATAAAAGATTATGTCTGAAAAGCTCTCATCATAAGAAAAAACTTGTAACTATGTGGTGATGAATATCAACTAGATTTATTGTGCTGATCCTCATGCAATATATATATATGTTGAATTATGTTGTACACCTAAAATAAATACAACATTACTTGTCAATTATATCTCAATAAAAGAAGAAATTCAATATTTTAACCTTTCATAGTTAAGTGTGCCAACACAGATGATCAATTCATCATTATTTTCTTGACTCCTATGCCTTCCCTTTGAGTTAATTTTTCTTCTTGTTGAAACATATATATTAATAATTATTTTAATGAATGGCTATGAGTAATGTATGTGTTTAATCTTTTTTGTTATTGTTGTTCATCTTCACTAGAAGATATTTTTTTCCATTGGTTTTTAGAGATAGTGGAAGATAAGGAGTAAAAGAGAGGAGGGAGTGAAACATCGATGTGAGAGAAACACATCAATTGGTTATCGCCCACACTCACCATGACCTGTGCCAGGAATGAACCTGCAACCAAGATATGTGCCCTTGAATCGAACCCCCAACCCCTTGGTGTGTGATCTGACACTCTATCCACTGAGAGCACTGGCCAGGGCTGTGTTTAATCTTTGTATGCCAAAACATTTCTTAATTTAGCTGAGGCTAAAATTTTTACGTTGTCATTTAATTTTCCTCATTACCGTGAACACATTTCTCTACAGTGAGAAGTGGTATAAAATAGTGGTTATGAACCTTTGGAACCAGATCAACTTAGTATGTGTCTCAACTCCTCCTGTGACTAACTGAGAGAGCCTCTCCAAGAGCTACTAAACTTCCCAAACGCTCATTTTCCTCAGCGGTACAAAGGGATAACAGGAATCCTAATCCCATAGAATTCTTGTGCGGATTAAATTAGGTACTATACATCGAACACTTGGTGTGGTGCCTGGTGCCTAGTACCACCCAAGTGCTAGCTGTAGTGGCACTATCTCCAACCTCTTCTGTTGCTGATGAGAAAATGAAGGTCAGTCTACTTGTGGTTCCTTTTTAGGAAATCTAGCCCTCCTCTCTGGTTGCCTTTAAGATTGTCTCTCTGTCTTGGATGCTCTGCAGCTTCCCTCAGAATGCACTTTCAGTTCACGGGCTCAGTCTTCCTACCGTTCTGGAAAATTCGGAACTATTATTCCTGTATTATTTTTTCTCTACTATCTCTCTGCAACTTCTATATGCTGTATATTGTAGCCTCTCAATCTACTCTCCATATTTCTTAACTAGAGGCCCGATGCAGGAAAAACATGCAAGAGTAGGCCTTTTTTCCCCCTGCTGCCAGCAGGCGCCCAGGACCTGGGCTTCCCTTGCAGTCCCCGTCTTGATCCGGAAGGTCGTCCAGAAGGACGTCCAGAAGGATGTCTGGTCTAATTAGCATATTATGCTTTTATTATTATTGATTGTTATTACACACTTGTAAACTTTTGTCTCTTTCCTCTCTCTATCTCTTCCTCTCTCTCTCCTATGTTTTGGGTGAACTCCCTGCTATTATCTTTCAATTCAATTTTTTTAATGACTGCACCAAGTTTAGATTCTATCCAATCTATTAGATTTTTTTATTTTAGGGATTATATTTTCTATTTCCAAGATTCCTAATTGGTTCTTTCTTATATCCATCTTTTTTAAAAAGCTCATTTCTGCCTATTTCTGTAACACAAATGTTCAATTATTATTTATTTTATATTATTTCTCTACTTTCTTATTTAATGCCTTATACGTATTTATTTTAAAATTCTTAGACTGTAATTTTATGTCACTTGCAGTGAACAATTTTTCAATAGTTGATTTATTGGTTACTAACTGTTAGAGATAGGTTTCTTCGTGTCTTTTGGATTTTTGGTTTGGAGAGTCGTTCTAAGCTTGATCACTTTCTCTCCTGTCTTTTTTCTCTCCACTCTCCTCCTTTCTTGTCAAGAAGTGTTGCAGTTTCCTCCATCAGCCTTACCTCAAACTCAAGCATGTCAAACTCGCCACTGGTGGGCCACATGCCTCGTTTAACTGAACCTTATGCTGGGGATGGCAGCTCTTGCTCATTGGCAGTGTGATGGCTCACTCAGCAAGCAGGTGGCTCAGTCCAGGTCCTGGTTCCTGCACTGTCCCAGTCACTGTCCACCTGATCATTTAGCTCCACATCAGCGATAGCATTGAGCAGTGGTCAGGGGGAAGTTCGTCATCTCTTGTCCTAAGTGGAGAAAACACCAGCCCTACATTCAGTCTTCAGGGGGAGCCCTGACCCCTGCCCCACTTGGAACAAGCATCTTTAGTCCATTTCCTGGGAACCAGACTAGCCCACACAGGTGCCAGAACCCGCCCACCTCTGCCTGCCTCTGCCCAGGAGCCAGCAGCACTGTGCCTCTCTCTCTTGTTCTAGTCTACAAAGGTGATCTCCTGTATGTGAGCTGAATTATGCCTTTTTACATCTTCAGTTCTTTAAAGTTTTATTTATAAATGCTATGTGTTTATAGCAGAAAGTGCGCCACAAACAGTCACGCCAATGCAATCTTAACCAGAAACGCTTCCTATTTTTTTCTATAATGTACAATTGCTACTGTTATAAGTACATAGATAAAAGGGCCACATCCTCTGGCTTTCATAAAATAAGCATCATCTGTGACCTTGGTCAACATTGTTTCCTCATTCTGGTAGAGGCTGACGTCAGGATGCCGTGGGCTGAGCGAAGATAAGAACTGGAGACACCAATAGCGAGCAAGTCTTTCAAAGACATTTCCCTGGGAAAGAGATAATGGGCCATTTTTATCTTGTTTAATCAGAGATTAAACAAGTGTGTATAATCATAGGATAAAAATAGGGAGGCGGCTGGGAGGTGGTGTAAATTAGGAATTGAGAACGTAGTCTTCCGATTTAGACTTGGGTTTCAATCAGAGCTCTCCCACTCACTATGTAACTTGAGTGTAAAATGAGAATAACAATAGGATCTACCTTATGGGGTAATAGGGAAGATTAAATAAGATATTGTGATGGACTTATCTGGTATAAGTATAGTGATTGGCACCTAGTAAACATACAGGTCTTGACCATAGTTATGACTAATGGCTCATATTTTATGTCAACTTGGCTAGACACTTAATAGAACACCAGCGTAGATGGTGCTGCGAAGATGTTTCCGAGATGGGATTAATATTTGAAACAGTAGACTGAGTAAGAATCACACTCCAGATGGTGGGTGGGCTGTATCCAGTCGATTGAAGGCCTCAAGAGAGAAAAACAGAAATCCCCCAAGGAAGAGGGAATTCTGCCTCCAGACTGCCTTTGGACTTGAGCTGCAACATCAAGTCTTCCTGGGTCTCCATCCTGCTGGCTTGCCCTGCAAACTTCAGACTTGCCAGAGCCAATTCCTCACATCCACCCCCCCTCCCCCCCTTCTCTACACACACACACACACACACACACACACACACACACACCCTATTGGAGTTCTGTTTCTCTGGAGAACACTGACTGAAACGGTTGGTATAGGAGGGAGAAGAGGGGAAATCATAAACAATAGTTAACTCTCCTGAGGAGTCAGAGTGTGAGTGCCTTAGGAAGGGGAGCCCCTTGGGGAGCTCTGGGATGGAGGGGAAGGCAGGAGGGGTGGGGGCAGCTGCGGTAGGCATGTCCCTTCTGATGGCTATTCTCTCCAGGAAGTAGGAAGTGAGGTCACCTCCTGGGCCCATGGAGGATGATGGGAAGTCAGGGTTCATTGGTGCTCAGCAAGCTCCCTGGGCGCACCAAGCTCATGGTCCATCCATGGAACAGGAGGCCTGGTGTGGGAGGAGAGAACAGCCAGCTGAATCGAGGGCTGGTCTCCACAGCAGAGGGAACTGCCAGTCTGTTAGCAAGCGAGGAGAGAGCTGGCAGGTGGTGGGGGCGGGAGCTTGGCCTTCTCCTCAGAGCTCTCCTCAGCACCTGCCCACTCCTTGTTCCCAAGGGAGAACTTGAAGGAGATTCCCACAGAGGGGTGATGGCTGTGCTCATCCTTGGCATATGCCAGCCTTTTCTCAGACACCTCTCTCACATGCAACCCGGGGGAGCTGGGAATAGGTTTCTTTTCAGAACAGACAGCTGCGTGTGAAGAGCAGGGCCACTGCCCCCAGGTTTACATCTAGGAATCGTAGAACCCAGGGCCTGAGCTGGGCGAGTTGGGCAAAGGCCAGCGAGTCTCCCAGGCAGGACCCAGGTCTCAGCAGTCCCAGCAGGGAGAATCCGGAGTCAGGGTTCCCGTCTCTCATTTGAATTTGGAGCGTCATGGGTGAACCAGAAAATTACCCAAATAACTGTCCCTGTGAGGGGTGTGCAGCTCACTTGCCTCGCACTTACAGGGCCTCGAGGCAGCCCCCAGCGAGGGAGCAGCGGTCTGAGAGAATCCCTTTTTTCTAGTTGTGGCCATTCCCCTTCAACCTCCACACTCTGGCCTCTCACCGCACTGTGTCCCCTCACCCAGGGTGGTCTTCACTTACCCTTGTGCCCGGAGAGGCCTTGGAGCTCAGCTCCAAGTCTGTGAGTGTCCCAGTCTGTGTCCTCTGCAGCCTGAGCTGAGCATCCACTGCTGCTCCAGCTGTGAAGGGGAGCGCGGGGTGAGGCCTGAATACCTCCCCTACCCCTGGTCTAGCTGATGGCAGCCAGGGCCAGTCAAACCCGAGAGGTGCTGGCTGGCTGAACTGAGGGAGGGGCCCCGCTCAGCCTCTTACCCCCAGAACTACAAACAGATGTCACAGATTCCTTCCTGGAAATAAAGCTCTGAAAGATTGGTTGATATGCAAATATAGAAAACGATGATCAAGTTTCTTTGCTGTACGAGGAAAAGATGGATGGTGGTGATGGCTGCGCAGCAACGTGCATGTACTTAATGCCACTGAACTGTGTACCTGGAAAACACTTAAGATGTTAAATTTTATGTTATGAGTACTTTACCACAATAAAAGACTTTTTAAAAAGAAAGAAAATGGTTAAATACCCTCCTATACAGATGGACATAGGTAGGTTTGAATACTGACTCTTCTGTTTCCTCCATGTCTAACAACCTTGATCGAGTTAACAACCTTGATTGTCACTTATGTGGACCCTGAGAAAGAAGATGCCTACTAAGAAGGGCTCCTGGTGGCTAACTGAGCTAAAATTATAAAACAAAACAAAACTAAAACAGCCTAGTAGCCATTTCTGCATAGGGGCCTCTCACACAAACTGCACTTCAGGGAGAGGGCTCCACTGAATGAACTACCTACTCTGCACTGAACTGCCTGCCTGCACTGTGTCTCTGCCATCTGACCCAGCCCTCATAAAGGAGTTCCTGGCGTCCTATTTCAACCAATAGTACTGAGGCCAAGCAGTGGTTCTATTCTGACCAATCAGGACAGTACCTTTTGTGTGGGGCGCGGCTACAGTGTTTTGAATAGGTTCAAGCCTTGGACTGATGAGAGGGCATAGTCCTCTCGTGGCCACGTGCAAGTCCCAGCGTGGAGGGCAGAGGCTTCCCAGCACAATCATAGCCAACAGCTATAGCTGTCAGCTTGAACCCGTGGTCTGAATACGTGGCCCCATGTGCCTGAGTGGTAGAGTTCAGGTGCATGTAGTGGAGTGGGATTGAAACCCATGAGAATGCTGTAAACATCTGGACCATGCCCTTACTTTGCCTCGTGGCATCTGCTATAAAATAAAGACATGGCTTGTGGGCGCTGGCGCTGTCCATCAGAGGGGCGGCGTCCCACCGAGATCCAGCTTTCATTCTCTTGTCTATCTTTTCTAAGCCTTTCATTGCCCCCACTCAGGGTCACTGAACCAGGCTGAGCTGGCATGGAATATAAGGTGCCCTGGGGCTGAGTATGCCATGGCCGTGCTGGATCCCCACACTTTTGTACCAATCAAACTGCAAAAATTTGGAGTCCTCATTTGCATGAGGTTAGACCAATCAGGGGCCAGGGATGGGGACTTCTGTCTATTTAAGCCAGCTCCCCTCCCTCTCTGAGGGTGAACTTTCCTTTTCCACTGAAGACTGTCTCCCTGACTGAGCTGAAACACTGAAGATGCCTCAGCAGAGCAGAGCAGCGCAAAGCAGGAGCCTGCAGGGGGGTGTAGCTGGTGAAGAGCCTGGCCCCAGGGCTGCCTCATAGCCATGGTGTTTTCAGTCTGTGCTGTATCACAGTTAAGCTGTTTTTCACTGAAGAAAGTTTCCTTCTTCACCTGTTGGTGTTGAATTGGTGCCAAAGACCATCGGTTGACACTATCATATTTAGACTTAAAGCAGGAGGCATTGTGAGTTCTAGATTGTGTTGAAAGGGATTTTGTTTGACTGGGTATGATGCCAGGTTGGGGCACTGACCCAGGGATTGGTTTGCATGTGATGGTTTGCTTAGGGGCAGTTGTTTGTATGTGACTAAGGGGGAAGGAGGCAGGTGTGTGCACAGGTGTATGAAGAGGCAAGGAGAACAGTGCATGTATTAGCTAGGGCTCCTTCAGTTACCAAAAAACAAAGGCCAGTTGAGTGAGTTTCAGCAAAAATTAGGAATTGACTGTGTGGCTTCCAAGCTGTCCCCTGAAGCCCAAGGTCAGGAATGCAGCAGAACCTCAGGAAAGATCTGGAACCAGGAACTAGATGGAAGGCCACCAAGAAGGTCTCTTCTCTCTACTTTCCTCTGTGCATTTGCTCCATCCCTATTTTCTGCAAACTTTCTCTGTGCTTCTTCCACGTGGTAACACACGGCTCCTGGGTTTCTTAGTACAGGTTTACCCCATGAGCTCCAGCGTAGACACCACCAGCTTCGTGAGAGTGGCACCCTGGTGCGGGTAAGGAAGCTCTGTGCCCTCTCCCATCTGGCTCTTCCCTGCGTTACATACTTTTATAATAAACTGGTCGTGTAGTAGGGAGTGAGGGAAGGAAGGAGGGAGGGAGAGAGACAGAGACAGAAAATATGAATGAATATATTTCCAGGGAAGGATACTGTTTGGGTTCCATGTCTTTTCTTTGCCACTCACTATTGTCAGGGGGAGAGGAAGCTTGGACTGCCCAGGCCTGGGCCCTGCGGGTCTATTAGCAGAAGAAGGGAAATGGGGGAGCTTGTTGAACAGAGAAAGAAGTGAACATAGTCCACTGTAGGGACAATTCCCTTCCCTGCTTCTCCCACCCCCACAGTCTTAGCCCAGCTCTGGTGCCCAGGCTCAGGCAGGCCGCCCCAAAGGACAGCTCCAATGCCTTACAATGGGCCATCCAAGTTTTTCCCAAAGTTTTTACCATAATAAATAATTCTGCAGCCAGTCTCCTTGTAGTTAGATCTTCACACACATTCTTGACTTATTACCATTTGTGAAAGTCAGAGTGAGAAAAGCCAGAAGAACAAGTCTTGAATAAGGAAACCTCTGGGTAATGAAGCAAGTCTTAGCCAGAACTTTGAGTTGCAAACAAGAAAAACTGAAGTCAAGCCAATTTCAGCAAACAGAATATTTATTGACTCCAGAAATGAAGGCTCCTGGAATGGAGTTGATTCCAGGCATGACTGGATGCAGAGACTCCATATCATTCTGTGTCTCCCTGTGTCCATTCCTCAGTTTTGAGATATTGGGCTCTTTCTGCTGCAGATGAGTTTCCTCCATGTGGTTTTGTGGGATACTCAGGGGAAACTGCAAATATGATCACTGGCAGGTTCAAGTTTACATCATCCAACCTCAGTAAAAGTAAGCTCCTCCCTCCCAATGCCGGATCCAAAATCCCAGAAGAATCTGATTGATTTTAGTAGGGTGACATTCCCACATCATGAACCCATCACTACAGCCCAGGGAACCTACCCTCTGGCCAGAGAAAGTGGACCTGTGATCAGTAGCCCCAAGAGACCCATGTGGCATGGAGGAGAGTCAGTTGCCAAAGGAAAGAAGAGAACTATTATGAGAATAAGTAGGTAAGGGCTGTTGGCAGCGCAAAAGAAAAAAGAAGCAAAAGTTGAGTCCTATAGGCTGCACACCAGTGTATCCTGCTGCATGGGGTTCAGGGTGGGACAAACAGGATGTTGTCTCCCTAAAAACAGAAATGAAACCCACTTCTGAGAGTCATGGTACACCGTGTAAACTGCACTAAGGCATGGCCTCCAAGCGGTGTTTATGAATCTATGTTTTTGCCTGTGGATACAGTGAAGGACCTATCCCTTCTTTGAGAAATGGTACAATTTTGATGAGAACATCCTTTTCCCCCTAAAACCATTGCATGACTCCTGATTTCTAGCAAAATCCAAGTCTAACTCCACTCCAGTGTGCAACTGCTCTATAATGCAAAGGAAGAGCTTAAGCTCTAGGGTCAGCAGACCGGTTTGCATTGCATGTTACACAACCTCTCACACTCCAGTTTCCCCACTTATAGAAGTGAAATACTGTTTCTTCAAAGCATTTGCTTTTAAGCTTTTTATTGTAGAACATTTTGACCATACTCAAAAGTAAACACAATAGTACAGTGAACCCCAAGTACACATCACCCAGCTTCAATAATTATCACCACATGGCCGATCTTTTTTGATCTATATTCCCCACTGACTGTCCCCACACCCTGCTCTTGGAATATTTTGAAACAAATTCCAGATATCATTTCCTCCATAAATGTTTCAGTATGTATCTCTAAAAAATAAGAACTTTTCCCCCCTAAACAACCACCACATCATCGTCATGCCTAAAATTATTAACCGTGTTGCCTTAATATTCAAAAAATTGGAGCTCAAATTTCTTTATTGTCTTTTGAATTGTTTCTCATATTTGATTTATTTGAATCAAGATCAAAACAAGGATCAATATATTGCATTTGGTTGATATGTCTCTGAAGTCTTGTTTAATCTCTAGGTCCCAACAATTTTCAATACAAAGTCAATTATATTCTGAAGCAAATTTACCCAATGTTGTTCAGTTTTTGAACAGTTGGTTTTTTTTTAAATAGGGATCCAAACAAGTCCAATCATTTCATTTAGTTTATTTGTCCATTAAATCTCTTTTCATCTCTAAGTTTCCTTCCTTTTTTTTCCCCCCTTCTAATTTTATTTATTGAAAACATTCAGTCATTTGTTTTATAGTTTTCTTGTTCAGGATTCTGCTGATTGTATTACTGGGGTGCTACTTAGCATGGGATGGGAGGCTTCTAGAATCTGGCATTGCACATCCCTTGCAGAGAAGTTGACACTGAAACTTACTTGCTGAGTGACTAGGGGCAAATTCCTCAATTTTTTCAAGCCTCAGCTTTTTCATCCTGAAAGAAGATAAGGATACTCAACTCTTAAAACTATTGGGAGGATTAATCAAACAATGCATAGTAGGGATTGTGTGTGAGGCATGGAACATGGTGAGTGCTAAATTAATTTTTTACTGTTGGGGGAAACAACCTAAGTGTGTGTGTGTGTGTGTGTGTGTGTGTGTGTGTGTGTGTATACATATATATATCTCTCCAGCAACTGAAATGGTGGAATGACCAGAACGACCGAAATGACTGGTGGTTATGACACACACTGCAGCAGCCAACCAGTCTGATCTGGGCCCTGATAGGCCCCCAACACCCTGATCGGGGGAGGGGGCAGCTGGCCAACTGCCCGCAGTCCCTCCCCCTGCCAGCTGGGCCCAATAGACCCTCATTGGGGTGGGCTGGCCAGACCCCACTGGTGCACGAATTCATGCACTGGGCCTCTGGTAAATAGATAAAAGGCTAAACTAGACGTGGTATATATCATACAATAAAATATTATCTAGCCCTAAAAAAAGAAGGGCATTTTTACACAGGCCACAAGAATAAACATCAAAGACATTATGTTAAGTGAAATAAGCCAGGCACAAAAAGACAAATATTGTATACTAGAGGCCCGGTGTAAAAAAATTTGTGCACTCGGGGGGTGTCCCTCAGCCCAGCCTGTGCCCTCTCGCAATCTGGGACCCCTCGGGGGATGACCACCTGCTGGCTTAGGCCCGCTCCCCGGGGGATTGGGCCTAAGCTGGCAGTCAGACATCCCTCTGGCAGCCTGAGAGCCCTCGGGGGATGTCCACTTGCCAGCGGGGAGCAGGCCTAAGTTGCAGTCGGACATCCTTAGCACTGCTGAGGAGGCAGGAGAGGCTCCCACCACCACCGCTGTACTGGCAGCCATCAGCCTGGCTTGTGGCTGAGCAGAGCTCCACCTGTGGGAACGCACTGACCACCAGGGGCAGCTCCTGCATTGAGCGTCTGCCCCCTGGTGGTCAGTGTGTGTCATAGTGACCAATCATTCCCAGTTGTTCTGCTGTTAGGGTCAATTTGCATATTACCTTTTATTATATAGGATAGAGGCCTGGTGCATGGGTGGGGGCTGGCTAGTTTGCCCTGAATGGTGTCCCGGATCAGGGTGGGGGTCCCGCTGGGGTGCCTGGCCAACCTGGGTGAGGGGCTGATGGCTGTTTGCAGGCTGGCCACAGCCCCTAGCCACCCAAGCTCCCAGTGGAGGCTGGCTGGAAGCAGGTATCTGGGATTTATTTATCTTCTATAACCAAAACTTTGTTGCCTTGAGCAGAGGCCACAGCCGGCCAGGGCAGGCGGGAAGCTTGGCTTCCTCCATTGCCGGGGCAACCAAGCCTCCTGCTTGCTCCAGCTTTGTGGCTGCCGGCTGCCATCTTGGTTGGGTTAATCTTCATATAGTCGCTCTGATTGGCTGGTGGGCATGGCTTGGGTGTAGCAGAGGTGCGGTCAATTTGCATGTTTCTCTTTTATTAGATTAGATGATTCATCCTATAAGAATAGTTAAATTCATAGGCTCACAAAGTAGAAACCTAGTTGCCAGAGGCTGGGAGGAAGGGAAAACAGGGAATTGTTTAATGGGTACAGAGTGTCAGTTGGGGAAGATGAAAAACTTCTGGAGATGGATGGTGGTGATGGTTGCACACAAAGTAAATGCACTTCATGCCACTGAACTATACACTTAAAAAATGGTAAATTTTGTTATGCATATTTTGCCATCATTTTTTAAAATGCTGTTACATGAATTAATCTCATCTAGAACAATAGCCTCCAGCTGCACCCCTGCCTTTCATTTCATGCCTCTTGGAGATGACTGGCACAATTCAAATTACAGGCTATGATCATAAAAGAAAATGAACTTAACTGAACTGAAATCCTGGCCTGCATCCTCAAATCCACAAATGCTCATTAAGCATTGGCTCTGAGCTAGGCCTGGCTGAGGGCCATGGTTTGGGAATGGGGAGAATGGGAGAATGCAAAGGAGTCTAGGACACAGCTCCTGGTCTCCAAGGCCTTCTAATTCTCATCAAACTGGGGACATGAACCACAGGACAAGTGTCTCCTGAGGGTAAGAAGGATCAAGCAGTCTATCCTGATCTTCCATTCCATCTTCGGTAAAATACAGGCATTCCATGTTTTATTGCACTTCCCTTTATTCTGCTTTGCAAATATTGCATTTTTAAAAATTTGAACATTTGTAGCAACCCCACGTTGAGCAAGTCCATCAGCGCCATTTTCCAATAGCATTTGCTCACATCGTAGCTCTGTATCACATTTTGGTAATTCTCACACTATTTCCAACTTTTTCATTATTGTCATGTTTGTTATGGTGATCTGTGATCGGTGATCTTTGATGTTACATTCTAGACGTCATTAAGAATATTTGTGATTCATGGGAAGAAGTCATAATATCAACATTAACAGGTGTTTGGAAGAAGTTGATTCCAGCTTTCATGGATGACTTTGAGGGGTTCAAACTTTCAAACTTCAGTGGAGGAAGTAACTGCAGATGTGGTGGAAATAGCAGGAGAACTAGAATTCAAAGTGGAACTAGAATTCAAGATCTGACTGAATTGTTGCAATCTCGTGATAAAACTTCAACAGGTGAGGAGTTGCTTCTTGTGAATGAGCACAGAACATGGTTTCTTGAGATGGAATCTACTCCTGATGAAATGCTGTGAAGATTGTTAAAATCTTCACAGACAGCAAAGGACTTAGAGTATTATATCAATTTAGTTAATAAAACAGTGACTAATTTTGAAAGAAGTTCTGTGGGTAAAATGCTAACAAACAGCCTCACATGCTGCAGAGAAATCATTTGTGAAAGGAAGAGTCAATTGATGTAGCCAACTTCACTGTTGTCTTATTTTAAGAACCTGCCACAGCCACCCCAATTCTTCAACAACCACCACCCTGAAAAGTCATCAACATCGAGGCAAGACCCTCCACCAGCCAAAAGATCACAGCTCACTTTGGCTCAGATGATGGTTAGCATTTTTAGCAAAAAAGTATTTTTTCATTAAGCTAGTACATTGGGGTTGTTTTTTTTTTTTTTGGACATAATGCTAGTGCACACTTAATAGACTACAAGAATAAACATAACTTTTGCATGTATTGGGAAACTGAAAAATTCCTGTGACTTTATTGCAATATTCACTCCATTGCAGTGGTCTGGAATGAGAACCTCAATATCTCTGATGTATACCAGAACCAAAGATTTATCTAAAGTGTTGTCATGGGCAGTATCATCATTTTGGATGAGGCTGTTCTTTCTCCAGGGGAATATGCTCAGGAGTTTTTATTAGTTTATTTGTTTTTTTATGCTAAGAATTAACAAAACTTTGTCTTAATAATTGCTTTTGTCAACCTTTATGACATTAACTAATTAATATAATATTTGCCAAGAAACACATCTTCATATTTTGACAATTTTTGTTTTGTAAACACATGGAAAACTTTGACAGATGGGCATTCCACAAACAAACTGTGCCAATATATCTATTGTTGCTCTTAATAAACCTGGAGAGGATAGAGTAGTAGGCATAGCCATGTTCCTACAGTTGAACTGTGAAACCGTAAGACATTAAACAAAAGTTAAAATGAAAAAAAAAAAAATAAAAAAAAAAAAAAAAATAAAGTGTTGTCATGGGGACTGTGTCCTCCCTTGCCTCACCCCACTTCCTATCCTCCCCACTGTGCCACCTTGAGGCCTGGAGGAGGCCTCGGCCCCTGACCACATGAGCACCTGGGGGACAAGCAGATTCTCCTGAGCATTTGAACAAAGAATCCCAGAGAGGGAATGGCGGGGGGTGACCAGGAGCCTGACAATTGAGGAGACCCAGGCTGGTTGGGGCTGGTCCTCTTGAAGGCACCTGCAAACAGGAGTCCACAGAGTGGGGAGGTCTTTAGGGAGAACCTGTAGGACCAAGCCAAGGATCAGAAAGGAGCGAAGACAAGAGAGGAGGTGGAGAAAGACAGAGACAGGTGATGGACAGGTAGGCAGATGGAGAATAGAAATTTATTTCTCACCGTTCTGGAGGCTAGAGGTCCAAGATTGGAGTGCCAGCACAGACAGGTTCTGCTGACCATGAGCCCTCTTGTGGGTTGCAGACAACCATCAGCTCCTTGTGTCCCCACACGGCGGAAGAGGTGAGGGAGCTCTATGCAGTCTCTTCTATAAGAACAAGTGTCCCATTCATCAGGGCTCCACCTTCATGACAAGCACCTCCAAAAGACCCTACTCCTAATGCCATCCCATTGGGCATTAGGATTTCAACATATGAATGGGGATGGGGAGGGACACAAACATTCAAGCAATAGCACAGCCCAAGTCTCATCATTGCCTTGCAGTGCCCAGCATACAGTAGGCACTCATTATATTAGCTGAATGTACAAGCTACTTAGAATATATGTGGGAGGTGGAGAAGGTCAGTTGGAAAAGCAGGCTGAGGGCTGACTGCAGAGGACTGTCATTTCAAGGTTTTAATGCGGGAGCAATATGATAAAAATGTCGCTTCAGGAAAATGATTCTGCTCTTGTGAGCATTGACTCTGGACCTGCCGAGACAACAAGGCATGGATACATGGCCCACATCCGTCCTTGGAAATGCAGAGCAATTGTCCCAGTGAACCAGGCTCTAAACTGGCTGAGCCAAGAATTAGTTCAAATCTCCCAGTTGGAGAGGTCTCAGCTCTTTCTATGACAAAAGGCAGTCATTTACGCTGATTCGATGGGATGTCACGGTAACCACTCAATGAAATCATATAAAGCTGCCCACTACCTGTCGTCCCACCAAGACCTCAGTCCTCTGAGCCTGCCTGTCCCACCTACCATGCCTCCCCTGGAGAGTACAGGACCTGGGGTCCCTTCTCACACACCCTTGGCTCTGATTCCATCTCAGATTCTGTCTGTGGCGTTTGGCTGCCTGCAACAGATCTGGCCCTTCTCGCCCAAGCTCCAGGCCCAGGGAATCGATTCACACTCTGCACAAGCGCAAGGTGACTCCTCGTCCACTGGCCAGGCTACCTGCCGCCACCTTGAGAGAGGCAGTATGGCAGAATGACCAAGTCCAGGTTTTGGTTTAATCCTGGCTCAGCCACTGACATTTAACTCCATTTTCGTCAGCTGATAACAATGTCCAATTCACAGGGCAGCTGTGGGGAGCAGGCGAGGGATTTGAGACATCAGAGGAGGCATGCAAGCCACCCTTATGAAACCAACACTGTAATAGAAGAACGCAGCCAAGTCACTTTCACGTATGAAAGGTTAAAATTCGGTCAAGTGAATTTCACCAAGTGCCTTTAGTTCATCTCATTGACAAATGCTTCAAACTAACCCTGAGCTTACACTGACCCTACGGGTGTCATCATGGATTTCAGCGAACTCGCACACGGCAGATACATGCAGCCGTCTGATTTTGTTCCTGAACATAGCCTTGCCTGGATTCAATACATATCTCCCCCTCCAGGCATCCTGGCTGAAAGTGGACAGAGAAACCGAGTTGCCTCATGCTCTATTGGATGAAATGTGGTGGGTGTGCCCCATGGGAACATGTGCGGAAGTTAGAAGCCACAAACTAGATGCATATACATGTAACATGGGCACATCTTTAAAAAACATGGTATCTGAGACTGTGCCAGGCACCATATAAGTACTTGACATAGATTAAATTATTTAGTCCTCACAAATCCTAGGAGGTTAGGGTTATCCCCAATGTACAGAGAAGTTCAGTAACTTGCCCATGTTCTATAGATAGTGAATGGAGAGGCTGAGATTTGAACCAGGCAGCCTACATGCTTCACCTCAATACTGTACTAAATACACACACGTATGCACATGCATACACACTCACATACACACGCACACACATGCATGCACCCATGCATCACAGCAAGGTCTTTGGCACACCAGCATTCTGCCCAGGAACTGCCAGTTTGTTCTCAATCTACCTTGGCCCTTCCCCTGCTCCTTTCTGTATCACAGGGAGCTACAATCCCCAGATTCCCTTGCCTCCACCTTTCAATGGTTGAGGTAAGAGGAAGCTCTGGTAGAAGATTGAAGGTTGGGAGGAAGGGACAGCCAGGGTGCTTCCCCCTCTTTATTTCTGTGGTTTCTCCCACAGCCCCGGGGCCTTTTGTGGCTTCTGCTCCTTCCAGAAGGTTCCTCCCCTAATTGTTTCACATCCCACCAGGCAGTCCCCACTTTGGAGGCCCAGCCGTAAGCCCTAGCTCTGGACTCTGGTTACATCACTCTTTCCATTGTCCCTTCAGCTCAGGGGTGGGGGTGGGGGTTCCCTGGGATAGTGATGTTTATCTTCTCAGTTCTCCCATCACTCATCTAGCCAATTCCCTATAGTGTTTCCTCCGTTTGAAAGATCTAGTGTCGTTTCTGATTTTCTTTCTAGATACTGATTAATAAATCATTTAGCTCAATTGTTAGAGAATCATCCCTATATGCAAAGGTTGTGGGTTCAAACCCTGGTCAGGGCACATACAAGAATCAACCAATGAATGCACAGATAAGTGGAACAACAAATCGACGTTTCTTTCTCTCTCTCTCTCTCTCTCTCTCTCTCTCTCTCTCTCTCTCTCCCCCTTCCCCTCTAAAAAGAAAATAATAAATAAAAACATATTCTTACTTTGGTGGAAGGACTGGCTGTGAGTCACGATGCTTTGGATGGAACACTGGGTTTCATTGCCTATTGTCCTTGGACTTCGGATTTCTAATTCAGTGTTGATATTGGATTAGGGGTGTGTGTGTGTGTGTGTGTGTGTGTGTGTGTGTGTGTGTGTGTTGTAAGTACATTCCTATTCAAATGCACAAATATACATACATACATACACATATATATGTATGCCCATGTACATATGTATATATGTGCATACATGTTCAATAATACTTTTCCCCCCAGAGATAGATTGAATTCAAGGGCACTATGAATCACTTAGGGCACGTGCACAAGGAGTAGAGAATGAGGATGAAAAAGAGAAAACAGACAAACAGAAAGTCCTGGTACTGACCAAGAATGATACCAGGACATAAGTACTATCTGAACTTGAGGTCTCATCCAAGTAATTCTTCATGTCCCTCTGTACATGGAGACGCCTCCCAAGTTTGGGGGGAAATGTTTGACTTCAGACACAGCATTCACACCACAGATATGACGTACAGAACTGGGAGGCGGGCTAGCTCCCCATTTGAGCCTCGAAGTGCCTCTCCCGGGGCTGGGGCTGCTGACTCCCATGTGCTGTGAGGTCTGGCAGCCCCCATGTCAAGGCAGGGGCGGGGGGAGGGTTAGAGAAGGAGTAAAAGTAATAGAGGACAACCAGCAGCGTCTGCCACACACAGACGCTGGAGGGTAGGCTGTGCTGTGAGGAGATAAATAAGATTTTTTGAGTCTCAATGAGGGAACCTGCCACCCCCAGGCAGGAAGCAACTGGAAAGCAATGCATGGCAGTGCAAAGCAGTGGTTCTTAACTTTTAGACGTGCTGCCCCCCAGGGCTAGGAACATCCCTGAGCACCTTACACATCCACGCTGTGTGCTCCTGAAGCGAAGGGAAGCCCCTGAGGGCTTGTAATCACAGTCCCTTCTGCTTGGACCTCGCGCTGGGAGAGCCTGCTCCGCGGATGCGGCCGCGCTGGTGGAAGCAGGCAGCCCGGGAAGGCTGCTAGCGCCATCTAGTGCTCAAACGACAACCGGCTCAGCGCGCACCTCGGAGCTGGGATTTCAAGCCACCTCTGCTCTGGTCTCTCCAACCCCACACCTGCCTTTTCAAAAACGTCACAGCTTGCCAACTTGCAAATACGTACTGGGAAATCACTTTGCCTTACGATCTTCAAGGAATAAACCTCCCGAGCCCACTGCCAGTAGAGCCCGCGAAAGTTGCCAGACAATGACCTAACTCTAAGGGGCTCCTCGCGAGTTGTGCATTCTGGGCTTATAAAACCCACCGCGGCAGGCACAGAATCCCGGGAAACTTGGCATCCAAAGTTCATCTTCAGCATCGCTCAGGGGCCACCTGAGCTTTTCCTAGAAGAAAAATCTCTCTCTGCTTTCCAGAGCTCCCCACTGCCACTAACTAAATAACTATTTCAAAACGGTTGTTGGTTCACACTGAACATTTAGAACACTTTCTTTTCTCCTTGGAGGGGGGAAAGGGGGCTGTTTCGGGGTTCTTTGAGCCCTGATCTCCTCACCAGGATTCTGGGCGTGGATGGCTTAGCTCTCCCACCCTCTGTGTCTTAGGACACTGCAATCAGGCTCAGTCCTGAAAAATGAATTAAAATGAATTTTCGGCTGCAACTGCTGGAAAGGGGCCCTGATGTATTTATAATCAGCTAATATCGTCATTCAACAGGAAGGAATAATAATAAACTTGAACGCTGAGTTAGGGTGCAAGATGTGGGAACCCACAGTTGTGTGTTGTTCTTGTTGTTCTGAAATAGTTGAGGAAGAAAGACAAGAGGCAAACGCTGAGTGTGGCACAAATGAAATCACAAATGTCAAAACCGCTTTGACACTCCGGGGGGAATAAATAGAACTTTCTTGTCTTTTCCATCACAGACTTGATTGCTACTTTGATCATCTTTCCCTAATTACTCAGTCAGTGATTTCACCTCATCCTAAAGCCACTGTCACACAGCCGCACCTGTGACTCTCTCGTCCCTCCCCCCTCCCCGAGCTCCCCGCCCTCTGGACCAGGCAAAGGGAAGCTTAGGGAGAAGTAGGGGAGACTTCCCTTCCCTGCTTTTCCAACATCAGCAACATGCCAAAGGTGCTAGGGGGAATTTTGTCTTTCAGTTTAGGCTGAGTTATGATGAGTGCCTTCGACCTTCCCATCAGCCTCTCAATTCAGGCCATTTCACAGCATCTTTTCTGCAGCTGAGACGAGTTTGTGGCGGCAGAGTTGTTCGATGCAGCCTTGGGCTGAGGAGCGGCTCAGTTGTTAAACAGCCTTGCTCTGGAGTCGTGCTGGCAACGAGGAACAGCCCCGAGTTAAGGGGCCATCAGGGCAGTGCAAAGAGGGAGAGTGCGTCCTGGCTAATGATTCAGCACAATGGCACGGCCCAGCGCTGTCTATAGGTGTACTTACCGCCAATGAATTGGAATATAATAAAGTCAGCTCATTCACTATTTAGCCAGTGTTCATTGAGAGCATTAGCTCTGCCAACTGCAATGAGCTGACTGAAGGGAACTACACTAGAGGGGAGGAGAGTCCAATGTCTAGGTCAGGTGCGTGGCCTGTTCAGAGAAGAGCAGGAAGGCAGGTAGAGCTGGAGGTACACAGGGTGGGAGATGAGTCTAGGAGGTGGGAGCTCGGGCTGGAAAGCCACATCATGTCCTGCTCTCTAGGCCACCTTGAACGGAGGGAGGAAGTGGGTGCTGGCCAGCAAGCAGGGTAGGTGCAGCAAGCTCTCAGTGGGTGGAAGAGCAATGAATCGGGGAAGGAGATGCTGGGGAGAGTTAACCCACTGACTTCCTGTCAGCCATCTACCTCAGAGTGAGAAGATACGGACCAGAGCTTAGGCTGGGAGTCAGCTGCCTGGGTTTGCATCCAGCCTCCCTCAATTACTTCCTAGGGACCCTGAGCAAAGGGCTGTGCCTTGACTTCCTCACACATAAAATAGGAATGAGAATAATGCCACCCTCTACCCCATGGAGTTGTTGAGGGGATGACATTAATTAATGCATAAAAACACCCAGGAGGGTGCCTGTCACACAACAATCTTTCGGAATGTGCTAGCACTATCATGGCGGCTACTGCTGTTGTGAGGGGAGGGGCTGCAGGGAGCAGGGAGAGGACATTTTGGAGGGAGGTGAGCTGAGCTGCCTGCTTCCCAGCTTTGCCTGGGGCAGTTCTGAGCCAGGCAGGTGCCATTCATAAAAGGCAGGTGCCAGAGGGGCTGGGGGAAAACACACTTTCATTAATCTCCCTGACTGTAAAGCCAAAGTCAAAGTTGCTTCTGATTCCCAAACTCTTCTTTACCTTCTCAGGACTCATGACTATCCCCTTCTCCTGGGGTAGGAGCTAAGTTAGGGAGGGAGAGGTAGGAAATAGAAGGAAGTTGGGCTCAGAGCCAGAACACCTGGGTGGGAGTTTTCGCTCAGCCTCCTGTCAGCTAAGTGGCCTTGGGCGAGAGCTTTCACTGGAGTCTTGATTTCTTCAGCCCGAGAGAGAAGCCAATGGCTTGAGACCTGCCTCTGTGGAGCAGTGGTGGGGCACGGGCAGTGGTTCCCTGTTCTGGCTGCAGAGTCATTCTGGCTCGAATTCTGTCCTCTGTTGGCTGTGGATCTGGGTGAGTTACCCATTCTCTCTATGCCTCAGTTTCCTCAACTGAAAAATGGGGTAATAATAGCTTCCACCCTGTTATGGGCTGAGTTGTGTTCCCCACAAAATTCATATCTTTGATAAGTCTTAACCCCTAGTACCTCAAAATGTGACTGCATTCAGAGACGGGGTCATTAAAGAGGTAATTAAGGTGAAAGGAGGTCATTGGGGTGGGCCCTCATCCAATAAGACAGGTGTTCTTATAAGGAGAGGAAATTAGGGGACACACCCAGAGGGAAGACCAGGGAGAAGGAGGCCATCTACAAGCCAAGGAGAGAGGCCTCAGAAGAAACCAACCCTGCCAACACCTTGATCTTGGACTTCCAGCCTCCAGAATAGTGAGAAAATAAATTTCTGCTGCTTAAGCCACCCGTCCATGCTACTGTGTTATGTCTTCCCGAGCAGATTGAGAGGTTAAATGAGATGATGCCTGTGAGATGCTTTGAATAGGGCCAGGCCTGCAACCAGGGCTCCACACACGCCAGCCAGGAGCCCACTGAGGCGGGTCTGGCAAAGAATGACATTTTATTTTTTAATGTTTCAATTACCATTTGCATTCAGTATTATTTTGTATTAGTTTCAGGTGTACAGCATAGTGGTTAAACAATCATAAACTTTACAAAGTGACTCCCCTCAATATTTCTAGTACCCACCTGGCACCATTCTTAGTTATTACAATACTAGAGGCCCAGTGCATGAATCCATGCACCGGGTCCCTCGGCCTAGCCTGCGCCCTCTCGCAATCCAGGACCCCATGCTGTACTTTACATCCTTGTGTCTATTGTATAACTGCCAATCTGTCTTTCTCAATCCCTTCACCTTTTTCACCCAGTGCCTCAACCCCCAGTACCCCTCAGGCAACCATCAGCCTGTTCTCTGTGTCTATGAATCTGTTTCAATTTTGTCTATTTGTGTATTTTGTTCTTTAGATTCCACATATAAGTGAAATCATATGGTATTTGTCTTTCTCTGTCTGACTTATTTCACTCAGCATAATACCCTCTAGGTCTATCCATGCTGTTGTACATGGTAAGGTGTCATTCTTTTTATGGCCGAGTAATATTCCATTGTGTAAATGCCCCACTGCTTTTTTACCCATTCATTTATTGATGGGCACTTGGATGAGGCTCCCACGTTTTCAAAGCCTGAGGTGGGCAGGAGCTGGCTGTGCTGGGGAAGCCAGAGACTGCAGGCCATGAGGAGTCAGACCCTTCCTTCCTCCAGCAGAGCAGCAACCCGGGTTTGGGCCCCAAATGTGCCTTGATTTCCTCATCAATAAAATAGTGGTGGGGATGGGGCGGGGGAGGTAATGGTAGTAGTTCTCATGGAGCCGTGAGGATACACGTATGTGGGGAACTTGGTGCCATGCCCTGCACATGGGAAGAGCCCTAAGTGTCGCTCCCTTTGTTATTCATACCAATAATAACAAGCCACGTTTCTCCAGCACTTATGCCAGGCGTCTAAAAGCTTTCCTTGGAACATCGCATTTAGTCTCCTGACAGCCTTTAAGACAGGAGCGGTGGTAATTTCCCCTTTACAGTTGGGGGACCGAGGCACATGGACATTGTGTCCAAGAGCACATTGCAAAGGATGCGGCCAAGGCGGGACATTATCCGAGGCAGCCGGCCCCCAGGAGTGGACCCTGCCTGGCAGCTGAGGCCAACACCGTCTTGGCAGAGAACACTCCATGGGTGCCTTCACTCAAGGCGTCCCAAAGACCTACCCACCCACCCCGCCTCCCGCCAAATAACGCAGCTGCGGGCCTCCCAGGCCCGCTCCGCATCTGCAGGGAACCAAATCCTTCTCCTCCCCCAGAGGCCAAGCTGAAGGTTAAATCTGCAGCAAGCTCCGAGGCGCCCGCGCCCACCCGGCGGTCTCTGCTGAGGACTGACATGTTTTACTCTTGCACTGCCGAAGGGGCAACGCCCGGAGGAGCGCGAGGAGCAGAGCAGACGGTGTTCCTCCTCCGGCTCACTGGCGGAGAACCCAGCGCGGAACAGATCTCCTCATTACAGTTTGGTGATGCGCCATTTCTCTCCAGGAAGGGGAGAGACTGTGGGTGCCTGTGCGGAGCCTTTGCAGATGGCTCCTAATAATGCCAGAGAACCGGGGTGGGGGGGTGGCAGGGCAGGCCTGGCAGAGGGGACAGTGACACAAGTCAGGGCGAGTCGTGGCTGGCAGAACCCCGTCCACATCTGTCTCCTGAGAGCTCCAACTGCTGGGCTCTCCAGGGACCTTCTGGTTGGTTTAAAACAACAACAAACTATGAGTCTCTGAACTCATATTCTTTTAAAAATATATATTTTTATTGATTTTTAGAGAGAGGAAAGGAGAGGGAGAGAGACAGAAGCATTGATATGAGAGCGAGGCCCAGGCATGTGCCCTAACCGGAATTGAGCCAGCAAGCTTTCAGTGCGCAGGGCGATGCCCAGGGTCTGTTGGATCATGTTATCAAGCCCATCCCTGGGCTCGGCCACCCAGGAGGAAGGTCAACTTTGCCTCTGAGCCTCCCTCTCCACTCCCTTGGTGTCTGTCCTATCAGTGAGGATTACTCTGGTTGTATGAACCTAAAAATAAAAAGCCTTTCAAAGTGAGAGGCAACAAGCATTTGTTTGAGATCAAAGATTACCTACTCAGAACACACGGATTCAGGCAGAAGCCCAAATAGTGTTCCAATTAGGAGACAAAGACAATGGGTATTTATGAAAAAGGGAAGGGAGATAATACCATGAATGGAGGGAAGGCATTTCTATGGGTGCAGATAACATAATATATGACCTGAGATCTAAAAAATGTTTTAAATTTTCAGCCCAGTAGGCATAACATCTGCTTTCTTGTTATCCTTGCAAATAGTTCTTTAAGATGCGACGTTACTTTAGGCCCAGTCCAAAGGTTCTTTTGCCATTTTAACACTCCAAAGGTTTGAGGTATAAGCCATGCAAAGCAGCTCCTCTGGCATGGCAGCTCCAGCTCCATTTGAAAGTGGCTCCATTTATTAATATTCTTCTTCTTTTTTTGACAGACGCAAGCAATAGAAAGCTGAAAGAACACTGACTTATGTAAGACAGCTGTTGATCTCTTCGTCACAAGAAAGCTGGTAAGTCAGCAGTCCAGGGCTTGGCCAAGTCTCCAGGGACCCAGCCTCCGTCCAGGTAATCCTCTGAGTCTCCCAGGGCCAGGTTTCATCGACATGGCACAAGGTCATAGCTAGAGCTCCAGACATTACACCCTGTTAGTGGAAGCTAAGAGGAGGGAGGCTTGGAAAAAGGTCTTCATCAACTGTCTTCTGAGGAAGGCCCCTAAAAGAGCCACATGACTATTTTGCTTACTTTCCATTTAATCATGTGGCTATATGCAGCTGCAAAGAAGATTGGAAAAGGGAATCTTTGTTTGGGATGGTCAGGGCCCACTAAAAATTGTGGGATCTAGCCCTAACCAGTTTGGCTCAGTGGGTAGAGCGTCGGCCTGCGGACTAAAAGGTCCCAGGTTCAATTCCGGCCAAGGGCATGTACCTTGGTTGCGGGCACATCCCCAGTAGGAGGTGTGCAGGAGGTAGCTGATCGATGTTTCTCTCTCATCGATGCTTCTAACTCTCTATCCCTCTCCCTTCCTCTCTGTAAAATATCAATAAAATATATTTAAAATTAATTAATTAATTAATTAATTAAAAATAAATAAATAAAAATTGTGGGATCTATTATTATGGAAGGAGGAGGAAATGGATACAATTTCATGGGGCATACCTTCTTACCCCCAAATTTTTCAACAGAAGCTCATTTTCTGTAATGTGCTAGACATCATGGACTTTCTCGTAAGCCAAATCACTTGGTCATTGAAGAAAAAGTGGAGGGTAACAGGTAAGTGTTGGGTTTCTAATCCTGATGCAGCCATGTACAAACGGTATTACCGTGGGCAAGTAACTAAACCTGGTTTCTAATTGACAAGATGGGGTTCATGACACGTGTCTCAGGCATAGCGTTGTCATGAGGATTAAACCAGAGGGCAGGTAAAGTTCCCTGTACACAGTGTGTGTACACAGTTGGCTTTGTCAGCTACTGAGTCTCTCTGAGTCTTAGGTTCCTCATCATTAAAATAATGATTTGCTTTCTGTAACGTTGTGATGAAAATTAAATGAGATGATATATAAAGTGTTGTTTAGCACAATACTTAGCTCTTAAGAAAACCCGACAATTGAGCCTCTCTATTATTTTGGCCTCTCAAAATCCCTGCAAGGTGTCAAAATATAATTTTCAAAAAGTTAAAAACATGGCTTTTATAAAATACAGAATGAACAGAAATCAAAGTCTTATCCAACTCATTAAGTAAATAATGAGGAAGCCAGTGCAATGGAAAAGCTGATGTATAGAATAGTTGAGGTGTTTATAGACAGGCAAGAGAAAGGAGAGCAAATAAGAAAAGAAAGAAGCAGAAGGTTAGAGGAAGATTTCTATGTTAGGTTCAGAGCTGGTTAATATTCTGCATGGCAATAAAGTCATAGGTTATCTTTTCTACCAGGAAGAAACCACCTCCATCTCTATGGGGCAAAACCCTACACGTTAACATGTAACACTCAGCGTCTGGTTCTTTCTGTTCAGCAGTAAGCAGCAAAGTCCAACATGGGCACGTTTTCATAGAGAATTAATTAATGTTTTGTGAGCCTGGATGCTGGGGTGTGACATGGAAAAGGCATGCAGTCATTTCTTGCTTTATTTTCATGTTTCAGGAAAATATTTTTAGCAGAAATAATTCTCAATGTTTGAAGAGACGATGCAGATTCCTAATGATGACCTGAAGGAGAGAATGAGAAATGGTCCCTGACTTATGAGTCCTCCCTGCCTGGTATGTGTGGTGTGAGGCATGGGGTGTGTGTGTGTGTGTGTGTGTGTGTGTGTGTGAATAGTTGACTTTATGATGTGAACGCAGAGTTGGCCATCCAGCCCTGAAAAAACACCCAGAGAATCAGAAAGGTAAGACAGAGTCAGGCGGAAAAGGGTAGAGGAACATTCCAAATCAAGGGTCCCTGAGAAATGGCACAGAGATGTGGGTGGGGACTGGCACAGCGAAGGAGCTGCAGGCAGCTCCGTGTGGCTGAAGCAGGGCTCCCGCATTATTACAGATGAGAAGTTAATTAACTTGTTCAAAGTCCTTCGGGTAGTGCGCGGAATGGGTTTGTGCAAAGTCCATTCTCTTTCCCATACTGCCTTTCCTCTCATTGCTTTTTAAAACCTGCCCTCCAGGGACTAAAGGTCTGTGCTTAGTCATTTGCAGGTTAGTATTAATTTAAACCAGTATGTCGCTCCTCCTGGGGCAGTTAGAGTTTTAGGCGGCTTCCTTCTGAAATGAAATGAAAGGTGTTGACCTGCATTAAAGGAATCCCTGGCATCTCTCTCCTGAAACCCAGCACCCCCGAGAGTCAGACGAAAGCTGGTCAGCCACTGGGAGCCAGGACCCCAATGCCAGCTCCTCTTACAAGCTCGTTAGGTTTGATGAGAAAATGTTGGCCTCCAGGCCCAGGGATGTAGGTAACAGGATCCTCTGACACATTCAGACTTATAAAATCGGATGTGGTTTAATTGTCTGGAAAGAAGTTATTTCAAGACGTGCCCTGGCCTTTGTGGAGCCTGAGATCATTGGTGATACTGGAGGGGGTCAGGAGCACAAGATAAACTCAATAACTCTCATCATTCCACTCTTCAAAGCATGCATTAGTGCAATCCCTGATGTCTACGGTCGGGGACAATATACTGTTTCACTTCCCCGGCATTTAAGTAATTCATAATCAGACTTAGCCAATGTGAGTCTCTAGGTTCACCACCAGCCTTGTTCAAATCAGCCAGGTCTCCTGACTTTGCACACAGGCCTTGCTCCCTGCCACCCTGCCTGCTCACACAGACCATCCTCTTTGCCTCCTGGGCTAGAAGACTCCTCTTCGTTTCCCCACCTTCCCAAATCCTTGAAGGTCCAGGTCAAGTCCAACCACGCCTTCCTGGGCTTCCCACTTCCCAGAGCTGGGGACAGCATGGTTTCTGTTGGTCATATTGATTGAGGACCTTGTTTGTGTCAGGCACAGGGACTATAGCAATCAATCAAATGGTTTCCTGCTTTCATGGAGCTTGGGTTCTAGTGGAAAAAAACTGTTCTTCCTCCACTCCAATCAGCTCCTATGCCACTTTACATTAATCTATGCATTTATTCAGTTGACAAGTATTATTGAACATCTACTATGTATCAGGCACTGTTGTAGGCAGTGGGGTTGCAACAGGGAACAGAAGAGACAAAGGCCTTGCTACCCTCAGAGTTCACATCCTACTGCAGATAGGATACCAAACAAATCGATTTGTCAGGTAGTCAGAGATTCAGGTCAAGAGATAAAGTAGGTGGTAGGGTGGATGGCACTTGCTTAGAAACTGTGATCAGAGAAGCTCTCTCTAATACGGTGCCACTGAAGCAAAGACATGTGAAAGCAATGGCCAGGTGAGTGGGCAACCATAACGCATGTGTATGGGCCTTCTGAGGGGTCAGCACAAGTCTTGGTATGGATCCTCCCAGCTGTTGTGAAGGAAGGAGTCTGAAGCCAGGTGTCTAGCACGCCCTTTTGTAGAACTTTCCGGCTGTTTCAGCATGCCTGGGTCCCAACAGGCCCATAGCTCTTGACACAAGGGCCCAGACTTCCTTTTCCCCTGCTCACTGCATGCTGAGAAGGGTGCTGCTTAGTGTCATGGGTGTAGATCTTAGATATGCTATTGGGAGTTGTGTGTGACTTTCAGCAAGGTGCTTTACCTTGCTGGCCTTCTATTTTCTCATCTGTAAAATGGGGATATTGGTAGAACCAACTTCATAGGACGGAGGTGAGGATCTCATGATTAACAAAGCTGGCCACACAGGAAATGGCACCTAAGTGTCCCCAGCAGTATACACACTGACTGAGCTCTGGGGGATGTTGAGGGTTGAATTCTGTTTCCCCAAAAAGATATGCTGAAGTGCTAACCCTGTCACCTGTATATGTGACCTTATTTGGAAACAGAGTCTTTGCAGATGTAATTAAGTGAGGTCATAGTCAATTAGTATGGACCTTAATCCAGTGTGACTGGTGTTCATATTGGAAGAGAAGGGACATACAGACCAAGACAAACAGGATGAACCCCATGTGACCACAAGAAAGAGACTGAAGTGATGTGTCTACAAGCCAAGGAGCACCTAGAGCCTTCAGAGAAAGCATGGCCCCGTGAACAGCTTGATTTTGGGCTCCTGGCCTCTAGCACATGAGGCAATAATAAATTTCTGTTGCTTTAAGCCACCCAGTTGGTTGTGCTTTGTTACAGCGACCAAGGAAACTAATACAGGGGACATGTATCTCCGGAAGAGCTAAGGATCTAGCCGGTAAACAGAGAGCTGTGTATTTTACGATCAGATCTTTGGGGGTCTGCTGATGCCTGCAGTTCTGGGGTCAGATGATCAGATCTTTGGGAGTGGGTTTGGAAGTGGAGAGAGAAAACTGGAGAAGGCCCTCATTTAGCCCCAAGCCAGAGCGCTTTCAGCCTGTGGGTTTAGCCCTATGACTTCCAAGTGGCTTCTTGGGGTTTAGTCTGAGCACAGGGGATGCCCCAGTCTTCCTGGCTCAGAGTGAGTGAGAGTGCACAAACTTTTCTGGACACTTGCAGCACTCACGAAGCCGCCCGTCTAAATACAGATGGAATCTAAAGCTCGGGCCTCCGTCGGCACTTCGGTGAAACCCTGGTGATAAAATAAGAGGGAGAAAGAATCAGGATCTGGCCACGGCTTGGGCCAACATTCCAGAGGACTGATTCAGGATGGGAACGATTCCGGAGGCCCCCAGCAGTCTCCGAGCTCTCGGTAAAAATATCAACACAGGCTGAAATGCAATTGCATGGGCGGGTACAGCATCATCCCCTCTGGAGATTGAGAATTAGAGTGTCTTGGGAGTGGGAGGACCCTTCAAAGTCAGATCATAATGTATGACTGTTGGATGCAAGGGCTTTGGAGGCAGGTGGATCTTCTAGGTTCAAGTCCCACCTCTTTGACTCTGGGGAAGGCCAGCTCCAAGCTCTGCGACCTTAGCTAATCTCTTTCTCTGTATAATAGGGACCAGATGCGACCATCCTGGGATCTAAAGAAACTTATAGCCCTAGCCGGTTTGGTTCAGTGGATAGAGCGTCGGCCTGCGGACTCAAGGGTCTCAGGTTTGATTCCGGTCAAGGGCATGTACCTTGGTTGTGAGCACATCCCCAGTAGGAGGTGTACAAGAGGCAGCTGATTGATGTTTCTCTCTCATCGATGTTTCTAACTCTCTATCCCTTTCCCTTCCTCTCTGTAAAAAAAAAAAAAAATCAGTAAAATATATTGAAAAAATAAAAAAATAAAGAAGCTTATAAAGTGCCTGACTTATCACAGCTACTGAGAGAGTAGTTAACTCTTATTAGCATTGTTGTTATTTCACCCAAGTCCCCAACAACGCTGTCTCTGGCCCATGCCTGTCTGAATACCTCTAGTAGAACATTCTGTGCTATAGTAAGATGGTCCCTTGTCAGCTTCCTTTGCTGACATGTGCTCTATGTTTGGAGACAAGTAAGGTAGTGTTATCAGATGGTTGGGCCCTGGCCCCTGGCCCTGCATTGAAATCCTACCTCTCCCCTTAGGACCTCTAGGCCTTTGAGCAAATGACTTAACCTGTCAGTTAATTAACCATCACAATGGTTACGTTGCTTAAACTTTCAGTGTCTCAGCTTCCTCATTTGGGGAAGATGATGATGATGGTGGTGGTGGTACATATACCCTATAGCATAAACAAGGGACTTGGAAGAGAGCCTGATATAGCAGGTGCTCGTTAATTAGCTGTTATTGAGGTAAATTTAATCCCTTGGTTTAATTCTCTCATGCCCGCCCCCCAGTTTGTGTTTAATCTCCGAACACCCGTGCTGGCGCTGGAATTGGGGTGGCCCCTGTGCACTCGCATGGGGCCCCACACTTGGTTTAATGCTCTGCAATTTCAGTCTTGAAGTTCCTAATCGTTTTTGAACAAGGGGCCCTGCAATTTCATTTTGCACTGGGCTCCGCAAATTATGTAGCTGGTCCTGCCTGGAAAATTGGCACCGCTGGCCTCTGGCCTTCATGCAGAGCAGAGCTAGGCAGGCCGCCCTCCGCAGAGCCCGGGCCTCCCTCTGGCCTTGGGGCTTGGTTGTCTGGTGCACACCCTCTCAACTCTCATTTGCCCCTTCTCTTCCCATCCCTTGGTCTCCACCCTTCACTCCCACTCTTCCTGCTTGGCAGCCAAGCTCAGAACTGCGCCCCTGCCCTGCACCAGGCATGCCAGGCACCATGCCTGGCAAGAAGGACATTCTCCCTCTTTCAGAGCCTCACTCCTCTCCCATCTCCCCCCACCCCCAGTTTGCAGTGGTGAAAATGGATCCTGTCTCTGCAGAGTGGACTCACAGGGCCTTTGTAAAACCATGAAGATTGCAGAGTGAAAATCCTGGCTTCCTAGCTGGGAGGTGGGGTGTGAGAGTTAGCCGAGGCTCCCTGACAGAGGGCATGTGCCCCTGAAGGATTCGTGGGCATCAGGCTTTGCTCCGGCTCATCAAGGAAGCCAGGCACGATCTGTTATTGTGTGTTAGCCTGGAGAGTTGGCCCACTTGCCACTACCCCGGCGTCAGTCATTGTCTTGCTTCTCTTGTCTCTAAGAAGATAAGGAAACTGGGTTAGTTCTCAGCAAACTGATGGCCACCAAGAATTTTGGGTCCTGCGTGTCACGTAAGATATTCTGCAGAAGCGAGTGGATTGAAGATGAAATGAGGCAGCGTGTGCTTTACGATGCAGACAAGAGCGGAGGGATTGGGGCTTGGAGAAGGCTCACACCCACCAATGGTTCCCCTGGACTAAGACACCAGCTAGACACCCAGTAAAAGCGGCCCAGGGCTCTGAAGCAGAACCCTGGGTGGGCAGGAAACATTTGGCAGCTGCCAGGCTGAGCAGAGGTCAGCCAGACCCGAGCCTGGGGCTCAGGCTCAGCAATGGGGGAATAAGGCCTTGCAATTCCATTCATGCTGCTCACATACACGGCCCCGTGGGAGCGGGAGTGGGGTGTGGAGAGGGAGGGCAGGTTGCATTCAGGCTCAGAGCCTGAGACCTGAAGAACGGCAGATGGGGAGCTGGGATCATCTTCTCCCACTTCACACTGAGTGAGCTGGCATTTGGCTGGAAGAACCATCCCCAGGGCACCCTCTGGGCTGCGACTCCTCTAATCACGCAGGGGCACAGCCTCCTCCAGGTTCCCCTGGAAACCAGAGACTCCAGGGGTGGGACCCTGAGGGCATCCCTGCCTGACGGTGCAGCTGGAAGGGAAGGGGTGTCCCGGCTCCTGGGGCTGCTCCAACCCTGCAATCTGCTCACTCCACTCCAGAGGCTGGGAGGAGGCTCTGTGGCTCAGCGAGTCTGCAAAGCTGCTGTCTCCCCCAGAGTCCAGACACTTCACCAGCTCGGCCAGGAGACAGGAAGGCCTGTTGCTGGAATGTTTACTCAGCCCCGAGGCAGGCCCAGGGCAGAGAGCCACACCCAGGGATGTGAACCCAGACTGGATCCAGGAGGCAGCCACATCCCCAAGGCCAGTCCTCCTCGGGCTGGGCCTCAGGAACACCAGGGAGACCTCACCCTGCAGGCGGCGTTAAGAGGAGACTGGGCTTGGCCAGAGGGACACCAACTTGAGTCCCCACCTTGCCACCCTCTCCCTGGCCCAGTGTAGGCTGTAACTTCCCCTCTCTGCCCCTGGTTCCTCCTTTCTAACTCGGAGGGGCTGGAGCAGCCTCCTAAGGGAGCTTCCAGCTCCAAGTTTGGGATGATTTGAGCTCACGGTGTCCGGAGTCCGCTTTGCAGATGGCACGTGGGGAGTGAGGAAGCTGTAGAGAGCTGACTGATTTCCCGGGAGAGTCCGGGCCACTGGGGAAGCTCTGCAGGGTAGCCAGCCCAGGCCCCACAAGACAGCTGTCTCCTAGGATTAGCTGAAATCTTGCAGCAGGGACCTGGAGGAGCTCATTAGATTTACCTAATGGGTACCTTTCACAGCTGAGTGTCCTGGGGAGGGAGGGGCTGGGAAGGTAGCTAAGCAGGGCAGGAAGCCGAGCCTGAAGCTGGGGGCGACACTAAAAAGAGGCCGTAGAAGCATATTTAATGGCACATAAAAATGTGCAGTGATAAGGTGGAAAAAGCAGGTTATAAAAAGCAGCATATGTAGGGCAATTCTCTTATTATGGGGAAGAAATATTTCCCTCTAAATGTAGACACACACACACACACACACACACATGCTCACAGAAGGAAAGCCCCTGAATGCAAGGAGTGATTATCTTTCTTGGCACTTTTATTCTCTTCCTTTGTGCTGTCTGTAGTTTCCAAGCGTTTTTGTAAATATTAAAAAGAAGTTTTTTTTTTTTTTCACAGAAAGCTTGAAGTACTAACCCTGACACATACATTATTGGCCTCATACTCACAGCCTTCTCCCGGGGGGGGGGGGGGGGGGGGATGTTGGGGCGGGGGGAGGGCCTGCCCACAGCCTGGCTGAGGGGCTAGTAGTTCCTAGGAAGCCCTCTTACTTGTTCAAACCTTGGAGGCTTCAGAATTTCTGATTGGGAAGAAGTGGAAGTTACATTTAAAATAAAATTGGAAAGCCTGACCAGTGTGGCTCAGTGACTGAGCGTCAACCTATGAACCAGGAGGTCACGGTTCATTTCCCGGTCTGGACACATGCCCAGTTTCAGGCTCCATCCCCGGTAGGGGACCTAGAGGAGGCGTGCAGGAGGCAGCCAATCGATGATTCTCTCTCATCATTGATGTTTCTATTTCCCTCTCCCTTCCTCTCTGAAATTGATATATATATATTAACATAAAATAAAATTGCAAAAACATCAATTGTCTATGTAAGAGAATGGGGAGAAGCTAAATTTCCACAGTCTTCTCCTCCAGGTTGGCTGTTAAACCTTCTGGCACCTTCCTGCCCCAGCTCCCTCAGCACAACCCATGGGCTGGCAGAGCCCTGGTGCAAAAAACGGTCGGCTGGGCCATCAGATTCCCTCTTCAAGGACTTGAACTGAGACATTAGAAAAGAGTGAGACAGTTAGCAGTGGGAATAGTAAATGAAAAGCTGTAAGGACTGAGGCCAGCAATGCCTGTGGTGTCCAAGTTAGGGACTGGGCCTTCCTAGCCACCCATCTTCCTAGAGATGGTAGAGTCCAGCTCTCACACTCAGTTGGCAGTTTTCCTGGCCTGGGTGCCTTCTCTCAGCCTCCCCTCACTTTCTCCACTTTGGCATTTCCCATTGCCCATGCCCAATCCTGTGAGGTCCCCACCTAAGGTGATCGCCCCAAGGTCATAGTCCCCAGGTCTAGGCCAAGACTGACTGAGTAGGCAGGTCTCTGCTGTCTGGCTTCCATCTCTAAGCCCCAATTTCTCTTGTTGTTTCCAGGGCAGGGTGGGAGCTCCACTCCTGAGTCCCTGGACCCCAGGGGCTCTAACCTGACAAGGATCCAAGCTGTCCTCAAGCCTATGCCTGGGCACAGGGTGGGCACTCACCCTGGGACCTGCCCCAGGGCCTGCTCCCTCTGGGCCCAGCTCCACATCTGAGCTTCTGCTTCCTTCCTGAATCCTGTGATGTCCTAGGAATCAATTTAAAACACAAGCAAGGCATTGAGAGGCAAAACCTTATATTTAAATTTCAGAAAGGGACCCTCCTTACCCTTTGATGTTTACAACAGAAACAGATCTTCAAAGGGTATAATGCTTACCTCAGCGCCTCCACTCCTTAAAAGAAAAAAATTATCCACTGGCTGAAATGCATCATTTCTAATTAGAGCCTTAACCAGGATACTGTGGAAACGCCCTCTCTCCTTCCTCCTCCCTCCCTGCCTCCTCAGACTCTGCTTCACCTCCCCCCATAGCACCTTCAGTCTAGTCCCCCCACTCTCTGCCCCCAACATCTACTTTTGGGGATCTATTCACTCAGATGACACAGTTCAGACCCTTAGAAAACAGAGTCAACTTCCAACTGCCTCCAGGGATGGGGGTGAATGGGGCGATATTTTTGTTTTGAACTATTTACAACATATTTCCAAGTCTCTGCTGGGACTTTTTCTCCACTGGTTAGGGCACCTCCCGGCCCAGTCACAGCCTGCATTAGTCAGGATGTGATGGGCTTGGCTGCTGTAACAGGTACATTCCCAAATCTCAGAGGCTTACCCCAATAAAGCATTTGAAGCTGCACTGTCTTGAAACTGTAGCTTCCAAAATCCCATGTCACTGGCTCCTAATTGCTTGTCATCTCTGCTCCCAGTCCATTGGCCCGAAGCTGACCATAAGAAGCACGTGGAATTGTGGGTAAGCGTTAACTGCTACATCTCCCCTTCCCAGTTGATGTGGCTCAGGGAGCATGTGCTGCTTTCATGATGTTGCCCTGGATTCCCCCAGTAAGACCAGTCTTTGTGGGAAGGGTGTGTGTGAGGTTAATTCTGCACTTATCCTTCCAGATCCACACTCTATCCTTCTGGGACCTAGAGTCTGCTGGTTCCTCTGCCCTTTGACTTCCATGCAAAGGGAGCACCAGGAAATCACCAGCGGGAACTGGAAGTTCCCAGCAGGAAGTCAGGAAGGTGGAGGAGAGGGAGGGAGAAGGTGCTGTTTCCCCCAAACTCTCCCTGCGGAGCTTTGGTTTGACAGCAGCTGCTTCCTCCCCCAGACAGCACCTATAAGGTGGCTTCTTTCCCTGTGGAGCTCATCAGACCCCACGAACTCCACTTCCTCCCCGGCCCCTCTGTCATCCTGCTGTGGCTGGTCCCTGGGGGCGTCATCATCCTCCTTTACTGGTTCCCTCAACTCCACCCAAGCCTCAGAAAATGGCATCTTTTTCTTCATTAACCTTTTTCCAACTTCCACTTAAATGAACATCTTTCCAATTAGAAAGGATCAGCTGAGCAGGACTATGCCCCAGCCCTACCCCGATAATAGTAACCACTAGGTGCCAGGCACCATTTTAAATCCTTGTCAATAAATTCCTATATTGACAAATATAATCTTTATGATAACCCTTTGCTATAGATGGCGTTGTTTTCCAATAAAGAAACCAAGAAACAGAGAGGATTAGTAACTTGCCTAGGACCACACAGCTCTGAATGGTAGCACTTGGATTTGAACCCAGGCAGTCTAATGTAGGAGTCCTTGCTCTTACTATCTACCTACTATGCCACATTCAAACCCACAGGTTAAAGAACAGAGTCTCATACGTATTGGGACAATGAGTCCCACCCACATAGGTCTATGGGAGGTAGTTCCCAAAGACAGTATAAATGAGTGGGAAATCGCCCAAACCTAAAATCCTTCAAGGTTTACGGCCTGCTTTAGACTATGAATGCCCTGCTTAAAATAGAGGAATAAGTGCATGGCTCTATTTTGGTGTTTTTCTTTAAAATTATAATTTTTACATAGGTAACACATGCATACTGTCCAAAATTCAAAAAACACAAAAGGGTAAGTGGTGTATCAGTGAATTTCCCTTTAACTCTGTTCAGCCACAAGTTCCTTTCCTCTAAGGCAGGGGTCCTCAAACTACGGCCCGCGGGCCACATGCAAATACAAATATTGTATTTGTTCCCGTTTTGTCTTTTTACTTCAAAATAAGATATGTGCAGTGCGCATAGGAATTTGTTCAATTTTTTTTAAACTATAGTCCGGCCCTCCAACGGTCTGAGGGACAGTGAACTGGCCCCCTGCCGGGAACCGGTCCATCCTTGCTGTTTCAAGGGACCTGGCATATATGGCATACTGTTCTTAATATGTTTGCTCACCTTCTTGGCACTATGTGTTTTAACCAAGGTCACCTCTCTGAGAAAGGTTGTTTCCCCAGGTAGGGATTTTCCCCTGAAGTTAGGGAGGGAATAAAACCCCTCAACTAAGTGCCAGGCGGGTAATTAATCACTTTAACTACGAACAATCATGCTTAAGCTACATAATCTTTATTCCCTGGAATGGAGATAAGAAACGCCCTAACCTTTGGAATAGAGATTGATAGGATTGGAATCAACTGGTATAAATACAGATGTAACAAGACAACAGGACACACAGAAACTGGAGAACAGAACCTAGACACAGAACCTAGAGACAGAAGAACTTCGCTGGAGAGAACATGGCAAAAGATCCTGGACAGAAACTGGCCACAGAACCTAGTGAGAGAACCTGGCTGAAGAACCTAGAGACAGAACCTTGATACAGAATCTGGATAGAACATGGCAAGAGAACCTGACTAGAACCTGGTGACTGAACCTGGCTGGAGAACCTGGACAGAACCTGGCTGGAGAACCTAGCGAGGGAACATGGCTACAGAACCTGGCTGGAGAACTTGGAGAACCTGGCTGGAGAACCTAGCAAGAGAACATGGACACAGAATCTGGCTGGAGATCCTAACCAGAACTTCGCTGGAGATCCAGACCAGAACTTGGCTGGAGATCCTGGCTAGAGATCCTGGCTAGGCTGCTGATCAACTGAACGCTGTCTCCGTGTCATTCCTTCTTCGCCGACTCCGTCCACGCCTTTGGGGATCCCTGGACCTGCTGGGGTTGGACCCCAGCAGCCCCCTGTTTAAAAAGTTTGAGGACCCCTGCTCCAAGGCAGCAATTTTCAACCCTTTTCACCTGATCTGACCAAAAAGAAAGATATAATTTTGACTCATTTACACGGGACAGCTCTTGTTGCGTTGGCTGTTGTCATTTGTTTTTATTTGACAATCTAAGGAAAAGCAGGTCAGTGCCCCTGACTAAATAGTCAGGTGTTGCATGTTTTAAGAATGCTCGTGACACAAGGTTGAAAATCGCTGCTCTCAAGCAACTCTGGTTTCTTTTGTGTCCTTCCAGGGGAAAATAGGTCCCCCCCCCCCCCACACACACACACACTTTCATTTTTACCCAAAAGGTAGCATTCTAAGCCCATTATTCTGTTTCTTGCTTTGTCACTAACAATATGTCCGAGAGATCATTACAGCCCCAAATATTAGGTGTGCTACCTTCTTCTACCCCTCTCCCCTTCTTTTCTTCTCCTCTTCCCCTTGTAGAGAAATATATTTGCTACTTGACCTGAAAGGGACATAGAGAGCCTGTGGCCTGGCACCCATCTTCAGAATGACCAGTTTTTAGACGAGATCGGGCGCGTTCAGGGTGGTATGGCCGTAGACCTCAGAATGACCAGTTTTTAAAGTCACCACCACTCCCCCCCTCAACACCCCCCTCCCCACACCCCCCACACACACACACACAAACACTGTTTGCTTTTAAAATTGCAAACAAAAATGGGGACACTAGCCCTGGCTGGGTGGCTCAGTTGGTTGGAGCATCATCCCATACATTGAAAGACTGTGGGTTCGATTCCCAGTAAGGGCACATACTAAGGTTGTGGGTTCAATCCAGGGTTGGGATACGTACGGGAGGTAACTGATAGATGTTGCTCTTTCACATTGATGTCCCCCGCCCCCCGCCCCCCCCCACACACACACCTCTCTCTCCCTTTCTCTCTCTGTAAAAATCAATGAAAACACATCCTCAGATGAGGATTTAAAAATGAATAGGACACTAGTACAACAGAGCCCCATATACCATCACCCAGATGCAGTGATTATCAAGCTTCTGAGGCATTTACTTTATTTTTATCCATTTAAAAGTTCTCTTTGTCCTTTGTGCTTGGCTGATGTATCCCAGCATCCAGTCATTTCACCCCCACATTCTTCCCATGCAGCGTGAGACGTGTCAGCACTGTTTCCACGTAACCACAAAGCTATGATTGCGCTAACAAAGTTAACATGAATTCTCTGCTCTTGTCTTATGCCTAGTCCATAGCAAATTTCCCCCATTGCCTCCAAAGTGTCTCTTCTATAGACAGTTTTTCAAAAAGATCCATATATGATACTTGGTTACTGTGTTTCTTCATTCTCTTTTCATCTTTTCCCCCCATCCTCTTTCAATCCTGAATAATCCCACCGCCATCTTTATTTCACTCCACTAATTTGCAGAACTCAGATCAGTTGTCCTGTAAAATGACCCACGTTGTGAATTTGTGTCTTTGCTTCCTTGTCGTGTCATGTAAGCCGTTTTGCTGTCCCTCCATGATTCCTGGGAATGGAAGTTAGCTCTCAGGGTGGGGCACAGCTGGCCTTTGTGGAGGGACGCCTGCTGGTAGGACTGTGAGCTGCAGGTTGGTGCACATGGGGAGACACACAATGTCCTACTTTCGGTGACAGGGAGATTAATCACTGGTACAGGTAGTGACAGCCTGATTCCTCCATGGTCAAGTTCGCCACCAATTTTTCACCTAATGAGTTCATCCGTTAATGATCATTGTCTGAATCAACTATTTCCCTAGGAGTTACAAAATGATGATATTCTAATTCGCTCATTGCTTCCCCATTTGTCAGGCAGAATCCTTCTGCCTGGTTTTAAAGAGCTAGAGAACTGACCTTATTCAAGTCTTGCTCTGAATGACTTAAGACTATTTTTAAAACTTAGATTCACTCCTAAAACACCTCCTTTCTCTACCATTAAGGAAATTTCAAAGACTGTCTCTTCGACTCGGAAAGCAAGTCTGAGAGGGGAGTTCTTAAAATTATTTCCCAGCTGTGGCACCGCTGGTGTAAGTACATGTCCATCCTAAACAACAACAATAAAATAAGTACATGATCCTAAACAACAAAAACAACAGCACCAAAATAAGAACGTGACTGTCCAAGGAGCCTGGTCATTGGGCACACAACTTCCAAAAGTTCTTTTTTTCTTTTTCTTTTTTTTTTAACTTCAGAGAGAGGAAGGGAGAGGGAAAGAGAGAAACACTGATCATTGCCTCCCATACACACCCCAACTGGACCGTGCTCTGACTGGGAATCCAATCTGTGGCCCTTCAGTACACAGGACAACGTGCCAACCAACTGAGCCACACGAGCCAGGGCCTAAAAGTTCTACCATTCTCTCTCTCTCTCTCTCTCTCTCTCTCTCTCTCTCTCTCTCTTTCTCTCTCTCTCTCTCTCTCTCACACACACACACACACACAGAAATATTGCAAACCAGATCAAGAATGAAATTCCAATGCAGGATTTACTGTATGTGGCATTCTTTCAAAAATCTCTGTTCCCAGTTTCTGCCCTGGGAACACCCTCCTTGAGAGAAATCAGGTTGGGGTGGTGACATGACATCCTGCTAAGAGTTCTAGGAAGATATTAGTCAGGAAAAAGACACCCCTGACACAGTGTGCTCTCTTCAAAAGAAATCTAAGAACAGGCTTTGAGGAAATCCATACTTTCACAGCCCTCTTGCTCATAACCTTTCCTGGGTTTGTCAGCACCTACCTGCTGTCACAGGAAGGAGAGTAATTGCCCCAGGATCACCTTTGGCTGAAGGAAAGAGGCTTTGGAACGCCCCCTGCTGTGGTTGCCCTCATCTCTATTTGTCTACTTGACACTTCTTTGTTGATCTCTGAGCTGCTTGCTTGGGATTAGCCCAACTGCCAAAAGGAAGGTGGGGAAGGTGTCATTTTCTTTTTACTTAGGTTAAAAAAAATCAATCTCAGAAACAAATCAATTCCAAATCCAATAAAATCAGAGGTTGTGAGACCTGGAAAGGGATGTGTGGAAACATCTAGGCTTGAACTAAAAGGCATTTTGGCTTATAATCAATTCTCTGTTTACGGACATGGAAACTGAGACGCAGAGGGCTGGAGTGACTTACCCAGAATCTCATGACAAAGTTAAAACGTGATGCCCTAGCTGGTTTTGCTCAGTAGATAGAGCACTGGCCTGCAGACTAAAGGGTCCCAGGTTCGATTCCAGTCAAGGGTTGCACCTTGGTTGCAGGCTCCTCCCCAGCTCTAGGCCCTGGTCGGGATGCGTGCAGGAGGCAACCAATCGATGTGTTTCTCTTTCATTGGTATTTCTCTGTCTTTCCCTCTCTCTTCCACTCTCTTTAAAAATCAATGGAAAAATAGCCTTGGGTGAGGATTTAAAGAAAGAAAAGAAAGAAAAAGACTTGAAACCAGGTCTCCCCACTTGAAATTCATGAACTTCCTCTCCCCACATTTTATACATTAGGAGAAAGAGGTCTGGAGGCAGTCATGTCACTTGTTCAAGATCAAGGAGTTAGACACGAAGAGCCTACTATGTGCCAGGTACCATGCCAGGCATGTAATTACATCACACTGCTTCCGGAATGAGTGATGTGTTTTTAGTACTATTTGTTCACATGCCATACAGCTGTTTCACACAGAGAAGCTCATTTGATGTTGTAAATATTCAGCAGTTTGTCATTGCTGCTAATTTATCTCCTAATGGGTAAAAATTCACTCGCTGTGCGTTTTAAGGAAAATTTTGGCTCTATCAAAATATTCTCCATATGAAACATCAATTCCAGATTTTCCAGGGCATGCCATTCCCTTCCTGTGTCAAGTGGCCAGAGTGCGGAGCTGGGAGGCTAAAGGCCCTCGTTCTGGCCCTGGCCTTGGCCAAGTCCCTGGCCTTCTCTGGCCTCTGATGCTTTCTGTGTAGAATGAGGGGACTGAATTAGTTGAGTGGTTTCCAATTGTGCTTATACCCAAACCCTCTACTTAGAAAGATTCCTTCAAACACTAATGCCCTTGATGAACTAATAAAGTGTCTCCCCTCTTTGTAAAAATTAATCATAGATCCATAACTGTAATAGCTTTTGATCAGAATAATATGCCATAAGAATGAGATGCTACCCTGACTGCTATAGCTCAATGGTTACAGTGTTGGCCTGCGCACTGAAGGGTCATGGGTTACATTCCCAGTCAAGGGCATGTACCTGGGTTGCAGGTTCAATGGATCTCTCTCACATCTCTCTCTCTCTCTCTCTCTCTCTCTCTCTCTCTCTCTCTCTGTCCTTTCTCTCTCTCTTTCCCTTCCTTCTTCCCTTCCACTTTCTCTAAAAAAATAAATGGAAAAGTTTCCTTGGGTGAGGATTAACAACAAAAAGAGAAAATATCCAACTTCATTTTTTAAAAAAAGAAAAGAATGAGAGATGACTTCAGCCCCCAAGAGCAAATGTTAACATTAATCCCACGTGGTTTTGTTATTGGTAAATGAATGAGTTCTCTCAGGCTATCAGAATATCAGTTCTTAGATCTCCATTCTCACTTCCATGGAACTTCATCCCTAACCCGCCCCAAGAAGTCTTAGGACCCACTGGGCTAAAAGCTCTCTGTAGTCCTCTGGTTTTAATATCCTTAGGATGTAAATCCTCGCTCTTCCCAGGGGGTAAATACTTGAGGTTCCATCTGCTGGTCAATTCCAAAGCTTGTTTTTAAGAATGTGACTTAAAAACATAAAACCATAATACGTTAAACCAGAAGACTCATTTAGTCTAGGTTCCTTTAGTCTAAAAGCAGACCCTGAAACAAGGTCCCTATCATTTATTTGGAAGGTGATGTGAGGAGGAGGAAGTAGAACAGGGAAAACAGTAAAGCCAGTTAAGGGGTGTTAATGAGTGGGTTGCTGCTATGCACTCAGGGGCTCAACCCCATGGAGGGGCAAGAAAGCTGGGCTGTTTCTTCACCAACTCCCATCCCTCGCGGATTGGGGGCTGCTCCTTGGCAGTTTATACTGCCCATGAGCACAGTCAGAGGCCCAGGATGCATCTGCTTTTTGTGAACTATCTGTAGGTGACCTCTGAGACAGGTGGAGGGAATATCAGTGGGACATTACAGCTTTTCCAGAGAGACTAAACAGAAAGCATCTCACTGTGAAAAGCCACAACAACTATCCATTCATTCAACAAGTATTGATTACTGATGTCAATGAACAAAAGGGACAGAGATCCCTGCTTTTGTGGAGTGTATATTCCAACAGGAGAAGGAAACATAATATGCACGAAAAATAAATGAATTATAAATAGTGTTACAGAATAATATTCACAATAAACATGTAAACTACACAGAGCTAGAGGAGGGTAAAGGGCATTGGGAGTGCTGGGTTCAGTATGGAGCAGTTGCATTGTTCAATGGGGAGGTGAGGGGAGCCTCTTCAAAAAAAAAAAAAAAAAAGACCTGAAGGAGGTGGTGGAAGGAGCTATGGGGAAATCTGGTGGGAGAGAATTCCAGGTGGAGAGGACAGACTCCTGGGGGTGGAAGCATGAGCAGGCCTGATGCACTCCTGGAGGAGTGAGGAGGCCATTGTGCCTGAGCAGAGATAACAGGAGAGGCGGTAACAGGATGTAAGATTAGAGGTGGGAGAGGTCAGATCATGAAGGATGTCCCAGGCCTTTGGTTTATTGCAAGGACAGCAGGAGACACTGGAGGCTTCTGAGAGAAAGAGGGATGTGATCTGCCTTGTGTCCTAACAGGATCACTCTGGCATGCGTGCGGAGAATAGACTGAAGTGAGGTGTATCTATGATCCATGCTGTGTAACTTATTACCACAAACTTAGTAGCTAAAAACCACACATACCTATTGTCTCAGTTTCCTGAGTCAGTAGTCCAGGTATGGGTCAGCTGGGTCCTCTGCTCAGGCTGAAATCCAGCTGTTGACTGAGGCTTCATTCTCATGTGAGGCTCAAGGCCCTCTCCCAGGCAGAATTCAGATCCTTGTGGTTGCAGGACTGAGATCCCATTTTCTTACCAGCTTTTGGCTGGGATGGCTCTGAGATCTTTAAAGCCACTCAAGTCCTTGCCATGTGGTCCTCTCCACAGACAGTTAACAACATGGATGCTTCTTCAAGGCCAGATGGAGAATCTCTCTTTACACTTCAAACCTCTTTCTTTAGGGAAGACAGTCCCTTTGAAGGGATCACCTGATTAGGTAAAGACCAACAAAGATATCCCTCAAAGTCAACTGATCAGTAAACTAGTCATGGGGGTGACACCACACCCCTCATACTTATAAGTCCCACCTCAGGAGAGGGGAGCATACAGGGCCATCTTGGAATTCTGCCTACCATGGTGACAAGGATGGAAGCCAAGTTCTGTTGAGGTTATTGTCATAATCCAAGCAAGAGCAGACAGGGGCTTAGACATGGTGGTAACAGTGGAGGGGACGGGAAAGGGTCAGAGTCTGGTGGTGGCAGAGCCCATTGGTTTCCTGTCAGACTGACTGTCAGGTGTGAGCAAAAGAGAGAAGCAAGGGTTTTAGCCTGAGCTGAAGGTTACCGTCTGCTGGCAATAAAATCACAACCCATGGTAGCCATGCCACCTGATGCCAGTGAGTGGTGTGAACCAGGCCAAAGGGAAAAGTGATCCCCTCAAAGGCAAGGTCAGGGAAGCCTTGACGGTGGGAGCAAATAACTGTAGTGTTTAGATAGGTGAAGAGAAGAAAGGAAGGTATTCCACAGGACTGAGGTGGGCAGAGGGATGGAGAGGGCAGGAAGGCACTAAAGGTATTTTGAGGGTCATGAGTGGATTAGTTGGGCTCAAATGCAGGGTCAAGTGGGTGAGCAAGATGGGAAGGCTGGCAGGTGAACACTGATCCAATAGGACAAAGAGATTTTGCTTTAGAGAAACATTCACAAGAGATGAGACAACAATAGCCAGTAGATGTTTACTCTGTCATTACTGTATTAGTTGCTAGGGCTGCCATAACCAAGTACCACCCACTGGGTGGCTGAAACAACAGCAATTTATCTTCTCACAGTTCTGCAGGCTAGAAGCCCATGATCAAGGTTATCCACAGGGTTAGTTTCTTCCGAGGCCCCTCCCCTTGGCTTATAGATGGCTGTCTTCTTCCTGCGTCTCCACGTGGTCTTCCCTCCATGTGGGTCTATGTCTTAATCTCCTCTTCTTAGGACTCTAGTCACATTGGATTAGGGCCCTCCCTAACGCCCTCACTTTATCTTAATCATCTCCCTAAAGCTCCTGTCTCCAAATAGTCACATTCTGGGGTTCTGGGAGTTAGGATTCCAACATACGAATTTTGAGGGGACACAGGTCAGCCCATGCCACCTACAGTGTTTGTGTAAATGTGTTAGGCATTCTAGAGACTAGAGAAGCAACTGCCCTCATTTCTCTCCCCTCCCCTTTACTGGAAACACATCCAGGAGGCCAGGGCCCCGGGGACTGGCTGTACCAAGTTCTCTGACACCCACTCGCTGCAATTACTCTCATCATCACTGGAAACCACGGTGTTTGGCAAGAGCTGATGCAAAGTTAATGGGGAGCCATCGTGGAGCGAGGCATCACGTTTAGTTATCGAAGAAACGGGAGTGACCCCTCTGGGGTTTTCCACTCGCCGCCTTTCTTGTTCCCCAAAGCCTCAGACTGAACTTTCAGAGGCAGGGACTTGCAAAAAAACCACGGCCTGCTCTCTTGATTAAAAAACCAAATAATAGTTTTGTGCTTGGCTATTTGATGTCTGTAATGTGAGTCTACATCGAGCGGGAGCACGAATAAAAATAAAAAATAGTCATTTTAGAAGGCAGATTTTGCTTATTCTGTAAGATCAATCACCAGAGCTGCCATTTTCCTAGTCATTTCAAAACCAGACACCGGTAATGTTTTTCCTCTACACAACTGTCTTCATTTGTGCTTCTCAGAGGAGTGTGCCCCTCTGGATTTTCACTCAGTTCAGCCAGGGCAGCAAGCTGCGTGCCCTCCACATGTTTACCCAACAGTCTAGCATCTCGTTTATGAGGCTTAAGTGGCCCCGCCGTATTCCAGGCCACATTTGCTGCGCGGCAAAGTTCAGTAGCTGGCAGCTCACATTTGCCCAAATTGATTCCACATCTGCCTTAAGTAAACCGCTCCCTCGGACACACGCGTGCCTGCTTTCCCCCTCCCTTGCAAGTCAGCATATGCTATTAGAGGTTGGGAATAAAGGGGCTATTTTAGAAAGGAAGAAAAACATGTGAAAGGTCAGCCTGTGGCTCAGAATACTGCAGTGGGTTACTGTTCCTGCTCTGAAGGAAACCGAAGGACTTGGCTAAGTAATGAGGCACTTCAACCCTCGTGCACTGGCTCATGCTGTGCAATCCTTTCGTGTGGAAATCTTGTTCGAGTAAAAGTCTCAACCAACAGAAACGTCAGGAAACCTCATCTATCCAGAACCATACAGAATCAGAAAGTAAATGTGTACTCCCCCTGCCCCTCACCTCCCTCCCACCCCCCCAAAACCTCGGGGCAGCCGAAATGCCACAAAGCCTTGCAGTGAATGTATCCATTCCAGAGCCTCCAACTCCACACGAAGGGGGTTACTTTCATTTGATGCCAGATTCCAGATTTTTGGCTGATTTCCCATCTCACTGTGGACTAGAAGCAGCAAACCTGAGATGAAGCCAGAGCCTGCGCCTTACAGCTGTGAGGCAGGGCAGAGATAAGGAAAACAGAAAACTCAGAAATCTCACAAGCACAGCAGGTAAACGTCTGGCCCAACCCAACAGCCCCTGAGACACAACCGCACAGTAACAATAAACCAAACCCATAAAGAAAGGCTGGGTTATGTGTAACCTCTTTTATCTAAGGTGGAAATGACATGCGGAATACATTTTAGGAAAATGATTAAAATGTGAAATTGAGATGCTTGGTCAAGATCCTTTGGGTTGCATGTGACAAAAACTCAACCCAAACTGGTGCAAAAAGGGAATTTATTCACATTATGTGTTGATTCAGAGATAGCCTTGCTTCAGACCAGGGAATCTAAGAGGTGTGAGTGGTGCCTTCAGGACCTGCCTTCCATTTCCTGTTGTTTCCTTCTATGACAGTATTAGTCTCTGGCCAGCTCCACCCTCTTGGTGGCAAGACAGCCACCCATAGCTCCAAATCTGGTGAAAAAGAGACCCTTCCCTAGTCTGACCACACAGGCCAACAGGCAATGTTAACGCTAGCATAGACATGATTAGCTTGGTTTGGGCACATGCCCATCCCAGATCCAATCCCTGTGGCCAGGAGTTTGCACAACAATCTGATTGGTCAAAATCAGACCACATGACTACTCCTGGAGCAGAGGGTATGTCTGCTCCACCCAAAGCAGGGAGAGAGTGGGAGAGGGATGAGCAAAATTGGGGGTGGGAGGTTGAAGTAAACATTCCCATGAGAGAGGGAGTAAGAAGTGGGACAGAGAGAGCAGCTACTGTCTACCAGGAGAGGCAACGCCTGTAACCATAGGCCAAGCATGTCAAACTCGAGGCTGCTGGGCCACATGCCTCGTTTCTTTGGCCTATAGTTAGCCTTTGAGTTTGACATGCTTGATATAGGCTATCCAGCAGGGCTCTTTCCTGAGGACTCTGGGTATAATTACTTTATATATTCACAAATGATTGTGACCTATAGCTTATATTTTTAAAAAAACTGATCGTGCTAATATAAAATGATGGTGTTTCTGGAGTTTTCAATTATGTAATTGACTTTTCTTATTGCACCATTTTGGGTTTTTTAATCCTCAACTGTGGACATGCTGAGAGAGAGAGAGAGAGAGAGAGAGAGAGAGAGAGAGAGAGAGAGAGAGAGAGAGAGAGAGAGAGAGAGAAATGGCTGATTTCTGTAAATACTTTCGGTATTTCCATATGCTCCCCAACCAGGGATCAAACCTTCAAACCAGCAACCTGACTGGGAATCAAACCAGCAACCCCTCGGTGCACAGGGTAAAGCTCAACCAACTGAGCCACTCGGGAAAGGCACCATTTGGGGTTTGGTTTTCTGTCGCTGGCAACAAAAAGAGTCTGGACAAAGCATCCCGTTTTATTTTTTGCACTTTCTTTTAATCAGGTATGGTCACGGAGAGGGAACACCAGGAAGAGGAGACTGCTGTGGACCGTTCCCCAACTCTTACAAGGAGCAAAATTCTCATCTCCCCCAGCGTGTTCAGATGACCCGTTTGGGAAACACCAGTTAGCAGAATGGAAGTAGAGGAATGATGGGCACCCTGCTGCTTCCAATTAGGGGGCAGAACCTGGGGAGGGGACCTGGCTGACACTGCCTGGCTGAGCACCCCGCTCCAGGGAAGAGAGCAGCAGAGTCACCCCCTCAGGCACTGCTGCCTTCCCACACACAGGGGTTGCCAATGAGCTGTGCATTTTGTTACCAACAGGCAGAATCAACTGCAGAAGGCCTCCGGCACTCAGCAGGTGTGGGTGAATCAGGGAGAGTGAAATCACCTGTCCATGGAGTCCCATCCGTGATGCAACAGAACCCGGGAGGCACAGGCGGGCAGGGAGGCAGGCGGCTTGCTGACCACACAGGACTGTTGAGCCCCGTCTGGCGTGGACCCGTGAACATCCGCCCAGGTTCACCCTCCAGGTCAGTGCCCAGTTGTTTCTCATGACCAATCCATCGTCACACTTCCCCTTCCGAAGTGAGAGTAGCCACTACCTGGACTTGTAACCGCATGGCCTAGTTTACAGTTTTTGTTCTTTATCTAAATGGAATCTAAAAAGTAATACTCTGGCCACTGGCTCCATTCATTCAGCATTGTTCCGGAGATTGTGTTGTTGGTTCTCATAGCTATGCCGTATTCCGTCCGTGTGACCACCACCGTTCATTTATTCATTGTTCTGTTGCTGGGCATTGGAGTAGCTTCCACGGCTGCTGTGGGCATTCTAGCGTATCTTCTGGCAAACCGGTGAATGCGTTTCTGCTGCCTGAATAACTGAAGTGCGGGACACAGGGTTTGCAGGTGTCCAGAGTCAGGTCATACGCTAAACCTTTTTTAAGGCACTTTTCATATTCCATATTATTTTAATCTTTGGTGTGAATTTACTTCATTTACCCTTATTAGATTAGAAGTGGTTTTCAATTGAATAAATCCTGTTTAAGCCCTGCCTCACTTTCAAACGAAGGGTCTCCCATACAATATGAGATAGAAAACTGAAGTGAGAAAGCAGAAAGGAAAACAAGCTCAGGGGGAAAAGGCTGAAGTGAATGTAATGACCCACAGGTCTCCGGTGCTTTTTAAGAAGCTGACTGCCAAGTGTGGTTGAGCTTCTTATCAGCCAATACAAAGACGGAAACAAGTGACACAAATCAACGCTCACTGGACCGATGTACCAACTGTTCAGCAGCATGCCTACTTTCGGTTCTGAGATTTAAGAAAGGTCACCCCACCTGGCCAGTGTGGCTCAGTTGGCTGAGTATTATGCTGTGCACCAAGGGTCAAAGGTTTGACTCCTGATCAGGGGCACTTGCCCAGTTGCAGGCTCTATTCCCAGTGTGGGGCATACACGAGGCAGTCAATCAATGTTTCTCTCCCTCTCTTTCTCCCTTTTCTCTCTCTCTAAAAATCAATAAAAACATCAATAAGAAAAATTAAATGTCACCCCAAGGCTTTCTAAAGAGGATATTGTTGGCCCGGCTGGTATGGTTCAGTGGTTGAGCTTCGACCCATAAACCAGGAGGTCGGGGTTCAATTCCCAGTCAGGGCACATCGCCTGTGTTTCAGGCTCCATCCCCAGCAGGGGGTGTGCAGCTGGCAGCTGACCAATGATTCTCTCTCATCATTGATGTTTCTAGCCCTCTCTCCCTGTCTCTTCCTCTCTGAAATCAATAAAAACATCAAAAAAAGAGGATATTGTTGGACATCAACAATATAGGACCAACTTCCTTTCAGTAATAACAGTAAAATATTGTCAGTGTCTCCCCTTCCTTTATACTCTCCCTCAACATGGGCATGCCAAAGCACAGTTCACCATCAGCAACAATTAGGGAACTAATGCAACCAGATGCACAATTCTCAAAAGCTCTGACTATATCCACAGGGGGCCAGAGGGGGGGTAGAATCGAAGTGTGGTCCAGGGACCTCTGAGGGTCTCCGAGACCTTTGTAGAGGCTCTGTATGGCCAACACTATTGGTACAAGGCCACGAAAGTGTTCACCCTTTTTTACGCTCATATTATGAGTGTGCACAGTGGAGTTTCCGGAGGCCACAAGACATGTGATATAGCAACAAATCGAATGCAGAAGACAATTTGAGAATCTAGCTGTCTTCTATTAAGCTGGACATTAAGCAAATTATTGTCTTGGGAAATACATTTTTTACACAAATATATGTCATACTAACTTAATGAGTTTGTTGTTGATATTTTCAAATGAATTAATATTTAAAATTTGTTTTACTTTCTAATATGGTATCTATTGACATAACCCATATAAAGAGAAACACTTGGGAGTTCTCAAATTTTTTTAAGAGTGTTAAAGGGTCCTGAGACCAAAAAGTTGGAGAAGCACCAGTCTAGAGGAAGACTTCCCCAAAAGGATGTTGATGGTCACTAATCCCAGATGTTCTGTGATCAAATACATCTGGGAAATGTTACGCCTCTCTTAGAAACCATCAAATTAGAAGTAGTTAATTAACTTTAACTATCTCCTAATGTATTTGACTAAGATCCCCTCTTTCCAGTGCTTTCCTCAGCAGCCAGGAGGCACACCTGGGATGAATGAACTGCAAATCCCTCGGTCAGTCCTCCTGAGTAGTGTCTCTTACAACCAGCCTTTGTCAAGTGTGGGCAGCAAAGTGTGATATTACGTTACCCCTCTGACAACAGGAAGAGTGATCCTTTTATAAACATCAAGGCAGCTGAGCAGAACAAGAGAGCCCCCTTTATCTCGGGGAAGAGGTGAACCAAGGGCAGGGTCAAGGCCAGGACAAAGATCTCACTCAGGAGACTAAACTGAGTCTGTTTCATCTGACAAACTGGCAGCCCAGGCCCCAAAGTTCTCCGAGACAGTCATCTCAGCCTGGAGAGCATCCAAAGCAGATGCTACACGCGCTTGCCTCAGTCATAAAGACATGTCAATTAAGCACCCACAGAACATGGGACTTTAAGTTACACAACTTCCTGGTGGCCCCTCCAAGGAAAAGAGTGGTCAAATTGTACCCGGAATGAGCCAACCTCTTTTATTGCGTTGTTAACTATAAGTCAATTAAGTGTTAGGAGAATTCTACCAAAAATGATGACTGGTTTTGGAATAATCCTATTTCTTTTTTCCCCCCTAATCTTTATTGTTCAAAGTGTTACATATGTCCCCCCATTTGACCTCTTCTAGCCCACTCCCCACCCCCACCCCAGACCTTCACCACCCTGTCTGTGTCCATGGGTTATGTATGCAAGTTCTTTGGTTGATCTCCTCCCACCTTCCCTCTGAGGTTCAACAGTCTGTTCCATGCTTCTATGTCTCTGGATCTATTTTGTTCATCAGTTTATTTTGTTCATTAGATTCCACATATGATTGAGATCATGGGATACTTTCTCTTTCTCTGATTGGCTTATTTCGCTTAGCATAATTCTCTCCAGGTCCATCCATGCAATCCTATTTCTTTTTGACAGTAATTACCGAATCCAGCCAGTTGTCTGTTAAGCAAACTCCCAGGTCACAATAATAAAATTATGTCATCAGGAAGCTCATCTAAAGAGAGACTACAGAGCCCTGACAGGTTTGGCTCAGTGGATAGAGCATCGGCCTGCGGACTGAAAGGTCCCAGGTTCGATTCCAGTCAAGCGCATGTACCTTGGTTGCGGACACATCCCCAGTGGGGTTGTTCAGGAGGCAGCTGGTCGATGTTTCTCTCTCATCAATGTTTCTAACTCTCTATCCCTCTCTCTTCCTCTCTGTAAAAAATGAATAAAATGTTTAAAAAAATAAAATAGACTACAGTAATATGCAAGGCACTCTGGGAAATCTACAATGGAAAAGATGTGTCTTTTCAAAAGCACATACAGTGGGGCCTTGACTTACAAGTTTAATTCGTTCTGAGACCGAGCTCGTTAAGGAGCGCATTAAGGAGCTCATTAACTCAAATTACTCTATCAACTCAATGCAAAAAATCGGCTGAGATACAGCTGGTATCTCAAAAAACTCATTAGTCCGGACCGTAAGTCAAGGCCCCACTGTATAATCTAGTAGGGGCCAGAATGAGCACCAGAGAAGTGAGTATTCTCAGGCTCCTTTCGCAGCACCTGGTGAGGCACCTGGTAGAGAATCGCATTCAGTGAGTATTTGTCTCAACAAATTTGCTATTTGCCTTTAAAATGTTTACTTGTATACAAACTGACAAACACCACCCACTCAAATATCTAGCCAAATATAATCTAGTCAAATAGCACTTCATTGTTATAATTTAGTGCATTTATAAGAAAGGATTTACAAAGGAACCTAGACAGTTGTCAAGTAAAAAGAAATCATTTTAATATGCTCAGTTTCACTTCTATTAATTCAACACTGATGCCTACTATGCATGCATTCCCATTTAGTCTGACTTGATTCCTACGCATTTATTTCCCAACACGCAGCCACCTTTGGCGAGTTAGTTCATCTGAACTGTTTATTCTTAAAGAGGACAATGAAGGTTGTCCTGAAAGAGTTTTATCAACTTTAACGTTCTCAGCGAGACCTCTGAGGCTCCTCGGCATGGTGGGTTTTCACTGAAATCTACTTGGAAGATGGCAAAACAGACTCGGACCCTCCCAGGTCTCCTGGTTGCTTGTATTCATATCACAGCACACGGTTGGGTAAGAAGTAGAGACTGAATAATAAGTAGCTCTCCAAACACAGCTGGGCGAGGCAGCTTCATTTGTAGAAAGTAAAGCGAATCACGAAAACCTTCCTAATGGTGTGATTTGTTCCAGGGCTCTCTGGGTATTAAGAAGGGAAGTATTAGTCCTTGTGCACAGTAATGTTTACGGCATTACAGTTTTCTTCTCCAGCCGTCGTCCTATATGAGGTGATTTATCGCACTTGCTGCAGAATGGAGAGCATGAAGATGTCTAATTTCATAATCAGAGCTGGTGACAGCCTTCTCATTTCCTGCCAAATGGATCAGACCACACTTTTAACCCTATAGGAGGAAACGTGAACAAAAACAGGGTTCGTTTTTAAACTTCCTATCACTTCCCTCAACCCCCAACAAACAAAATGACATCAGAATTGGGTTGTGCAGTTGACATGCAGCCTGAGAAGGCGGCCAGCTGCCGGAGCCCTGGAATGAAGGCTGGGAAGCCATGGCGGCCACGAGAGGCTTTAAATGGCTCAGAAACGGCCCCAAACAGGAAGGTATGCCTCTGGCCTACTTAAAAACGAAATAAAAAAGAATGTTGCCGCAGATTACAAGAGTTTGGGTTAATAGGCCGGAAACCTCTCATTCTCAGCCAACTTGGATCATCTTAAAGTAACTAACCATCCAGCCAGAAAGGGAACTTTTGAGCTTTTGTACAAAGCAGAATCCCGCCTCAATTAAAACAGCTCACGAGTAAACAGTGAGGGTAGTGTTTAAATAGGTGCTTGGTAAATAAGTCTGCGAAACAGCTATTCTCCCTCCGTATTTAATTGTACATGTTACACTTTTACGCCTACTTATCAAAGGCTAAAGAGGAGAGTGCAAACTTGCAAAGAATATTCTGGAGGGAAATATTAAAATGAAATCTCAAGGAGGCACCTATGAGGTGGCAACTGTTGTGAAATACGCAGCAAATCACAATCCAGCCTCTAACTGGAATTTCTCCCGCTGCAAAGCAAACACACACACACACACACACGCATGCATGCATGCACGCACGCACGCACACACAACACAACAGTACAACTGAGACTTTGTTTTGATTTTTAAGTTTACCTGGTGGCTGCACGTCTTCTTGAACAATGCCAGCCCGGTTTATAGCTTGTTCCTTCTCTGAGAAACACAACAGAAAAATTACTTTTTAGCAAGAAGGGGAGACCGTGGTGGTGGAAAGACTTGTATTTCCATGGGACGACAGGACAACCAGAAACCACTTTATATGAGTGCTTTTAATTCAGAGATGCCATTACTAAAAGTTTTCATGTTATGGCAGACAGATCCTATAGCAAAAAGCCTGGTTTTTTTCAGGAAAAGCAAGCAAGCCATATTTCAAGAGAAAAGCTCCCAACTAACATCTCTTCTCTGTGTGCTCAGCATTTTTGGAAAGGCAACAAAACAACCGAAAAAAACAATTTTGAAAGAACTGGTGGGCGTGATATTATGAGAGGAAGGCTGCTGAATTGAAGGAACAAGTACAATTAACAGAAAACGATGTAGTTTATATGTCTAAAATGTACTCCACTGAAGGAGTAGGCCCAGAGCTAAATATGCTATGTTTTTGATAGGAAATAGAGCAGAAAATTAATCTTTGGGTGGGTGGCTTTGGTTTGGGTAATTGAAGCTTCCCTAATTGATTGCAGGTGCTGTGCCAATTAGACGGTGCGTGTTAGCTACAGCGGCATGGCGGATCTCTTTGGCGATGTCCGACAGGCAAGGGCCATGAGAAATTGGGCATTTTATATCTGTGGGCTTCAAGCATCCTGACACGTCTTTCTGAGTGGTTTAGAATAAACCCAAGGCCTGTGAAGACAAAGACTTATTATTCTAAGTATCGTGAAAAACAAATGGTGGCTTTTCAGGGGAAAGGCTTGGAGCCAAAGGATGTTTACTACTAAATTACAGTAATTAAGTGCTGTAATCAGACCTTCGCTGTAATCAGGCTGACAGTGTTTCTTTAAATCCACATTTAGCTCTTATTTAATATTAGGCCATTTTCTTTATTCTGGCCTCTGAATTCTCCTGAAGTTACACAAGCATAAAGGTATAGGAAACAGGGTTTTGCCCAAGCCAATAGTCATTGAATTTGCTTCTCCGGCGATGTGGCAGAAAGTCAATCCTAAGTGACCTGCCTGATAGTTTTATCAATGCTAAGTTTTGCTTTGGCCAATATACAACTGGGAACTAGGGATGACATGAATCTTGATATCCAGTTCTAAGAGGGACACAGAGAAGACAGAGCATAATGAGGCCCATTACAGACAATGGCCGGCCGTGGTCTCACTGGGCCTCCGTGAAAAGAACGGCAACCAAGACCCTCTGGACCAAGATGTGCCAAAGACTTCTTCTACCGGGAGGGGATGACGATGGGGCCTCTAAGGCAGGGGTGGGGAACGTCTGGCCTGAGGGCCCTATAAGGCCTCCGAAATCATTGGGTCTGGCCCTGCCAAGGCATGAAGGGTGAGTTAATTAGACGTTTGACCAAATATAGCAGGATAATTTTTAAGTTGATAATTTTGTATGGCCCAAGAATGATGTTATAAATACCCAAATGGCCCTTGACAGAAAAAAGGTTCCCCACCCCTGCTCTAAGGCATAAGTCTTTCTAATATAACTCAACAGGTGACCTCATTTCCTAAGAGGTTCAAGTCCTAAAAGACTGGGCCCTACCCCAGTGTCAACATGGAAGTCTCGAAGTATGGAAGTGTCTCAAACATGCTCTTAGGAAATGCTAGTGAGTTAAAGACTATACTGTCCTTGATTGTGCCAGGAACTAAAATATATAATTTTCACCCTAGCCAGCTTGGCTCAGTGGCCTGGGGACCAAAGGGTTCTGGGTTTGATTCCGGTCAAGGGCACATATCTTGGTTGCAGGCTCCTCCCTAGCCGGGGCACTGGTTGGGGCTCCTGCAGGAGGCAGCCAATTGATGTGTTTCTCTCACATCGATGTTTCTCTCTGTCTTTCCCTCTCTATTCCACTCTCCCTAAAATCAATGGAAAATATCTTTGGGTGAGGATTAACGAAAACAAACAAACAAAAAAGATACATTTTTCCACACCTAAAAGGTCTATTCTCTAGTATTAGGGAAGAGGGAAGTGAGTTTTTTAAAAAACTGATTGCCAGATCAATTGATTGCTAGACCTACGGCTGTAAGGAAATCAGACATCCTGGCATACCGAACACATTCTCTGAGAGGCAGGTACTGCAAAGCCAAAGCAGTGGGCGGACTACCAAGCATCACAGGAAGTTGACTTTTGAGGCAAGGACAGAATGCCTAACTGTGTCTAAGCTCTTATAATGCGATGGAGAACCGAGTAAAGAGAAAGGAATCCCTGTCCTCACACATTCTTGCTAATTGCTAATGAGGTTGGAGAGGCTGAGGATTTAATTTAAATAGACCATAATCACTTTATAATCCTTGTCCTTATGCAACCACCTCTTCTTCTTTTTTAATGGCTTGGACAGGCAATTTAAACCGATTTGCTGAACCAGTTCCTAACAACTGATAACCGGAATTAGCAACCCATCTACATGCCTGGTTCTTCAATCCATTAATGTTTTATAAATACTCTAAGGCCAGAGCAGTCTTATATAAATTCACATTTTGACACAAAGACACTGTTTGTGAATGCAGAATGCGCTAAAGGAAAACAAACTGGTCCCTCAGGATTTTGCAAGTACCTCTTGATGAGGCTGACAGTTAGGTTTCTATTGTGTTATCATTAGAGAAATAGCAGATGTCAGGGGGCAACGCAGAAGTCAGGGGGTTTAACTATGGGAACAGATCAGGATAAGCTAATGACTGACTTTTCAGCAATGAGTGTGTGCTTCTACCTTGAGTGAAATGATTAAAACGCAAATATGTGATCCTGGGCCTGGGGCTCTGCAATGCCGGTTGGAAAAGGCCCCGTTCGGAGTCTCAGCAAGCCCGACTCTGCCCCCTGGTGTTAAGGCAGTGGTTTGATTTGTAGTTTTAATTGAGGATCCTTACCTTGTAGTCGCAGGGCCAAGGTGCATTATTAAGCTGGTAATGCATGCAGACCAGGAGGTTTTTGTATGGTAGTAGAAGAGATCACCTAATAATTTTTAAGTCTTTGAAAATGAAAACATATCCTTATATTTAATGGCCATATTGTCCAGGTGTAGACTATGACCTCAGGACCTCCCAACCCCATCTCCTCCTGCCAATAAGCAGCTAAAATAAAAGCAATGCACAACCTAAGTAATGGGACAAATGGCAACATTTGGTTGTCGGCTAAATATTAGATAATAGCATTGTATCGATATTAAATTACCTGGATTGGGTAACTGTACTGTGATTATGTAAGAGAACGTCCTTGTTCGTGGGAAATACATGCTGGTGTTTAGGAATGAGAACTCGCGTATTCAACTTACTCTCAAATGGTTCAGTAAAACAACAGTAATAATTCTACTAATCATAGATATAATTATATATGTATATGTGTCTCTATGTATATGTAGGTATAGATTTGTTATATTTTACATATGGGGGAGAAACCAAATGTAGCAAAATGTTAACTGGTGCCCTGGCCAGGGGGCTAGGTCGGTTTGAAGCGTCGACCTGTACACCGAAAGGCTGCGTGTTTGATTCCCAGTCAGGTCACATACCTAAGTTGTGGGTTCAATCCCTGGTCAGGGATGTTTCTCTCACACCCTCTCCCTTCCTTTCCCTTTAAAAATCAATTTTTAAAAAATCCGTAAGTGAGGATTTTAAAAAAAAAGGTAACTGGTAAATCTAGGTGAAGGATAGACAGGAATTTATTGCACAATTCTTGGGTCTTTTCTGTTGTTTTTTTCTCTTCTTTTTTTAATAACAAAAATACACAACTGCAAAACAAGTGTAAGGAAGTCAACAACACTGTGACTGTTCCATGATGATTACTTCAAAGTAGCTTTTTTCAAATAGCAAATATAAATTTTAAAAACTACTTTCCCAGGCTCCCATCTGCTGCTGTTGCCTGGACACGTTCATCATCCAGATGTACACGGGGTGATCCAGAACTAGACAGGCTCTGGCGGCGAGTGTGAGCGTGAGCCAGCAGCCGAGGGGACCAAATGGCCACTAGAGGCACTGGCTCCTCCCAACCCCGTAAACACTTTTGCGTCCTCACCAGAGTCTAGTCGAATCCAGAGAGCTCTGTAATGCTGGTTAGAAAGTGAGACTTGTCTGTGCATCTCATTGGACTCCACGGTGGAAGGAATAACAAGCATATTCTAAGCACCTCGCATGTGAAAGGGAAAAAGCCCTTCTGGTATGATTTGCGCACCAAGTGATTTCGTGTAACCGTATCCGGACTCTACAATATACTGCTGGTTGGGAGCAGCGAGTGCAGCAAACACAACCGAGAGGTAGGAGAACGGAGAACCGTGGCTCTTACATGTAACCCGCGCTCTGCTGTTAAACACTCCTCGCTGTCAGGTGAGAAGCGCAGCAGTAAGCAGCAGACAAGGTTGGGGAGTTAGGGGCGTGTCCACCCAGCAATATGCTACGTGACCTTGGACAAGTCCCCTCCGTAAATGAGAGGACAAGGAGCACAGGGTCTCTGCAAAACTGTGATTTCATGCTTCTGCAGATCTAATAAATTTCAAAATGAGCAGGACCGCAGAAAAGGATCTGACTCTGTCTCATGTCACAGGCTGGCCTAAAAGGCCATAGACAGGTTGCCTGAAAAGGCCTTATTCAGAATCACTGTCTGGTTCTGCTATATGAAGACAGATTAGGCTTCAAGCTACAGCATCTGTTCTCGGCCCTGAACATGGGCAATTCAGACAAGCCACGCTTTGCCAACAGGATGAAAGCTAAAGGCACGTCTGGGATTCCCTCAGAAGCACAATGGTCTCCATACTTCTTGTCTGGGATCACTGACCATGAAGGCCAACTGCATCGTCCCAGTGCTCACTTCCGAACCGACGTAGCACGTGCAGAACTGACCTGCCCTTCACATCACGCTGAGTCAAGTCTGGCCGAGTCAGCGAAAGAGCTGAAGATCACAGTGAATGTGGACGTGAGATCCCATGAGGCAGTCTTGTGACAGACTTGCCTGATTGTATGGAAGATCTCCTGGGCTTGACTTTACCTCAGCAGCCTTCTCCTCTTTTCTGCTGCACTGTGTCTTATTCCAGCAGGGGCCCTGGAACCTCCCGGACCCCGCACTCCCCGGACCCGAGCTGGCCAGCATCAGTCAGGCTAGCCCAGCTGAATGGCCCACGCTGACTTCACACCTGAGCCCTACATGGCCTCGGCCCCTCCCTTTCCACCGTTGGCAATTCTCAAGGACTGGATGTCTGCCCTGCCCCTCCAAGAACTGTGGGTTTCTCCTAGGTCTGCCTGGAATCGCGAGGAATGTAAACGTCTGAGGGGCCGTCAGAGAGGAAGACCTGAGAGGAGAGGCTGAGAGGAGAGGCTGAAAGGCAGGAGCAAAAGAGCAAAACCAAGAGGACTGGCGGGGCGGGCAGGCACAGAAGCCCAGAGACGGGAGGGTTCCAAGGAAGGAGTGCCTGGCTGGTGTCTGTGCCTCCCACGGACAGACGACCCGACCTCCTGTATTACAAAGCGGACAGAAGTCATCATCTGAAGTGCCCACGGCTTCCCAACATCAAACCTAATATAGCTGCGTCCACACCTGCCCCTCCTCTTGAGCTCACAGAAGGGTCCTGCCTCCCGTCCAAGGCTCTCTCCTCCATCTGGTCTCACGACCCCGTGCCCCCTCCCACTCTATGCTTGTCTTCTCTCTCCAGCATCTTTCTTTGTCCAGAGATTCTTTTGGCTCTCCCTTCCCTCCCAGACCCCTGGACCTGCTGCAGATACACTGTGTCATGCTCTTCCCCGTACAGCCAAACTCCTTTAGTCAACTTAATACACTATTTACTCTTCAACCCACTGCACTCTGCTTTCTGCCCACCACCAAACCGTCTAAAGCATTCTTAACAAAATGATCTATGACCTTTACCTTTTTCTAAAAATAAAGATAATGGCTATTTTCACTTATCCTCCTGTCTCCAAAAAGCCTGACCCTGCTGACCACACCCCTTTTCATGAAGAGCTGTCTTCATGGGGCTTGTGACTACAGCCTCTCCTGGTTTAAATGCTCTCGCTCTGGGGCACCCCTTCTTGGTCCCCTCCGAGGGCCCCCTTTTCCTGACAGCTTGCTCTTCCGTGTCCACCAGCACTCTGGTCCTTGGCCAGCTTGTCCCTCTCAATCTCTGGATGCTGCCTGGGAGCTCTTACCTCAGTGACTCTGACCCCATTCACTGCTGACACTGCATGTCTAGCTCCTGCTCGGACCCAGGACCTCAGCTCCAGACTGGCACCTCCCCCTGCCTCTGGGAAATCTCCAAGAGCACATCCTGGCACCTAAAACTCAGCACACCCCAAATGCAACTGGCTTGTCCTCGCCCCCAAAACTGATTCCTTCTTGGGTTTCTGACTAAATGACCTGCACCACCATCTCCTCAGAGGCTGGAGCCAGAAAGCTGGGTGCCATTCTCCTTCCTCTCCCTCCCTTTCCCTGCGGCTACTCAGTCACAAATCCATGTAGCGTGTACTTCTTAACTACAGCTCCTAAAATCAGTACTTCCTCCCAGTCCCAGAGCCACCACCCTGGTTCAGGCTCCAGTCACCTCTGGATGTACAGCCTTCCTATGCCTGGCCTTCCTGCCTCCAGCCGGGACCCGCCCAGCCCTCCTTCCCATTACAGAGCAACGCCTACAAAGAATGAATCTCATCACCTCGTTCTCCCGATTCAAATGCTTCAGTGATCCTCCCCTGGCTGGACTCTGAGGAGGCAGAGGGTCACTGAAGTATTGGAATCAAGTGAGAGGATCAAATTCAAAGAACAAATGGCATGACAACCGCCACAGCAGAAGACCTGGTTCTCTATACTTTCTGACAAACAGGAACGAACTTTTCCAGTTACAAAGTCTCACCGAAGGAATATTAAGATGTATTTCAGAATGAAGAAAGCTGAAACTCGAAAGGAGTGAGATGCAAGAAGGACTGATGCCTAAAGAATGTGGGTGAAGAGAAACGATCAGCGACTGTAGACACACTGATTTAGGGAGCATCAAGCACATGGTAGGACTGAGGCTATACATAAGACTAGGATGGGGCTCAGGCGTGCTAAGGTCTTTGTATATTTCATAGGCGGGTAAAGATACTGACTAACTTTAAACAATAATCATAAAGTAATAAAAATAAAATGGAAAACTTTTAAGCTACATAGTACAGGAGAGAAAAAATAAAGCGTTAAGGCACAAAAGGAGAAAAAGGAAGTATAGAGATAGAAAACACAAAATAAGATGGAGAAAATAGAAGTAAACATAATAGTAAACATAATGAAAATGAATTCAATGCAACAGTTAAAAAGATAATCAGATTGGATTAAAAATCCAGTTTAGCCCTGGCCGGTATAGCTCAGTGGTTTGAGCCTCAATCCAAACACCAAAGGGTCTCAGGTTCAATTTCCGACCAAGAGCACCTGGGTTGCAGAGTTGATCCCTGGCTCTGGTCAGGGCACATGCAGGAAACAACTTTTCAATGTACCTCTCTCACATTGACATTTCTCTCTCTGTCTCTGTCTCTCCCTTTCTCTCTCCCTCCCTATCTCCCTTTCACTGTCTCTAAAAGTCAATGGAAAAAATATCCTTGGGTGAGTATTAACAAAAACAACAACAAAATAAAGGCTGACTATAAGAGGATAGATATACCAGGAAAATATTAACCTAAAGAAAGTTGATTATAATATCAGATAAAGAGGGAGGGAGGTATATCTGGGGTAAAGACCCTTATATAATGACAATTGAAAACATTTCTCCAGAATATTCTAGATTATGTGCACCCAATAACATGGCCTCAAGATATCTAAAAGAGTTAAGAAGCTTGATCCGTAACCAACATATGTAGAACCTGTATCCAACAATCAGAGACTAGACAGCATTCCAAGCACTCAGAGAACATTAGTAAAAATTGATCTGTGCTAAGCCACAAGGCAAATCTTCACCAATATCAAAGAATCAAAATCACAGTCCACATTCCTTGACTACAGATGCAAATAAGGTAGAAATCAGCAATAAAATGTAAGCAGACAGACCACGTGGCTACTGGTAGAGAATGGGTAGTAGTTGGGGCCTGGTGGAAGCAGGGAGACCAGCTCAGAGCCCAAGCAGTGGGTAGAGGAGGTGGGTGGGACGAAGGTGAAGTGAGACAGAGAAGTGCTCTGACTGTCTTGTTCCATCAGGTACACCCAGCACCTACCAGTGACAGGTGCACAGGAAATACGAAAATCCAGGGTTTTGGGGTGTTTTTTTTCATCCTCACCTGAGGGTATGTTTTTATTTTATTTCATCTTATTTTATTGATTTTAGAGAGGAAGGGAGAGAGAGACATCGATGTAAGAGAAAAAAACATTGATCAGTTGCTTCCTGTGGGTATCCCCACTGGGGATCGAACCCAAAACCTAGTGTATGTGCCCTGACTAGGAATGGAATCCCAAACCTTTTGGTGTACAGGATGATGATCCAACCAACTGAGCCACCCAACCAGAGCTAAAATCCAGGTTTAAAAAAAGCTATTTTTAAAAGCTAAATAAATGCTAGTTGAATGTGCTGAAATTAACATAAACTCTGTCCTCCTTCCCACCGTCACCAATGCCTCCTGCCTGGATCCTAGTTTCCTGACAGTCCAGCCAGCCCTGGGTGTGTCGACCTGCCGAAATCTCGTCTCACATCTCTGCCCTCGTGGCTCCTTATTTTTTAAACATTTTTCTGGGGTGGGTAATATAAGGCTGTTTTCGGTGTTTCCACACCTGTTATCTCATTAAAAACACCCCCAAACCTGTCAAGTCAGTCTGTAAGCTCCACTGCTACAGATGAGGAAACAGGCTGAGCTCAGAGAGGTTAAGGACTTACCTTAAGGGCCCTCATCCTATAGACCCTCATCTGCCTTACACCCTTTCCTCACTCCTTTAGAGGCAGTATCATGCCCTGGTACACCAATCTATGACTCATCAACTGTGGGTCCTTGTACAAATACTTAACTGTTCCAGACCTCAGTTTGCCCACATATAAAATGGGGATGATGCTCACATAGCAGCTACCCCAAAGGGCTGCTATGAGAACTAAATGAGTTAATATATAGGAAGGACCTGGAAGGTTGCCACACATAGTATATAAAAGGAACTTTCAGTAAATACTAGTTGTTTAGTATTATTTACCTGTTTAAAAAAAAAATCAGTTGTGACTCTCAAATAAGAGTTGGGCGAATGAATTAAAACTGAGCCATAAAAGTGGGCAGGCGTAGACTGCCTTCCAATTAAAATGCAGATACTGTGGCCACTCACAAAATGGGCACCTAAAAGGCCTGATTGGCCTGTATCAAGTGACTCAGACAGCCACGGATTCTAGAGTATCCCTTTAAGACTGCTGTTGGGACACAGGGCACAAACCCACACCTTGATCATCTGCTCTGGACCAGGATTTCTCAGCCTTGCCACCACTCACATTTGAGGCTGGGTGATCGAGAGCATCTGCCGGGCACTGCAGAAAGATCTGCAGCATCCCTGGCCTCTATGCACTAGAGCAGCGGTTCTCAACCTGTGGCACGTGACCCCTTTGGGGGTCGAACAACCCTTTCACAGGGGTCGCCTAAGACCATCGGAGAACACATATATAATTACATATTGTTTTTGTGATTAATCACTATGCTTTAATTATGTTCAATTTGTAACAATGAAAATACATCCTGCATATCAGATATTTACATTACGATTCATAACAGTAGCAAAATTACAGTTATGAAGTAGCAACGAAAATAATTTTATGGTTGGGGGTCACCACAACATGAGGGACTGTATTAAAGGGTCACGGCATTAGGAAGGTTGAGAACCACTGCACTAGAGCCAGTAGCACACTCACCCCACCCCACCCCCCACCCCAGTTCTGACAAGCAAAATGTCTCTAGATAAAACCAAACATCCCCTGGGGGGGACAATGTCATCCCCAGTTCAAGGGCAATGCTCTCGTCTTCAAAACTGAAACTTTTCTAGTGGGACCCAAAGCAGACGCCCTTGTCCCATGTTCAATTCTAGAGGCTGCATCAAACAGCCTGTGACCCGGATCCAATAAGGAAGGATGATGGAAATAGACTATGCTGGGCTTCACACAGTCCTACACCCCCCCCCCCGCCCCCCCTCTTCCCCCAGGCACCGTACCTAGCTGGAAGTCAGAAAGCAGAGGCCATTTTAATCTTGGCTGATGAATAGAAGCTACAAGGGAATTTAAATGTGTATTTAAAATGCTCTGCCTCCATAAACCAAAGGTTGTAGCATTTGTAATGGGCAGAGCATTTATACGGAGCTTTTGCCTTCAAATCGCCAAGCTATCAGCTTCTGCTAATATTCTCCAGGGGCACGGTTGGCCCTCTTCCATCTTCAAGATGATTCAGGTTTCCTGGAGAACAAAATGAGCCTCTAATGCCTAATATTTTTTCTCTGACAGATGGTTTCAGATGTATCAAAGTGCTAATCCTTGCTGAGGTATAGGTCTCAAGGAAGGAGAGTTTGGCTTTTAGTATGATAGGACTTGAATGATTAAGGAGGAAAATTACTCCCAGGATATATTCACCATTGTCATGTGAGCAACCAGCTTAAAATGAAGACAGCAGAATCTGAAAAAAGATTTGAGGAAAGAGAGGAAAAACTAAAAAACCCAGGTTAGCAGTTTAGGTTTGGAACATTTCCGCCCAAAGACATCTCTGGGAGTGGAAATGAAGTTGCCAATAAAATCATCTTCAAGCTCAGGAAGATTAGGATTCAATCTGTCTCCCCCCAAAATCATCATTTCAGCTGCAGTGTGTGCAAGCTCTGGAGACAGAGGCCTGGGTCTGAATATCTGCCTTGCCACTTAGGAGCTGTGTGACCTTGGGCATGTTAGACAACCTCTCTGAGCCTCAGTTTCCCCACCTGTATGACGGGTAACAATACCTACCTCAAAATGAGGTTAAAATTTAATGACCCAGTGTCTGCCTAACCGGACACATGATAAGCATTCAGTTAATGTTAACTGTCAGTATGAACTAGTATTTAGTGTCGACCTACTAGGTGCAGGCTGCTTTCATGACCACCTCTGAGTCTCAGGGCAGGTGAGGGTTTGATTTTAGGTATCATAGAAATAGTTATTTGCTCAGGATCCGAGAGACTGAGTCATGCATCTACGGTCACAAAGCTGCCCACAGCAGAATTCAGACCCAGGTCAGCCTGACTCGGGAGCCGAGATCCGCCCGCGTCGCCACGTGGAGAAGACGGGACAGGGAGTTACTGGGAGTTACTAGGTCACCACACGCGGTCAGAGGTCACTCACTGTATTCCTCCGGCCGCATTAGGGGCCGGAAGTAGATGGGGTAGAAGGCGGCGCCGATCAAGGAGATGAAGCCGCCGAAAATGAGCGCGGTCCGAAGGTTCTGGGACATGGCGCCCGCGGGAACTGGCCCGGCCGGCTCTGAACCCCGCAACGCGGAATCCCGCTCGCGCTGCCGGGTCCTGACCCGGCTCGGAAGAGGCGGAGCCGCTTTCGCTTCCGGGCCTGGGGGCGTGGCCAGGAGGCGGGGCGGGGCGGGGGCGGGGCCCGGGTGGGTGGGGCCAGAGGCGGGCTCTGGGGGCGGGGCTTGATGGGGGCGGGGCCTCGGACCAGCGCTCCGCCTCCTGCGCTCCCAGGCGGTGTAACGCACCTGTGGTCACTAGAGGAGGCTTGGGAGTGGAGGCTCATTGCTCTCCATGACGCGGACCCTGTTCTGCTCCCTGCCTTGCCCCTCCCCCAGCCTGGCTCCCACTCAGCCGCCCCACCCACCACTCTTCTGACCTCTTTTGCCCCACCCTCCTTCACTACGCACCTCTCCTTTCCTTCCCTTGTTGAATCGATTTTAGCAACTATCCACCCTGAGCCCTGTGCTCTCTGGGGCTCGCTGGCTCAGTCCTCATTTTAGTCGGCCCATTTCACCGGTGAGGGAACCACGGTTTGGCTGACTGACGTTGGACAAGTCCCTTGGCCTCCCTGAGGGTGATTTGAGGGGATTAGAGACAAAGGGGCAAATCGCCTGCCCCAGCATGGCCTGCAGGTGGATTCTGAAGCCCGAGCCATAGGACCTTCTGGACCAAGACCATCCCGGGAGGAATGTTGTTTCAACATCCATGCTCCAAGAAGACTTTTAATGATTCTGTTTTCCCTCCCTCCTGTCTCTCTGTTCCCTTACCAATGAGGATGGGGAGTAAATGGGAATCAGCACAGGGCAGTGAGCCAGCAGCCAGTCCCACAGATGGGACCTTGGGACTCTGACTTATTGCTGGGGTGGGAGGCGACTGAGGACAGACATCTGCTTTCTCTTTCTGTGATGGCCATCTCTATCCTTCTGGGTGGGCTATGCCTGCATGTGACCTGCCCAGGAGTATACTGGGCAGATGAGACTAAGATTCCTCAGACTGGACCGTCACTCAGTCTTTTACAACTAAGAATGATACCTGCAGCTGGGAGCTGGGGAGCAAAGAGGATATTTATCTTGACCCCAGCAGCATTATTTAGTCCAGAGAAGATCTATGATCTTTCAAAAATGGTGTGCTGTCAGAGCACAGGTTCCTCTTTCTTTGTAGTTTTGTCATTGAATCAAGCTACTGTCTACCTCTGTGGTTCTAGAAGAATATAAATCAGGTGTTTGATCTGTCAGCAGATTTATGAACTATCAGCCGTGCCCCAAACACCAGGCAAAGTGCTACAGGGGACACGAAGATGAGTAAGAGGTGACCCTTGCTCTCCAGGATCTCGCCATGTGCATGGAGAGACAGGACATATACATAAAAAGAAAACAAATGACCCGATGTTGCTGGTGAGTGATATGGTCCTGCGGGCTACAGAGGTTCAGAGGAGGAAGACGGATGACTGTGCGGTCAGGCAGTCGCTCCTCAGGCCCTGGCAGGAGCTTGTTAGGGTGAGGACAGAAGACTTCAGAGCAAAGAGGGAATGAAGTGATGCATGCTTCACATCACGTGATATGAAAATCCCCAGGTATAGTGCATATTTGTCATTTTAGCAGCATCCACTTCGCTCCCAGTTAATAGTACCTTGAATATCTTTTGGCAAATCACTCCTCTCCCATTCTCAGTCCATGAAGCAAGCTGGGGCTTCTTGCCCCCACTCAAACCCAGCTCCAAGAGTTAAGCATATAACCAAGCCTGACCAAGCTCCCTCACCAGAGGGGTTGATCCTCTCATAGTACTGCATGACCCACGTTGAGCCAACCATAGCCTGTCCCAGCTGCTGGAAAGCTGACTTTGAACTTGAGAGGATGAGATCGGAGCTGCTGGGGACCACCATTTAGCGACTGAGAATGAGGACAATACAGCAGAGGGAGGCCTGAGAGATAGAAGGAAATCAGATGCCGACGTTACATTTGAACGCCTGAAGCCAGCTGTGCCTAAAGTGGGATCTGTCCCTGACCTTCTCAGTAACACAAAGTCCCTCCTTCACTGGAGCCAGTTTGAATTTCTGTCTTTGAAAACAGAAGGAGCCCCAGATGAAATCACCATGGGTGTGATTTCATTTGCTTAACATCTCCCTGAGCGGCGAGGCAAGAATTGCCCTGTTTTATAGACCATCCATGCCATTTGTATAAGCTTATTAGCATCATCACACCAAAAACAGCACTTGCTTGCCACTGAGTACTACCAAATATAAGCCCATCTCTTGGATCCCAGTGTCCTCCCTGTTTCTGAGAATCCCACTGGCCTATAAATTAAATCAGCGAAGTCTTATAGTCTGCCTACTCAGGGCCAAGCACTGAACTAGTTAGCAGGGAACACAGAAAGGAAGCAGACAGCATCTGTGTATTCAACAAACTTCACTGAGCCAGGAGCACCGTGCCGGGCACTTTGCAGGTGCTGGTGGAGGCAGCAGTGATTAACAGGAGAGTCCGCTGTCCTCATGGTGTCCACAGTCTGGTGGAGGAATGAGATGCGGCAACACATAGTAATTGCTGCTTGGCCTCCGAGCCTTCCCTAGTAATAGCTCCTGATGCCTCTCATCTTGGCATTCTTGGTTGGACTGTGAATCTAGGCGCCCGGTACATCCCTATCAATTCCAATATCAAGGTGTAGAACACTTCCCCTGCGCCAGTGACGACCACAGGTTTATCCATGCGGTACTCCCCAACCCCCGTGACTAGGTGTCTCCATTGGCAGACCGGGGAGCTGGGGCATAGCAAGAATGGCCAGCTCAAGGTCACGCAGCCAGTAAGTGGCAGATCTGGGATTCAAGTTCAGGCTGTTTGTCTCCGGAGACCTTCTCTTGCCATTACTCTACACTGCTCTGCTCTGTCAGTGAGCTCATGTTGTCCGAGTGTGGGTTCAATGCTAACCTGGTCCCATTGTCCTTCCTCAGAGAAATCAGATTTGTAGGGATGGGAACACAAAGACAGACGGCACAGACACAGTGGATTTTTTTCCATTGGTAACATTATCATGAGGTTTTTGCATATCTTCCACTTGCCCGAAACCCTGGAGCTTCTGTCGTCCGCCCTTGGAGTCTGATGCTCTACTGTTCATTGTATTTTGCGGGCTGCTCAATGTGCTTCTAGTAACTCCCTCTGACCAACAACTTACTTAGGTCCTCTTTCAATGTTGTTGTTGTTGTTTTAATGTTAATCTTCACCTGAAGATATTTTTCCATTGATTTTTAGAGAGAGTGCAAGGGAGGGGGAGAGACAGAGAGAGAAACATCGATGTGAAAGAGACATATGGATTGGTTGCCTCTGATACATGGCCTAGGGCATCCAGACCTGGGCCTGGAACTGAGCCTGCAACTGAGGTACATGCCCTTGACCAGAATCAAATCTGGGACCCTTCAGTCTGAAGGCCAACGCTCTATCCACTGAGCCAAACTGACTAGGGCCAGTAACTCCTTTTGGACTTCAGTTAGAGTCAGTTTTGGTTGAATGGCACCAAGAGCCCTTACAGAAACAGACATTTCCGCATGGCATGGACAGAGGGTTTGGGCTTCCTCTGGACCCGTGCTTTTGAGACAATGCAGGGGAAATCCTCCTCTGTGTTCAGCGGGCACTCTGGTTTTCTGAGTGCCTACTCAGCTGAATAAATATTTCTGATTTCGATCGTTTGTCAACTTTTTCTTCTTTGACCTGCTCTTTACACCTGAGAGTTCCCCATATCTCTTGCCATACTATGTGTGCCCACAGTTATAACTATTATCTTTATGACTTCCAGAGCGAGGTGTCCAGAACCAGCATTTGGGGGTCTGAGGAGCCTAGCTTAAGAAGCTAAGATCTTCTCATCTCAGGACCCCATAGACTTCATAAATGTCTGTGAAAGCCAGAGGGAGTGTGGGCCTGGAGGAAGGTGTTTGTGCAGAGAGAGAGAGAGAGCTCAAGGATGTAGGGAGACAGGATGATGCAAGTCAAATATGTCAGGAGTCCTAGGGTGCGTATTTTCATCTCAATCAGTGAGAAAAAAAATTGGTTTGGGCTGCTACCAAGCGCTTTCTGCTTCTTTCCTTGGATGTGAAGATTGAATGCTTGCAGGGAGCAGACCACCAGTGGTGTCTTGCACGGGTTTCAGACAGACATCAAAGTTAATCCACTCTCTGATCTAAGCAAAATGGTGATGAGGGTTTCATGGGACAGCAGCTCCACTAATTGTGGCACTGCCGCGCAGCTGATGTATTTTTAGAATGTTGTGGGTTCCCAAGAAGTATCAGTACTTTCTGCAGGAAAACAGTCAGGCTGGAAGGCTGGGGTTTGGAACAGAGCAGGATCTAATGCAGGGCCCTCTGGACCTGTGCTTTTGAGACAATGCAGGGGAAATCCTCCCTGTGTTCAGCGAGCACTCTGGTTTTCTGAGTGCCTACTCAGCTGAATAAGTATTTCCGATTTCGATCGTTTGTCAACTTTTTCTTCTTTGGTCTGCTCTTTACACCTGAGAGTTCCCCATATCTCTTGCCATACTATGTGCACCCACAGTTATAACTAGTATCTTTATGACTTCCAGAGCGAGGTGTCCAGAATCAGCCTTCCTGCTGAACTCTAGCCTCATGTACCTGGTGGACATCTTTGGGTTCGAGATGCACTTGCTCCTACTCCCTCTGCTGGGGTTCTTGTTCCAGCATTAAGAAGGGTTTAGCAATCTGGAAAAGGGGCTGGTGTAACTTAAGTAAGAGTCCAGAGATGAAGCATAATTTTGAAAGACATTTGGGGGTCAGAGGAGCCTAGCTTAAGAAACTAAGATCTCCTCATCTCAGGACCCCATGCTTTTTATTAACACAAATTGTCCTGAGGTGAGGCAGAGATATACACTTCAAAGGGTCAGGTTTCATATACAGAGTCCATTGTCAGATTGGAAGAATTAGCCTATGGCTGTTTAGGTGTTTGGCCAGTAGGAGGTAATAACATGTAGATTAAGATGCCCTGAGCTGTCTGGCAACCAAGCAATCATCCCTTTTCAAGTTTGGGGAAATGCCTTCAGCCATTCCCAACAGGTGACAACATATGTGACTCAGCCCTTGTTGAGTCCCCAAGTTCCATCAACCATTTGATGAAACTCTTGCAATTATGACATGCTGGGATTGGCTTCCAGCACCTTCCTCTTCACTCTCCTTGGCGCTGGCTTGGTTTGAGGCTATATCAACTCTCCCTGGTCATGGCTTCCTAACTCATCTTACATATGCCATCTTCTTCGTCATACACTATCTCATTCATGGGGTAACCAAAGCTGTCTTCTGAAAACATAGATCTGGTCAATCATTACCCTTCTTAGAAGTTGCAGTATCTCCCTAAATTATGAATTACTCAGCCTTATTTACTCAGGCTTTGGCCAACAGATCATTAAAGGCCACTGCTGCCATCTAGGTGCCCCTGCCAAGTGAAGTAATAGGTGGTCATGCTCTGTGCCTATGCCATAGCTGACTGCATCAGCATGGACATATGATCCCGAACAAAGTCAAAGGTCCAAAATCTCTGCCTAATGGGGAATGGGCTGACCCAGGGAGATTCTCTGCCTCTGGAATTCTATCTGTAAAGCCAGGGAGCGTCGGGAGGTTAGCAGAGGAAGCACAAGTTGGGCAGATGCACAGGGAGAGGCAGTGAGTAAGCAGGGAGCTGTGGGTAAGCCACGGCGATGAGTCAGTGAAGCTGTGAGAGAAAAACTCGGGCAGTAGATGGGGAGAGGATTGCCTGGGAATAGCAGGAAGAGAGAAGGATGGAGGAGAATTAAAATGAAGATCCAGAAAGCCCTGCTGCTGAGATGTAATAAGATACCTTAAGCCCTAGGACTGTCAGGGATTTATTTATTCATTCATTTGTTTTCTACCATTTTTATTGAGCAGCCACTACATGCCAGAAACTATTGTAAGCATTGGCCAAAGTCCTCACCCACATGGAGCTTACATTCTAGTTGGGGAGGGAGAGAATAAATAGATTTCAAAAATAAACCAAGCTCACAGAGACAGTGCAAAAGTGCTAAGCCCACAATGTGCTTGCTCTTCAAAGAACAGCAAGGAGGTCAGTGTTGCCTGAGAGGAGTGAGTGAAGAAGACAGTGAGTGGAAACAAGATCAGCGAGGTCGCCGGGGCAAGAGCACCTCATAAGCCATGAAGGACTTAGGATGTTACTGTGTTTGTGATGGAGAAACAGTGGGGGATCCCAGGCAACCTTCTAATTCTAATTTCTTCTGGGAAGGCCAGCTACTCTATGGTTTTCATTCTTCCTACAGATTCCTGTCTTTCTTATGCATAGAGCCCCATTGTTTCCCATAAAGCCATTCACTCGGAAGAGCAGAAATGAGTTTCCTGCCTAGCAACAAAGTAAGCTTGTCCTCCAAGCCACCATGATTTGACCCTGAACATCCCTCTCAGCATTGCTCTCTTCCTCTCACTCCTCTTCTCCCAGCAGCCCTCATCCATTTGCCAGGTGCTAAATGCAGCCTGCCCCTGGGTCATTGTTCTAACTTGTCCCTCTCTCCGGAATGGCTTTCTCCCAAGAGCCTCCTGTCACCATCCTTCCCTCCAAGGGCATTCTCAAATGCCACGTCTTCTACAGAACCGTCCATGGTGACTTGAATTGGACTCTTCTAAAGTCCTGTTTGGATTATTTGCGGCTGCATCACTAACTACCCAAAACTTAGTGCTTAAAACAACAATTTCCTATCCCTCGAAACACTATGAGTTCACTAGGTGTTCTTCTGCACCACAGGTGTGCTGGGCACTGGTACAGTTGAAGTCACCTGGGGGCCTGGCTGGACCTGACCAGGTGGGACAGCTCACTCCCATGACTGACAGCTGATGCTCAGCTGGGGCTATTGGTAGGAACACCCAGAGGTGACATCTCCCAGCATGGTGGCTCAGTTCCAAGAGAGGCCATCCCAGGAAAGTCAGGAGGAAGCCACAGGCTTCTGATGGTTTAGCCTTGGAAGGCACCCTGAGTCACTTCAGCTACTCTGTTGGTCAAAGACCAGGTCACGGGCCAGACCAGCTTCCAGGGCAGGGGTGGGAGTCGAACTAGACCCTGGCTCTCAATGGAGGCAGTGTGGAGGCATTTGCCATTATCTTTAATCCTCCACAGCTTTTTCCACATATTGATTAGAGTGTTTGTCATCTTTTGCCTATATTATAATTATTTCAGTGTGTTTTTATCTCACATACTAGATTTCAAACCCTGATGAGGGAATACCTCTTATGTAACCCAATTCTTTCAATGTAATAACCACAATAACACCAAAACACATGCACTAAATGCCTGATCTGTGCCTGACCTCATCTAATGAAACACATGATCTCATCTAGTCTCTATCCCGACAAGATAGACATTATCCCCATTTTACAGATTGTGAAACGGAGGCACATGGAGATTCAGCCTTGCCCAAAGCCATGTAACTGGTAAATGGGAGGGCCGGGATTGTAACCCATTAAAGAGCCTGTGTTCTCATTCTCTCTTCCATTGCATCTCACAATCTTGGCACCAAGAAAATGCATTCAAGTCGGTCTGTATTGGTGTCGCTGAAGAGTCTCTGGGCAGATGAACAAAAGGGAAAGAAGAAAGAATGTAGTACAGAGAGTGAGTGCTGGCATGGAGTCACCTCAGAGTTCCACGTGGCTCCAGGGGGCCGTGGACCCGAGGCTCAGTGCCGAGCATCCTTTACAGCCTGCGAGGCGGAGTGCAGAGCGTCCGGGATCTCCACAAGGAGTCGGAGTCTTTATTGGGTCTGAGTGCCTGATGGGAAAGTTTCCTCCAAAATTCCAATTTTCTCTCTGCCAAGATAAGTGATAGAGCTTTATGGTTCACGTTCTAGCCCATCTGCCCGGGCCGGAGACCTACAATGCTGACTTTCTGGTCTGCTTCCTCCCAGCTAGAAATGAATCCAGATTTACTTCTCATCAGTAACAAGCGCCATCTCCCTGCTCAGCGAGATCCTAGTTTTAGAAGACTCTGCTTTTATCCTGGGAATATCAATTTATGTGCACAAGGTCCCACTCTCTGGAGGAGGAGACACAAATCTAAAATAAGTGGAAACTTCATATACAGATTTCAATATTTTTTTTACATTAAACAACCTCTTATACCTCTGTTTTTTGTTTTGTTTGTTTTTTTTTTTTTTTATGAAGATAAAGGCATCAATAGGTCAAAAGTCTGAAAAACAGCCTCAGCTCCTGTCTTGGTCCATTCAGGGTGCTCCAACAAAACACCACAGACCGAATAATTTATAAACAACACACATTTCTTTCTCACAGTTCTGGAGGCTGGAAATAAGATCAGGGTGCCAGCAGAGCTGGGTAGGGGCCCTCTTGCTGGCTCACAGCCGGTGCCTTCTCACTGTGTCCTCCCATGGTGGAAGGGGTGAGGGATCTCTCTAGAACCCTTTTTTAAGGCACTAATTCCATTCCTGAAGGCCCCACCCTCATGATGTAAGCACCTCTCAAAGATCCAACCTCTTTATACCCTCACTTTGAGGGTTAGGATTTCAACATATGAATTTTAGGGGGACACACATTCAGACCATGGCAGTTCCTCAATGAGAATGTGAAGAGTTGGTGCAAGAAATGGAGCCAGATTTTTTTTTAGCCTTTCTCCCCTGTAGCACCTACATTCCTAGGGCCGACAGTCCATGGCCTACATGCTCACCATTCCCTGAAGGACATCACCTTGGAATGAATGGTGGCCACATTCTTGGACGTTACAGAGCAGGGGTGTCTTCAGTACTTCAAAGACACAATTACACCGCCTCTACGCACTTTGAGAATGACGAAACTATCCCACTGGTCATCCTGGTCAACGTACGTTCTTAACGCTTTATAGTCAACTCTCCTTGTTCCTGGTCCACTCCTGAGTTCCTAGAAAGATAAAAGGGTAGCTAAGCCTATAAAAATACTGCCTTAAGCACACCATATGTCTTCCTTGGCTAGGTGTCTGTTGAGATTTTATCCGGTTTTTATTGGGGTTGTTTGTTTTATAGTCCTTGGTGTATTTCGAGCAGAAATCTTGTTTCAGAGATATATTTTGCAAAGATCTTCTCCCAGGATGTGACTTGTCTTATTATTCTTTGAACGAGTTCTTTTACGGAATATTTTTTTAAGTTTATAAAGTCCACACGATTAGGTTATTTCTTCATTAAACTTCATGCCCACAACTAAAAATAAAATAAAATGATAAAATAAAAAATATTGCCTTAAGACCCCAGAAAGTCTGAAATGACAGGACTCTGCAAACAATGGAGAAATCTATTTTGAAAATACTAATTACTGTACTTGTGTAGTAAAGTCAGTAAAGAATGTCATTGGGCTGCATCAGAGAAATAGTATCTAATGTGGACTGTTACTCCTGCTGAATATATGTGTCCCTTCTACTCCCTGCCACCCACCCCCAATAACCATTCTATACATAGCAGCCAGGGCTAACTTTCAGAAACTGAAATCGGATTGTATGACACCTTGCTTAAGTATCCCAAAGTCTTCCCAATCATTTCAAACAAGGTCCAAACATCTTCCCATGTCCTGAGAAGGTTCTAGAGCATTTGTCCCTTTCTATCTCGTTCACCTCATCTCCCTCCTTCCTCTCACAGGAATGGGTCCCATTATTGCACAAGTTTCCTGTCTGTTCTAGAACACATCAAGTCTGACCCGGCCTCTGGGCCTTTGCACCTGCAGTGCCCTCTGTCGGAAATGCCCTGGGCCCAGCTCTTGGCCTGGCTTTAGTTGTTATTTTAAGTATTGGTTCAAGTGGCACGGCCTCAGAGTGCTGCCCCTGACCACACAGTCTAAGGTAGCCCTCGCCCCCTCCACTCTCCATCCATCCCCTGGCTTTCTCTCCTATAGCACCCTCAACCCACCTGTTCACATGTTACTCATTGTCCCTCACTCTAGACTGTAAGCACCATGAGTGTACGGACTTACCTACCTCACCACTGTGTCTCCAGCACCTTCCAAAATATTTGGTGCGTAGTAGATGCTCAATAAATATCCGTCGCATGGCTGGAGATATTCTTTGTTTATGTTCTCCAGGCGCTTTAAAGGCACTATTGCATGGAAAAGATTCTTGGAAATTTAACCTGTCTTGGAAAGGCAGGGAAAGCCTTGCTTCTCATTAATTACTTCATTTCCTTCAAAGCTAAGGATTTCAGGAGGATTAAAAAAATCTTCCTTATTCTGCTTGTCACAGTTACATGCTCTCAGGCCTAATCATAGCACCTGTGACTCTTGCACTGATGGCTGGTGTCTGGTCTCCTGATAGGATTAGCAGAGCTAGAAAGCATCTGCAGGCTGTTACCATTGGCACCTTTTGAGATTTTAATTAATGGAGTATATTTTTTTCTTTCTCATCCAGGGTCAGGATTTTGATTAACTTGTAAAAGTGGTAGCTTTGTCATTTAGAGGAGGTTGGTGAGAGATGCCAGGGCTGCCCTTAGCTGCCGGGGAAGGAACTGGCCGTGGACCAGCTGCCTCCCCGCATATCCACATCAGTCCACACCCCATGTCGGCTGCAGTGGGGAGTCAGACCTGCTGGGACTGCTCTGCTGACCAGACATTTCTTTCTGTCTATAGCATCCTTATGGATGTAGGGGATCCCAAGTTTTCAGTGGGTGAGGCCGGCACGCAGCTGTTCACTCTGGTATTCTGTCATTTGGGCACCTTCTTTTCTGCATTTGGGCTCCTGTCCAGGTTGCCTCAGCACTTCTGAATGCCCGAGGTCTAAAATAGCTCGTCCTCAGAGCCAGCTTGGCAGGTGGACGCTTTTCAGCCCAGTGGTGGGTGGACCTGACCTCAGCCCATGCAGTGACCGGAGGGGCAGCCCTAGTTCCCACCTCCCCCACCTGGTGAGGCATGTTCCCAGCCAGGCGAAGCCTGGGAGAAGGCCTGCGTTTGGACCCAGATTTGCAGTGAGATAGATCTGGGTTTGAATCTTTGCCAACGCATCGAACTCTCTAAGCCTCAATTTCTTTATCTGTAGATGGACATATGAGAGCCGTAACCCACCTCATAAATTTTTAAAGAGGATTAAATGAGACCCTGCATGCCAAGTGTTTAGAACAGTAAAGTTCAACTGTTATTATGTGGGTTCAGGTCTATGTGTGGCACCTTAGCAAGCTAAGTCACCTCTCTGAGCCTCAGTTTCCTCCTCTATAAGATGGGGACAATGCCTCTTGTGGCTATGTGACGATAAAATGAGAGTGCAAGATTAACTGTCAAACACTTTCCAACTGTCAGCTAATTTCATTACGGATTCATTTCATTTGCACCCACCCCTGGCCATCAAGTTACACTGAATTTTCACAAAACCCTAAACATGGACATGTCATCTGTCTTACTCACTTTTTTAAAAATGTGGAGCCCTGGCTCATGTGGCTTGGCTGCTTGGGAGTCGTCTTGTGCACAGAAGGGTTGCCAGTTTGATTCCCGGTCAGGGCATATGCCCAGGTTGTGGGCTCGATCCCCAGTAAGGGGAGTGCAGAAGGTGGCCAATCAATGTTTCCCTCTCTTCCTCTCCCTTCCTCTCTATTTAAAAATCAATAACAATCTTTTTTTTTTAGTAGAAATATAGAATGGGGAGGGCTACATGCTAACACTGTTAGGAAATTTTAAAAGAAAAGAAGCAAATAGCATTAAAATGATTATTGTATGAGTGACCGAACTGCCGTCCCTCAGGGGAAAATATTTCCCAGTTTGCTTAGAGTAGCAAAAAGGGGGGAAAAAAGATTTGATGGTTGTTTCACATCTGTCTTCCCTTGGGAAATTAAACCTGAGTTATGGGGTATTTTCATAAAGCCAGAGTCTAGTATAAAACTAACATTAGGAAAAACAAGAAACAACACACACACACACACACACACACACACACACACACACACACACAGACACTGTGAGGCAAACCCACATGGGTTCAGACAGGGTTGTCCTTAGCACAGAAACGGGTGGGCACACTGTTTTTCCTGCCACAAAACTTCCTCTGTGCCCTACCCTACTCCACTTCCTTACCTGGTGGGACCAGTTAAAGCCATAAGGAGTCACCTCATCAGGCCATGTTCCAGTCTCCCTTGCTGGCAGGGACATCCCAGTAACAACAGCTGATACACTGATAGGCCCCTCAACCTGTCACTTCCACCAGCCCTCCTCATCCCTAGCAATAATCGATGCCACTCCATTGAAGCAACAAGTTATCCTACGTAAGCTATGGTGTTCGTTCTTATTTTTTCAAAAATTACACTGAGTACTTTTGCAGAAACCTGATGGTTTTTAGCCTCATCTTGGGTCTTTCTGTCCTATGGGCAGTGTCCAGGGCCAGGGGCATTTCTTACTTAAATCTCTCCAGCACCCCTAAAACAGAACCTTCTTGCCCAGCCAGTGTGGCTCAGTGGTTGAGCATTGACTCATGAACCAGGAGGTCATGGTTCGATTCCTGGTCAGGGTACGTGCCTGGGTTGTGAGCTCAATCCCCAGTTGGGGGCCTGCAGGAGGCAGCCCAGCCAATTGATGAGTCTCTCTCATCACTGATGTTTCTATCTTTCTCTCCCTCTCCCTTCCTCTCTCTGAAATCAATAAAAACATATTTTAAAAAATAAAACAGAACCTTCTTTTCTGAAGGGCACCCATTCCAAAGGAGGTTCACTCTGCTCTTCCCCATTCACATGACCCAGAACTGGCCAATCCACAGCCCCTACGCTCTTGGCCATGGTGACAGGTTCTGACAGGCACACCATCCAAGTAAAGCAAATTAGGATCTTCCTTAGATCTTTTCTGATATTGCAGAGAAAGGCCATGTCTTTCTCAGGGGTTGTTAGGCTGGAAGATTTCAGTCTGAGGCTGCTGGCAGCCACTGGAGGAGGGCCTGCTTGAGTGACAGGAGGTCCCTGACAGTGGTTTGCACTCTAGATCAAGCCCCACCTGAAGCCATGACAGTAGGGCATTATAACTAACTAGAGGCCTGGTGCACGGATTCGTGCACATTGAAAGAAAATTAATTAGAAGAAATATTTTAGAGGCAAGGGAGGGACCATGGGAGATTGGCTCTAGGATGTGTCCAGCCCATCTTACCCAGTCCCAATCAGCCTGACCCCAGCAGCCAGCTAATCTTCCAGTCAGAGTATCTGCACCCTGTTAGTCAGTGCACATCATAGTGACTGGTCAAACGGTCGAACAAACAGTCAGCTACTTAGCATATTAGGCTTTTATTATATAGGATACCCTCCACCCACCTGCTTTTTACAACTGTGGTTTGAATGAAGAATCTGTCACTGTCAACTGAAAGCATCGTGATCAATACACTTATATTAGCTTGTGTGTTAGGTTTTTGAAAATCTTGAAGAATTGATATGGAATGAGCGTGAAGTAAGGAAATGTGAAATAGAGGCAAGAATGTAGGGTTAAGTTTGGATTTGCCTTTAAAAACAATGCCACCCATTTACTGGGCACCTACTACTATAGACTCTGTCTTCTTGGCTTCTTACTGCCATCCTGCATGTTCTGTGATATTCATTTTAGAGAGGAGAAAGTTGAGGCCCAGAGGAACTAGGAGACTTGCCAAAGACCACTCAGGAGAGAAGTAATAGAGCCAGGCTTTTGCACTCAGATTTTTTTGCCAAATAATTCTGATCATACTGATCTGGCTAAAGCTATCACTTATTCATTCACTCAGCACTTACCGGACATTGGCTTTTTGCCAGCCTTGGTGCTTGGCACTGGGGATGCGGAATGAATCAGATGGTGCCCATCCCTCAACTGCTCACAGTCCAGAGAGGGAGAGCCCGTTAGGGTCATTATTATGGGGAGAATTGTATACCTTCAAAAAGTATCTTGAAGCCCTAACCCCTGGCATTTGTGGATGTGACCTTCCTTAGGAATAGGCTCTATGCAGATGTAATCAGGTCAAGATGAGATCATTAGGGCAGATCCTAATCCAATACAATTGACGTCCTCATAAGAAGGAAATTTAGACACAGATGCTCAGGGAAGGCACTGCATATAGATGGAGGCAGAGATTGGTGTGATGCATCTACAAACCAAAAACAACAAGGGTTGCCCACTGTCCCCAGGAGCTGGGAGGGAGGGAGGCATGGAGCAGATTCTCCCTACGAGCTCTAGGAAGGAGCCAGCCGTGCTAACACCTTGATTTAGGACTTCTAGCCTCCGGACCTGCCAGGCGAGAAATTTCTGTTGTTTTGAGCCACTCAGTTTTTTATTTTTGGTACTTTGTTATGGCAGCCAAAGGAAATTGATGCAGTCATCTGGGGTTCCACTTCTGGGAACCAATGTTTTTCTGAATCTTGCCTAAGATTGCTTGTGGCCCAACCAGCTAGGACAAACCTCAGCAGTCCGACAGCCCTACCCTCCCCGTCCATCACACCTCACAGGTGGGCTCCCCTGTGCTTCCGCGTACCTGACACCGGGACCCACCCTGTATGACAACTTTACCTGCCCTCTGAACACATCCTGGCCACAATATCTGCCTGGGGACCCACTGTTTGCTTTGGACAGGCAAGTGCCTGAAGGCAGCGGACAGCTAATACCAGGGCGTTGGCCTTCCTTTATGTTCTAAGGCTGTTCTGTTTCCAGGATACGGGTCTCATGATTTCTCCTTTGTGATTAATGTTGGAGCCACTGTCTTATTAACACAGTGAAGGCACACAGCCCATGGTTGCCGGCTGAGATAGCACTGTTATTTGACCAGCCCTCACCCCTGCCCATTCCTGTGAGTCAGGTAGGCAGCACAGATGTGGGAGAAGACTCAAGATGAGAGGAAATAAAGTCGGAATTAATCAGCGCTTTGCCTAGGGTAGTGATTAGCAACCATTTGGACCTGCTGCCTAGCATTTTAAGCATTGGCTCAACTTCTTTATGTTTTCAGCACTGACAGAACTCTTCTAATAAAATGCATTCACCTGCTGATGTGTTTGGAGAGCAAAATGCCAACGCATTAGAAATGGCAAAGCCCCCTAATAGCTAAAGTGTCCCCTGTGGATGAACTTAAACTTTCCATACTCCCAGAGAAAGAAAGAAAGGGGAGATATCAGTCATAATTATCTCCCAAATGGGTGCCTTCCTGTCAATTAGACCATCAACACCTCAAGGCCAAGGCCTCAATCTGACCTTTTTTTGTTGACTTTAAAACATCTAACAAAGTGGGTATTTCTGACCCAAGATACCTAGTTGGCCTGATTGAGTACAGAGCTTAATTTGGGCTTTGGTGTCCCTAGGTTTTTTGTGTGTTTTTTTTTGTTTGTTTGTGGGTTTTTTTTCCAGAGTATGGTGGTGAAGAATTTGGGCTTTGGGGTTTAGGGAATCAGACTTCCTAGATTGGAATGCTAGTTAGCTGTATGATTTGGGGAAGGTTGGTTAACTCTCTGAACTTCAGTCTCTCATCTGTAAAATGGTTGTTAGAATGAGTAAATGAGATATTGTACCTGAAGTGCTCAGTATTCTATAAAAAGAAAGCCATTATTATTAAACTAGAGGCCCAGTGCACGTGTACCGGTGGGGTCCCTCCGCCTGGCCTATGCCCTCTCGCAATCCAGGACCCCTCGGGGGATGTTGGAGAGCCAGTTTTAGCCCGATCCCTGCAGGCCTCTAGTATGCATATAAGATCTTTGGTTAATCTCTTCCCACCCTCTCCCTTCTTCCCTCCCCTCTGAGATTCATCAGTCTGTTCCATGTTTCTGTGCCTGTGGTTTCCACTCCTGCATTGAGCATCTGCCCCCTGGTGGTCAGTGCACGTCAGAGCTACTGGCCAGTCAGCTAGTTGCTTAGGCTTTTATATATATAGATAGATGGTTACGGACCTCCCTAGAAAAGGAGGGTATTCTACCTGAAAACTACCTTTGGATAAGTCCTGAAATCCTTCCCTTGATTTTCCAGCCTATTATGGAAGATTTTGGACTGGTCAAGTCTCTATAATCATGTGAGGCAATTGCCTAAAATAAATTTTCTTTCTTTTTCCCCTCTTCTCTAAATAGATAGATATCTCTTTATCTATGTATATATAGATGTATATGCATCTACATATGTGTATATAGACAGATGTAGGCATTCTATACCTGTATTCTATTTCCATATATCAATATCTATATTCTACATTATATACATGTCTATATACATGTATATGGACATACATGTAATTATATGCATACATATAAAAAGAGATCTGTATGTATACAGATGGATACATATTTATCTATATAAAGAGAGTTGGTTCTGTTTTTCCTCTAGTTCTATTTCTCTGGAGAACCCTGACTGATGCACCATCCAGGGCACCCTGTCCCAGTGGCCTTGCCCTTGGCCCCAGGGTCTTAGCAATGGGGCTGCCGTTGTGGCAGGGTTGGCGAGGCCTCACCCTGGAGCTGGCCTGGAGCTGACTTTCAACCCACCTCTCTGTAAACAAACTACCAGTCAACCATTGAACAAGCATTTCTGAGCCTTCAATTTTCATTATTTCCTTGGCAAAGGAAGGTTGAACAGTTCAGTCTCAGTGTGCATTTCTGTAAGAGATGATGGGAAAGAAATGAGAAGAAATTCCTTAGCTTCACAAATCAACAAGGTTCTGGGAGCTGCTGCTCTGTATGAGGAGTTATAGAAGAATCCCTCTTTTAAAATTATGCACAAAATATTAAAGCCTGTCACATTGTCATTGCCTGGTCATCTGGTGCCATGTAACAAACTGCTTTAAAAATTAGCAGCTTAAAATAGTAACTATTTTATTTGTTCATGCTTTCAAGGGTCGGCAGTGTGCTGGGTTCAACAGGATGGCCCTCCTGCCGAACCTCTCCTGGAGTCCCCCGATAGCCTGACTCAGTGTCTTACTCAGTTCAGGCTGCTGAAACAAAAATATCATAGACCTTGTGGCTCAAACAACAGAAATGGATTCCTCGCAGGTCTAAGGGCTGGGAAGTCCAAGATTAAGGTTCCAGCTGATTTAGTGAGGACTCTTCTTCCCAATGTGTGGATGGGATCCCTTCTCCCTGTGTCTTCTCATAGCAGCGACAGATCACCTCTCTTGTATGTCTCCTTATAAGAGCACTAATCTCATTCATAAGGGCTCCATAGTCATGACCGTATTCATTACTTCCCAAAGGTCCTACCTCCAAATACCATCACAACAGGCCGGTATGGCTCAGTGGTTGAGCATCAACTTATAAACCAGGAGGTCACAGTTCAATTCCGGCCAGGGCACATGCCAGGTTGAGGGCTCAGTTCCCAGTAGGGGGTGCGCAGGAAGCAGCCAATCAATGATTCTCTCTCAATCATTTATGTTTCTATCTCTCTCTCCCTCTCCCTTCCTCTCTGAAATCAATAAAAATATTTAAACAAACAAACAAACTAAAAAACCAAATACTATCACATGGGAATTAGGGATTCAACATGTAGGTTTTAGGAGAACACAGAATTCAGTCTATAGCATTGGGACTAGATAGTCTAGGATGGCCACACACACACACACACACACACACACACACACACACACACACACATCTGGCAGTTGGTACTAGCTGTTGTCTGGGCTTTTCTCTCCATTTGAATTCTCATCTTCAAGATGGCTAGCCCAGGCTTCCTTACCTGGTGGCCCTGTGTTCTAAATATAGAAACTTCAAGGTCCCTTAAGACCTAAGTTCAGAAATCACCAAAACATCTTTTCCATTGCATTCCTTTGGTCAAGGCACATTGCAAAGCCTTCCCGTGTTCAAAGCAGGGAGGAATAGGCTCTACCCCTTGACAGGAGGCAGTGCAAAGTGACATTGCAGAGAGATGTGCATGCACGGATGTGAGGATTTATGATGGCCAACTTTGCAAACAATCTACTCGGTTCACTAAGCAAACTTAACTAGTGAATGCAAAGGGTGAGTTATGTCTGGATACATCAGCGGAGGTGACAACATAATACTGATCAGAGCCAAAATCAGAGGGACATCTGGGACGTGTGAGGACATTGTCATTTATTGTGCTGTTTGATTGAGAACCCAGCAGGGAAGGTTTTTGGACTCTGCCTGACTCAGTCTAGTCTATAAATTTTTTCCCTGTGAAATTAGATATTTGCCTCATCTCTGTTACAGCACAGCCAGAGGCATCTGGCTGGGCCTGCGAACGTATGTTCTTAGATTTTCCTTGGCAGAAATTAATTGTTTTTTTCTTAGGAATTTTTCTCTCTCTCTCCAAGGCTGAGTCTTTGGGTTAATACTGAGGATCCACAATTCATAAATTTGTTCCTCTTAGTTCATTGTTTCAAAATGAGACTTTTAATAGATTCCAAAGACTTAATAAGAGTACCTACTGCTTAGTCTCATAATGAAGTTACTGTGCCTGTGGCTGACAGGTAGTAATTTGTTTTTATCCTTGCCCCTGATAAGAGTCATGCCATGCACAGTGGTTGCCTAATAAATATTAGCTATAATAACATAAGCAATGGAAGAAAGTTTGTCTCTTTGTGTCTCAACCAACCACTCATAATGCATTCTACTATTACGACTGTGTCTATTTTCTGTCAGTTTTATCAATTATATGTAGAGGGGAACTATAGCTGTGCCTTTATTATCGTTAGTGTAAATGCCCTAATTTATCCTACCACCGTGTTTCGCTTAGCTTAGCAAGTCAACACATTTTTCTGTCTCTGCAGTGAAAGTAGGTTGATCTTGCTAACAAGAGATAATTATTAGCTTCCTTAAGAATGTTACCACATGTGCTAATGTTATGACATAGTCCATTGCTAAACATTCCAGGAGGATTAATATTTCTATGGATTTTGGACAAGACAAGGTAGCGGCAAACAGAGATAGGGCTGTTTTAATATTTGTTCTTATTCCATTTGCATATCCATCACTGGTAATTTGCTAATGCGTCGGTGTTTCAGTCTGTGTTGACGTCGGGAATTAATGCACCTCTCCTGACTGATACACCCAGTTCCAAAGTGAGAGGCAGGCAAGTCGGGGCATGGGGGTTTCTGGCAGACACCGGGTTTGCACTGAAGAGCGACTTCTTCGCAGGGTGATGCTTTTCTGAAAAGCCGGCTGTGAAGTGGCAGGTTTTAAAGCATGGTTCACTGCTGCTCACGGGTTTCTTCCTCAAGATGAGCAGAGCAGCTCTGGCACTTGGGATTGCACAGTTGGTTTGGTTGTTTTGCTTTGTTTCTTATTTGTTTGTTTTATTGTTGTTGGGAGCAGACAAGGGGATTTAAAATTCAGCAAGGGATTGGTGAGAGAGTCAGAGGTTGGTGGGGCTGGAAAGTCTTTGATTGCCAACCAAAGGGACCAAACGAAATAGAAACCTCCTGAGACACCGGGGCCCATTCACACATCGATTATACTAGACGCCCTGGCCAAATTGCATATAGGTATGTATTGAACACATTGAATTCTTTTAATACATTTCAGGTGAGGTCTTCTATTTAGAAATCTTTAGATAAACCACAAGTAGGCAAATGTTGACCTGTTACATTAACTTGAAGTTAGAGTTTGGATATCATTACTAAACATTTATGAAATATCTAGTTCAATCATTCATTGGTTCATGTCATCAATCACCAAATAATTATTGACAGTCTCATATGGGCCAGATGCCTGGTGGGCTTTGGGAATACTTTGCAATCTAGAGGGGGAGAAAGACATGCAGGCAGGCAGTTCCAATATGATGGGAGCTATAGTAGGGTCCCATAACAGAGGGTTATGGGTACACACACAGATGCCCCAGGCCCAACAGCAGGGTGGAAGTGGGGGGCCTGGGTGAGCCTCTGGAAAAAAGTGCCCTCTCAGGTGAGGCAGAAGGTGTAATGAGAGGCGAGGCAGGAGGGGTAAGCAGTGCCAGGCCTGTGAGTTTGGCCAGTGGGAGGAATAGAAGGCTCTAAGAAAGAAAGGGACATGATCAGGGTGAGGTTTTAAAGACGATCCTGCCTGCAGCGGGAAGGGTGGTGTAGAGGTGTCTTAGGTTGGGTTGCCAAGAAGCTGAGCCTGAGACTGACTTCTTGGGCAAGCAGTTTCTTGAGGGAGTGCTCTGAGGTACAACCTGGAAAGGTGTGAAGGAGGCTTGAAAAGGGCAGGTGGAGACTCGTCTGGCCTCAGCCTCACCCCCTCGGGAGCTCTTGGGCATTGGGGGCCAGACTTGTGCCTCATTATCAGGCAGTCCCCAGAGGGAAGGCAGAGCCTCCCAGGCACCTCCAGGGGAAAATGCCTGGTGCTTTCCTCCCAGGGCAAGTCTCAAAAAGGGAGCAGCTCTGAGCTGTTAGCGGCCCCCAGTCAGGGGGACCTGGGCAGGGGGTGCCAGGAACATCTACTTGCAGAGGAAGGAAGAGCAGTGTAGGGGGCTCATAATTTCCTCCACGTGAGGGGGATTGGGCATGCCACTTCTGGAAAGGAAAGGGCCGATCAGTTCTCCTAATGGAAAATGCATTAGGCTTTTGAGAAAGAGCTGCTAAGCAAGGGGTGAGAACAAGAAGACATTTCGAGGCCGTTTGGCTGAGGGCAAGACCTAAAAGATGCAGCGATCACCATCAGCCATGAAGAAAAGAGGTCCGCAATTCACAATTAATCAGAGGTAAGGGGGTGGAATTGGAGGATCACTGAGGTATATGCCAGGCAAGGCAGAGACGGGCTATTCCAGCATTCTAAAAATAAATAATTCTCTCCGGTTTCCATCAGAGGCACTCAAGGTAATTTGCAAACATTTGCAGGCAAGTTTTCACGGGGCTGAACTGCAGGCAAAGCTCCCACTGACTTCACAGGGAGCTCCCAGGGGACAGGCAGCAAGGTGAGGCTTTGGTTCTGGCTAATTAAGACTTACAGCACCCTTGTTAGCAAAGAAATGCCTGCACACATCATTGGGATGCAGCGAGCTCTGCAGCTCGGCAGCCCCGCAGCCCCTCGGCTGTCTGTGGCCATTAGGAGCCCACTTGAGCCATCATTAATTTTGCTATCCTTCACTTTCCGAAATCAGAGGATGACATCACTTTGATTAAGAGGGGCAGTGATGTTACAGACAATCAGTGGAATCAGCCTGTATTGATCAGTGTCCTCCAAGCTGCTCACTGATGGTGGGGTTGGTATCCCCAGCAGGCAATAGGACTTCTCCAAGATAGACTCAAATTCCACTGTGGCTATAGGAGCAGATGAAATTCTCCCCAGACACCCCACCTGCATTCCTCTCTTACATTACTCTCATTTCTGCTTCCCTTCCTGCCCCCTTCTCTAACACACACAAAGGTGCTCATTGGTAGTCAGGCCTAGACAGGAGGAAGTCTCTCTAGAAGATTCTTTGGACCCCTCCTATGGACCAGGGTAGGGGAGCGATGAGCAAATGAGTTAGCAAATATGCACTGAGCCTTGCTGTGGCAGTGTTGTGCTGGTAGCTAGGGAGCGTACAAAGAATTCTGTAGCACATTCCTGACCCTCAAAGAGCCTAAATTCTTGCAGAAGAGGCACATCTCTACCCAGAGCGAGATGTCGACTAACTGGAGTTAGCATCACAGCTTTGAATCCGGGCTCTTCCACATGGGCTGTGTGACCTTAGACAAGTTATACAACCTTGTTGTGCCTTAGTTTTCTCGTCTGTAAGATGAGGATAACAATATTACCTACCTGGTAGGGCCATTGTGAAGATTAAACATATTAATGAAAGGGCTTCAATCATGGTCATTACTCAATAAATGTGAGCAAAGCAATAGAGCAGTCATTGTGCTGGGTGCTTCATAGGCGTTATCTCATCTAATATGCAAGCAACATATGAGGTGGGTATCATTATTATCCTCTTTTTACCAACAAGGAAGTGGGGCTCAGAGAAGTTAAGTAACTTGTATAAGCCCACAAAGCTAGGCAGTGATGAAGCTGGGATTTGTACCCACAGCCAAGGCACTAAGCCATTATTCTAGAACGTATCTCTTTTAGGAAAATCGATGAGGGCCAAATGCTTTAGGTACTCAGAAAATGAAGAGCTCCCTGGGAATGGGGACAATCAAGGAAGGGTTCTGCTGAGTCTTCAGTCCGCATGTAGGAAGTTCATTTATTTATTCAGCTAATATTTACTGAGCACATACTATGATCCGGCACAGCACTGAGACAGCATGAGTAATGAATGCATCGTTTCCAGTCATAATTTAAAGAGAAGGAAATTAGTGATCAAATGTTACAGCAGAAAGATGGGGCCTCTGGAACGGGTCATGTTGAGCAGGACCACAGGGGGGTATGGACAAATCCCTCAGGAATGGGAAGAGATGGAAGAAGAGATAAGGGCAGGAAAGGATGCTTAAGGAGATAAAGACACAGCCTTTGCTCAGAGGGATGAAACGCTTCAAGAAAACCCTAAGCATTCACATGACAGAAGCCAAGGGTGACAGTAGGTAGGATGGTAAGAAGTCATTACAATAACCAACACCCTTTGTATATTCATGGCATGTTAAGTACTTTGTACCGTCTTGTACTCTTTCCCCGGAGTGGGCAAACTTTGGCCTGTGGGCCAATTCCAGCTCACCCCCTATTTTTATGTTTAGCCCAGGAGCTAAGAATGGTTTTCACAGACGAACATTTGCAATAGATTTTGATGATGGGGAACACTAGCTTTGAACCTTAATTAAGCAAAATGTTATCCTTCCCCCAAAGAAAATTCCATTCTTCTCATTAGCAGACATGTGTTAAAGATAAAATTTGCCTCCATTATTATTATAATACTAGAGGCCCGGTGCACGAAATTCATGCACTTATGGGGGGGTCCCCTCAGCTCAGCCTGGGTCCTCTCACAGTCTGGGAGCCCAGCAATCGATCGCCCCAACAGAGGAAGGCCCTGCCCACCTGCCACAGCTACACCATCCGAGTAGCCTGGGCCTCCCTCTTTGGAGCGATGGATCACGGAGCCTCCTCCCCCCCAGATTGACCCCCCTGCAGAGGGTGGCTTGGGCCTCCCTCTTTGGGGAGATTATGGAGCCCCCAATTGATTGGCCTGGGCCTCCCTCTGTGCAGCAATCATGGTGCAATGGCGGACCCCACCGACCAATCACATTGCACCTGCTTTGGCTGGCCTGGCACCAGTGCGTGTCATAGCGTGGTTGTCTGGACGGTCGTTCTGCTGTTCAGCTATTTGGTCAATTTGCATATTATGTTTTTATTATTATAGATTTTGAACTTTGTCAATAAAATATGTTGTGAATATTTGTTCTCTCTCTAGTTATATAAGCACCTATATAATAGCCTTAATGTTGTATCTTGACTTACAAAACCTGGAATATTTACTACCTGTTTTTTTTTTTTTGTTTTTAAAGAAAAACCTGTCAACCCCTGTTCTTTCTAAATGCTCCGAGAGCATCATTCTTATTTAAGGGGGAGAGGGACTGTGGCACAGGGCATTAACTGGTGTGACTCAGATTGCAGAGCTGAAATGATGGGGTAGAGGTAGACTCTGACCCGGTGGTCTGGTCCTGGGCTCTGCTCTGAACCACACTTCCACCTACATTTGGGGAGGTCTAGGAAAGAAGCTGGGAGCCTGAACTAGGGCAAGGGGAGAGGGAATGGAGGGGGCAAAACTGCCTGGATGTGGAGACAAGCAAGGAGGTGGCTTCTCAGCAGAGCGAGGCTTCCCTGGCTGATGTGTGTGGACCTGTGTGTGGACCTGTGCTCGGCCACGGACACAGCAGGAATGAGTCTTGTTTCCCAGGAGAGACTTGCTGACCAGAGGCATTGGATTCCTGGCTCAGGAGACTGGGTATAACCATGGTGCTGTTAGAAGAGCATGTCTGAGGGTGGGACAGAGGATGCTTGGCTTGGACAAGTGGAGCTGGTGATGCCTGAGGGATCAATATGTGGAGACGTCCAGGAGGAGGGCAGATGGAGGGGTCTGGGCTCAGAAGTCAAGAGCAGAGTTGGGAGTCATGAGCAATGGGGAGCTGAAGCCTCAGAGGTCAGAAGTCATATGCTAAAGGAAGAACGATTCCCTCTATGAAGAGAAGCTAAAAGGTTTACCTTCTCGGAATGGGGGTGGGACAGAGCCCTTTTGCATCTTTTTAAAAAATATATATTTTTATTGATTTCAGAGGGGAAGGGAGATGGAGAGAGAGAAGCATCAATGATGAGAAAGAATCATTGATTGGCTTTGACCTGCACGCCCCACACTGGGGATTGAGAATCCTGACCAGAATCAAACCTTGACCTGGTTCATAGGTCAATGCTCTACCACTGAGCAACACCAGCCGGGCCCATTTGTGTCTTTGAAGCTTTGGGGTGAAGGGGTGTTGAGGCCATGTTCCTGGGCTCAGTGGGTCCAGGAGAGGGAAACAAGGCTATTTTTGAAAGGGGTTATCCATGTTATCCTATATCTCTTCACCACACACACACACACACACACACACACACACACACACACACACACTTCAAAGCATCATAAAGGATATATATTTCTAACACTCCAGTGTGTATTAGTTTACACAGAATGATCTGATTAGCTTCAGCGGCTGTTGACTTGAGCGTGAAGACTTCCACGTCAAAGCAGAGGGGAGAGGCTCCGTGTAATTGAGATGCAAGGAGAATTTTCTTCCAGTGAAGTTTCCAAATAACAAAGGAAGTAGCAGCCTCTGATAACATAATTCTTACCTGGGGAAGTAAAGATCTTTGATTATCTATTTATGCCCTGCCGTCCTCAGGCCCCAAGGAAATCAGAGGAGCCTGAAAGAAATGAATTCCCACCACTTCTCCTCCACTCTCTTGTTTTGTGGCCTCCGTAGCCTTGAGGCGCTGGCCTGCACATCGGGCTGCCTGGATCCGATTAGGTTCTCCCTGCAGAGCCGCACTGCCAGCCCCAGGGGACGGGATACAGGGAGAGAGGTGACGTCAGGCCTAAGCGGGGGCTGGACTGAGTCAGCCTTACCAGCTGCGGGAATTCATATACATCTAATGCTTTCCCAAGAATTCTTGAGGCAAATAAGGAGAAAAATATGAGGCTCTCTGAAGCTTTAGAGGAAGCACGGCTTTTACTGAGGCTTTGCATGTGTCCAGTCTTTGGAATTTTTGCCTTGTGTTTCCTGGGGACCAGTCGTGTCTATAAGGTGCCTGTGTGTAGAGTTATAAAAAGGTGACCCTTCTCACTGGCCCCCCCATTCCAGACAAGCCCGAGGCAAGGACTAGTGGGGGAGCCTGGGAGCAGAGAACAACTGTAATCTGCCCCCCTCCCCCACCCCAGTCAGTCCAACTCACTAATTTGCAGAAAGAGCAGCATCTGGAAAGTGGGTGCTACGGAAGCCCTGATGATGGGGCAGAGTTCAATTACCAATTAATGCGTGTCCGTCCCAAACACCAATTTGTTCTTCTCCTTGGACATCTGTCATTTCATGAGTCCCTTCCCCCCCCCCCCGGATTTAACCCCATGAGGGATCCTCCAGGAGTCCCTTTGAAAAATTGCAGCCACCTTTTGAGCTTGCTAGAGTTCCACTGAATCAATGATCATGCCGGTGTTCAAAATGGAACCAGAGATCAAATCAACAAGATCTAGGAAACCCATTCTAAGCAAAGAAAGGATGCAACACGGTCCCAAATCTAATATGAGGAAGAAATTTTCATGAGATGCCTTTCGAAGAGAAAATGCATGTTCATAAATACACAGCGGCTGGAGAAACTAAAACGATCATTTCTTTCTGGTTTGCAGGGAGCATGTAGTGCAGGTGGAGGAGAGATTTGTATATTTACCTCTGAACCTGATTTGATTTTAATATCATTCCGTCCTTTATGAACAGTTCCCCAGAGCCTTGTCAGGAAGAGTCGCTTACTAAGCCACTGCAACTGTCTTGTAAAAATAGCAGACAATCTAAACTGTGAATCATTCCCAGAACCCCAGTGGCCCAGCACAACGAGATTCTGCACCGAGGTAAACAGTTGTGCAAACATGTGCTCAGCATTCTTACCATGGCAGATGCAGTGCTAACCTCAGGCCGAAGGCAGATTCATAAGGTATAGTCTGGTCTGTAAGGAGCTCACAACCCAGTAGGGAAAAAGCCAACAGATCTTTTTTTTATTTTTTTATTTTTTTAAAATATATTTTATTGATTTTTTACAGAGAGAAAGGGAGAGGGATAGAGAGTTAGAAACATTGATGAGAGAGAAACATCGATCAGCTGCTTCCTGCACACTTCCTACTGGGGATGTGCCCGCAACCAAGGTACATGCCTTTGACTGGAATCGAACCTGCGACCCTTGAGTCCACAGGCCGACACTCTATCTACTGAGCCAAACCGGTTAGGGCGCCAACAGATTTTTTTAAAAAAATATATCTTTTATTGATTTCAGAGAGGAAGAGAAAGGGAAAGAGAGATAAAAAAAAAAATCAATGATGAGAGAGAATCGTTGATTGGCTGCCTCCTGCACACCCCACACCGGGGACGGGAATCCCTGAATGGGAATCCAACTGTGACTTCCTAGTTCACAGGTTGATGCTCAACCACTGAGCCACACCAGCCGGGTGTGCCAACAGATTTAAAAAAATTCTGTATAAGGTAAGGTTTAACTTAACTAATAACTACTAATTAGAAGGGATCACTCTGAAGTTGTATCAATGAAGTATAAGCCTGTATAGAGTGTGGTGGGAACAGAAAAGAGGGGAATTTAACCCAACTTACGGATTCAAGGGAAACATCAAGGCAGAGGCATTTGAACAATGTCTCAGACAATGAATAAGAGTTTGCAAGTGGCAAGGGGAGTCTTCTCAGCAGAGGAGCAGCACCAGCAAAGGTGTGGGGACATGACTCTGCAAAGCTAATAAGGAAACAGTCGAGAGCTCTGCATGGCTGGACAGCACAGGGCATGTGACAGTGACAAAGGATGAGGCTGGGAAAGAAGATGGGGTGAGTGGGCCAGACCCATGCGAATGTGAGCCCTGAAGGGCTTCAGGCTGAGAAAGGCATGAGCAGATCAGTGTTGTAGGTAGATTCTTCTGGTGGCCTCTGATCTACAGACCACATGAGTTTGACCGGAAGTAGGATACATGGTTTTGCCGTCATTTTTCTCACTGACTCAGAAAGTTAACGTAATTCCTGAACTTATTTGCTTCGTCTCAGGGAGAATTTATACACTAGAACAGGAACCTGCAAACTATGGCCCAGGGCCATATCTGGCCCACCACTTATTTTTGTAAATAAAGTTTCATTGGGACACACCCACCACATTCCACTCAGCGTTGCCTATAGCTGCTTTCCCACTTTGGTTGATCTCAAAGCAGAGTTAAGTAGTAAAGACTGAATAGCCCTCAAAGTCTACAATATTTATGATTTGGTGCTTTCCAGAAAAAGTTTGCTGACCCTTGCACTTTGGTTCTCCAAAGTCACTGCCACCTTTCCCATTAAAACTAGAAGCTTCAGAGATGACTTCAAGGTTGGCCTTGTTACCTTTAGTACTGCTCACCCCTGCCTTTATTAAGTAGCCAAATTCAATTGCACTTTTCAAACAAGTAGTAGAATCAGAGTGGAGATTCATCAGAAGAGGCAGTAAGACAGTGAGCGCCAAGAACCAGGCCAGTTCCAGTGTGTGACCAGATTTGACACTCCATTTCTTCTCTGCAGGGGTTCCCAACTATTAGAGCAGCAGCCTACCACGAACACCACATACACTGATTACAAGAGTTCAAGAACCATTCACCATGTCCCTATGTGTAGATCAGAACTGTCTAGGTGGTTGAGTTGATGGTCAAACAATAGGCCCCAAAATGTGTAGATTCATGGGCTGACATCCATCTTGGGGAGATCTCTAATCTTTGCAAAACCCTGCACATGCTTCTGTCCTGCTCAGCATTTTTATTGGCACGAATAATTCAGATGCCATGTTTATCAATGTGGCATTTGTCCATAGCTGGGAGATGGGAAACAGCTAATAACTGGCATTGGTATGTCAGAATCAGAGTTCCAAAAAAATCTTCATAAGCTAGAGCAGTGACTAAAATGTGCTCTGGCCAGAGAGGCAGTTTCTCCTAATTGAGGAATCTGAGGCTCTAGCAGTTTCCCTCATACCATTCATGGGCCCTGGGGCAAGCGTACAAATGGAGGCCAGCTCATGTGTTCAAATACTTAGAAGTTGATCAATCAAGCTAGCAAAGTGCTAGGCAAAAAGTGTTCTCTCCTCCTACCTTGACAAATATACCTTTGTCACCACCTAGAAGCCCCGATTTGAACTCAGAATTTTCTGAGTCCTTGGAATCTTTTTTTCTTAAATATATTTTTCATTTATTTCAGAGAGGAAGGGAGAGGGGGAGAGAGAGAGAGAGAAATATCAATGATGAGAGAGAATCATTGATCGGCTGCCTCCTGCACACCCACACTGGTGATTGAACCTGCAACCTGGGCATGTGCCCTGACAGGGAATCAAACCGTGACCTCCTGGTTCATAGGTTGCTGCTCAACCACTGAGCCACACTGGCCGGGCCGAGTCCTTGGAATCTTAATGATGGCACGTGGCAGCAGGGGAGAGTCAGCCCTAGTCCCCAGCTCTTGACTCATCTTTCTACTTTCTGACTTGCTCTTGGACGCCAAGGCAACTGCTCTCAAGTTGCTTCCCCTTTACTGCCTCACCCGTTAGTTATATCTGTCATTTGGTGCCATTTATCTGGCTCTGCCCTCTGGCTGCTGTAGTTAAACCCAATTTCTGCTTCTACTGCTGATTAATCTGTTTCCAGTTGCTTCAGATAATCTGGGTCTAATGCTTATATTTGGCACAGTCCCCAGGCCATGGCAACCCCATTGGATCCCCCCGAGTGCTAGGAATCAGCACCTGGCCAGCTCCCACCTACCTTCTAGCTCCCAGGTCTTATATGATAACCCCTCTCCCCCACCCCACCCACCCCACTGCCTCAAATTGAATCACAAACGATGGGCACACACTTAAACAAATTTGGGGTAGACAGAGGTGGGAAGTAGCCCCACCCACAAGCGGTATATTTTTTTGAACGCCGATATGTTTATTTTTAAAGGGTCGCACACTTTAAGAAAAAGTTTTAATCATGTGATTCACGTATAACATGGATTCCAAAAAGTATACAAAATATGAACAACTTAATAAATTGTAAGGCATATGACTACCAGGTGAACAAATGTCCCAGAAGCTCCCCTGCCATTGTGTCTCACTATCTTCTCCCAAAATATACTATCATCTGGTTTTCTTCTTTTTGGATTTTATGCAAATGGAATCAAGCACTATTAATTCCTTTATGAATGGCTTCTTTCACTCAACATGTTGGTGAGATTCACCTCTGATGCATGTGTAGCTCTAGTCCACCCGTTTTCATTGCCGTGTATCTATTATTTGAGTGCACCACAATTTATTCATACATTTTATTGTTGGTGGGCACTGAGGTTGTATCCAGTGTTGGCTATTATGACTGATACTGTGGTGAACATTCTTGTAAATATCTGTTGGTATACCTGAGCAAGAATTTGGGACTGTATGTGTCTAGAAGTGAATTGCTGAATCGTGGGTTTTGCATGTTTTAACTTAGTCAATACTCCTAAACCATTTTCCAGAGTGGTTGAACCAATCTTTACTCCAGTTTTCAGTCTATGAGAGTTCTGGTGTTTCCACATTTTCATATGGTTTTCATTGTAAATTCTTCTCCATGATCTAGCCATGTTTGTGGGTTATTTTTAATTTTGTTGTTGTTAATCCTCACCCGAGGATTTTTTCCATTGATTTTTAGAGAGAGTGGAAGGGAGGGGGAGAGACAGACAGAGACAAACATTGATGTAAGAAAGACACAGTGATTGGTTGCCTCCTGCATACACTCAACTAGGGCTGGGGATCGAGCCTGCAACCCAGGTACATGCCCTTGACTGGAATCGAAACCAGGGCCCTTTAGTCCACGGGCCGACACTCTATCCACTGAACCAAACTGGTAAGGGCCAATATAACCATGTTCGTTTCCGTGTTGAAAACTATTACAGCATTTACTTGGGAGAAAAACAAAACAAAACTATTACACTTTTTTTTTTTTTCCAAAAAGGAGGAAATGATGTTTCTGGAAGATGCACTGAGTTTATCCTGACTTTACCTGTCCCACATATGAGGAGCTCAGGTGCATATTAACTGAGCTGACCTCTCAGTGGTTCTTCACTCAGAATCATGATCACCTAACCTTCCACCAAACTGTTTCTTATTCATGGGACAGCTTCCCTCCTCTGCCCAACACAGCATCTGCATCATATTGACAGAATGTAAAGAGAATCCACTGCTGAACTTCGATCCATTTTGCCAGGACAGTATTTATCTGAATAATCTTATTGTGATTACAGGTTCACCTATTTGTCACTTAGATTATTCTCTAAGTCCTTTCAAGGAAACAGACCATATACTTCTTTAATATATACCTCCATCACCTGCAAGAATTCTTGGGACCCCATGGGGAGCAATCAGTATTTGCAAACTGACTGACTGGCTCAGTGTAGCTTAAAATCCATCTTTATTTTTATATGATCGTTTAAGTGATTTAATGAGTGGCTGTCACTGACAAGGCGGTGGGGGACTGTGCATAAAATGACACAATAATATAAAAATAAAGCTTTGCTCAGACACTAACACGCAGAACTGCCTCCGTGTACACATTGCTCTTTAGACTCGAGAAAACAATTCTTCCTTTGGTCAAGGGAAGTTGTTTTCATTGATAAAAATAAGTAAATCTACATCCTCTTCTACTGCCTGATTTGAATGCTTACCAAACCAGGAATCATATATAATATTCATTTCAGCAATGAATATGCAGAGAGTGCTGCATCTCTTTATTTAGCGATTTTAAACATTGCAGTCATGTTCATCATGGTGACTGTAGGCTTTTATATCTAAGACAGACTCATTTCTCAAAGTCATATTTAAATATCTCAAACGGTAGTGTTGGCCTCTTGGGTATTGCACAACATACAACAGAAGAAGGAAGGTTAACCTTGCCAAAAAAAGTAAAGAAACGGAGCAGCTGTAGTTATTTCACGTTAGGAAGTGGTGGGACCAGGAAAAAGAAGAACAGAGAATTCTAGCGGAGCCAAGTTTGCAACAAGGATCTGAATGTTGGCTTCGTCTTGCAGCAGAGTGTGGGAGTTGTTCTAACGCACTGATGCACTAAGTGAGGTATACAATTTTTTTCTCAGTTGCATGCTTTGTAGGCAAGTTTCTTTTCTGTTCCCTTCCAAAATCTAAATACCGAATTCTGACAACCCAGATGGGTACCTGGTCTTAAACACACACACAGTCTCATACCTATGGTTTTGCTCCTGATTTTAGATTTAGGAGAGTTTCATTCATTTGCTTAATTAATGATCAGGCAACCAATACCCAACCCCTACTACATGCCAAGTGTTGTGGTAGGTGCTCAGAATACACGGATGCATCCTAGCCAGATATTATTCAAATAATCACACAAATAATCAGCGTGAGTTCTCTGAAGGAAGAACATGTTTCGATGGAAGTGTGTATTAGAAGGATCTGACTTCGGGAGGCCTGGGAATGTCCTTGAAGAAGTGAGAATGGGTTGATGTCTGTTAAATGAGCAGGTGAGTTAACTAGGTGAAATGGGGGGAAGGAAGGGGAGTTCCAGGAAATGGGAACCACTCATGCAAGGGCCCTGTGGTGGGAGAGAATATCATTTACATGAGGACTCAATGAAGGTCAGAGTGGCAGGAATGGAGAGAGCAAAGATGTGGGCAGGATCTTGGGGAGCCTCAAGGGTTTTGTCCTTATCTTAAGAGCAAAGATGACACACAGGGAAGAACAGGTGGAGGACAGGAAGGAATCCAGTTTCACAGCATGGGCTGTGGGACTCGGAGACATACAAGGAAGAAGGCTTTAGAACAGTGGTCGGCAAACTCATTAGTCAACAGAGCCAAATATCGACAGTACAATGATTGAAATTTCTTTTGAGAGCCAAATTTTTTAAACTTAAACTATATAGGTAGGTACATTGTTATTAACTTAATTAGGGTACTCCTAAGCTGGCCTTTGCTAAAAACGTCCTCAATCTGACTGAGGTACATTCACTGAGGTTGACCCCTTCCAACTCTCCCATCCACACTCATCTTGTATACTTGTTTCGTCTATCTCCTTTCCGAAAACCGACTTCTGCGCATGGGCCACGAAGTTTCAACCATACTGTACATGCGCGCCCGCACGTGGTATTTTGTGGCCACACTCAAGGGGCCAAAGAGCCGCATGTGGCTAGTGAGCCGCGTTTTGCTGACCACTGCTTTAGAACTTCTTGTTCTTGAGAAACACAGCCCCTGGTCCACAGCTTGACTCAGTCATGGGTGTCCCCCGACAGCTGTTAGCAGCTGGGCAGGCTGGTCTCCCAGGCCTGAGTGGATAATAGGGAGGATGCTCAGGGGCGGCAGAGGGACACGCTCCAGCGGTCCAGATCTGCTGCCTCCTCTGTGCACACGAGCCATTTGGGCAGGAAGCCGGTGCTCGCTGCTCGCAGATCCAAATGTGTTCTGCTGTAACGGCCTGACAGGGAGGCCCGGTTTCAACGTTAATAGAACACAAAGCGCCCAACCAACTGGCATAATCTCTCCCTTGAAAGGTGATGTGGGGCCTTGTTGTGCCGGGCCTTCAATTTACAGCTGAGATTAAATGGAGACAAATTCAAAATATGGACATTCTGGACTCTATTTATAATGCTAATATCAAAATACACCATAATAGTGCTTCTCATACTCCAAGTATTCAACATTCAGAGATTCCAAAGATCTGAACAAGTATTTTCAGTTCAAGCTGTTGTAGGGCTTAGCGTGCTAAGCCCACAATGAACCGCGGAGGGGCAGGATTCTCGGAGGGGGGAGGTGGAGGAAGAGAAAAGGCAGCTAAGTCCTGGATTGGCTGAGATTGCATAGAGCAGGGTTCCTCAGCCTTGGCGCTATGGCCTTTTGGGGCGGGGTCATTCTTCGATCTGGGAGACTGTCCTGTGTGCCCTATCATGTCTATCAGCATCACTCTGCTCGACCAATTAGATGCCCCCAGCTGTGACAACCAAACATTTCTCCAAGCATTGCCAGGTGTCCTCTGGGGCACCCCCCCCCCCCACACACACACCTTTGGAACCACTGTAATTGATCCATAATTAATAAACCCAGTGTGCTTGTTTTGTGAAATAAAAACAAGGATTGTCAGTCATTTGCAGAATGTTTTATATCAATTTTTTTTTTAATCTGTGGAATGTGGCTAGAGGTTTTTCAAACTAAAATCAGTTTTACTTCTCAAACTATTTAGACACATAGCCTTCCTTGAAACTTCCAAGCCTGGGGCAGGCCCCTGTCTATTCGTGGAGGAAAATTGAGCTTATGGTTTTGCAAGTCAGCTTTGGAACTTTGAGGTTTGAAGTGCAAAAGCGGCTTGGCCATATTTTTTCCTTTGCAGAGGAACAAAAAAAGGAACTGGCTGTTGGCTTTTTCTGTGCTCTGGAGTCTTTAAATATTTCTCCCCACCTCAGCCTCAGTGGGCAATAGGATGGTAAAATGGAAAAGTTCTGTAAAATTTCCCCAGGGAGCGGAGGGCTCTGACAGGGTCCCATGTCCCCTCGCCTCCTCTCCCGGGACAGACAGCGCCGTCCTGCTGCGGCTGCGGCAGAGGGCAGACCAGCAGTGTTAGACTTTCAGCCTCTTTACCATGCTGTATGCGAGCGACCTTGAAAACTGGCAAAATCTCCTTGCATCTCCACTCTCCTTTTTCTGAAACATAAACGAAAAGCAGCGACTGCAGTCTTGTCTGAGTGTTGTGGAGTTTAATGAAATCACATTTCAGAGTCTGGCATTGTCATTTGAGGGGTGTTGCTTCTCACCTCCACGAGCCCAGGGCTTTCCCACTATTTTGCCTACTTCTTATTGTTAAATTGGTTAGGTAAGCAGATGTTTCTTTCATTCTTTTTTTTTCTTTTTTTAAAAAATCCTCACTGGAGGATATGTTCACTGATTTTAAAGACAGAGGAATGGGGGAGAGAGAAACAGAAACATCGATCGGTTGCCTCCTGTACGCACCCCAACCAGGGACCGAACCTACAACCTAGGTATGTGCCCTGACTGGGAATTGAATGCACAACCTTTTGCTGTGCAGGAGGATGCTCCAACCAGCTGAGCCACAGGGCTGGGGCCAAATGTTTCTTTTTTGTAGTCGAAGATTCAGGATTTAGAATGTCATGGAAGCACCTGTTAAGCACCTTAAATTGAAATCTGGTGAGTTGAGGTTAGATATAGATAAGTTTAAACTTATGTGTATATAAAATATATAAATTGTATAAACTTATGTGTACATAAAATATATAATTACATAAACGTATTTTGTATATGCAAAATAAGTTTAAGCTCATCTCTAATATATAGTTGTTTGATCTCTAGATGTAATATATAAAATAGATTCAAATTATATATGTATACTAGGGGCCCGGTGCACGAAATTCGTGCACTGGATGTGTGGGGGGGGAGTGTCCCTCAGCCCAGCCTGCCCCCTCTCACATACTGGGAGCCCTCAGGCGTTAACCCCCATCACCCTCCAATTGCAGGATCAGCCCCTTGCCCAGGCCTGACGCCTCTGACAGAGGAGTTGACCCTCATCACCCTCCAATCACCAATCACCGGATCGGCCCCTTGACCAGGCCTGAGGCCTCCGGCAGAGGTGTCAGGCCTGGGCAGGGGACCCCCAGCTCCCCGCGGTTGCAGGCTCTGCCCCTGCCCAGGCCTAACGCCTCTGGCCTAGGCGTCCGGCCCAGGCAGTGGGGACCTGCAGTGGCAGCGGGGGGCGCAGCGATCGCACGGGCTCCGCCCCTGCCCCTGCAGGACACCTCTGGCTGAGGCGTCCAGCCCGGGCAGCGGGGACCTGCAGCTGCAGTGGCCCCGCGATCGTGGGCTCCGCTTTAGGCCCAGGCAAGGGACCCCTAGCTCCTGGGACTGCCAGCTTCGACCATGCCCAGCTCCCATCGCTGGCTCCACCCCTACTTCCTGCTATCACTGGCCAGGGCGGCAAAGGTACCTGATTCTCCAATCATGGCTGGGGAGCAGGGCAAAGGTGGCCCCAGGACCGCCTTTGCCCTGCCCCCCAGCTCTTAGCTCCCCCCTGGGTTTCCGATCACTGTCAGTGGCAGGGGGCTTCTTCCTGCTTTCCCTTTCGCCTCCCTGCATTGTGCCTACATATGCAAATTAACCGCCATCTTGTTGGCAGTTAACTGCCAATCTTAGTTGGCAGTTAATTTGCATATAGCCCTGATTAGCCAATGAAAAGGGTAGCGTCGTACACCAATTACCATTTTTCTCTTTTATTAGTGTAGATATTCCAGCAAAAGCAAATAGCCTATGATAGATTCATAATGTGACTAATAATAAAATACCAGCTAAGAATAGTAATGTACCATGGCTTACGTGATTTGAAAAAGGTTTTGATCTTTTAGATTTAGAAGGTATAAGCCACATCTACTAAACATGTGAATGGAGTTAGAAAACTTAGTTGGTGTAAATATCAGAAAGCCCTAGAACAGTGGTTCTCAACCTCTGGGTCGCGACCCCTTTGGGGGTCAAACGACCCTTTCACAGGGGTCGCCTAAGACCATCGGAAAATACATATATCAACACTAATAAAAGAGAAAAATGGTAATTGGCGTACGAGCTACCCTTTTCATTGGCTAATCAGGGCTATATGCAAATTAACTGCCAACTAAGATTGGCAGTTAACTGACAACTAAGATTGGCAGTTAACTGCCAACAAGATGGCGGTTAATCTGCATATGTAGGCACAATGCAGGGAGGCAAAAGGGAAAGCAGGAAGAAGCCCCCTGCCACTGACAGTGATTGGAAACCCAGGGGGGAGCTAAGAGCTGGGGGGCAGGGCAAAGGCGGCCCTGGGGCCGCTTTTGCCCTGCCCCCCAGCCATGATTGGAGAATCAGGTGCCTTTTCCGCCCTGGCCAGTGATAGCAGGAAGTAGGGGTGGAGCCAGCGATGGGAGCTGGGCATGGTCGAAGCTGGCAGTCCCAGGAGCTAGGGGTCCCTTGCCTGGGCCTAAAGCGGAGCCCACGATCGTGGGGCCGCTGCAGCTGCAGGTCCCCGCTGCCCGGGCCAGATGCCTCAGCCAGAGGCGTCCTGCAGGAGCAGGGGCGGAGTCCGCCGATCGCAGCACCTCCCGCTGCCACTGCAGGTCCCCACTGCCCGGGCCGGACGCTTAGGCCAGAGGCGTCAGGCCTGGGCAAGGGGCCGATCCTGCGATTGGAAGGTGATGGGGGTCAACGCCTGAGGGCTCCCAGTATGTGAGAGGGGGCAGGCTGGGCTGAGAGACACTCCCCCCCGCCACCCAGTGCACGAATTTCGTGCACCGGGCCCCTAGTAATTACATATTGTTTTTGTGATGAATCACTATGCTTTAATTATGTTCAATTTGTAACAATGAAATTGGGGGTCACCACAACATGAGGAACTGTATTAAAGGGTCGAGGAATTAGGAAGATTGAGAACTACTGCCCTAGAAGGAAGTCACTCCGGGCAGCCTGCATGTTTATTTGGGGGGGAAAGAATTTATCTACAGCCCCTGAAGGAACATGAAGAGAGGAGGGTTTGCTTTGTTTTGTGGTCTGTGCTGCTGCTGGAAGCAGGATTGGGCAGGAACATATTGGTGAGTTTATATTAAGGCTAAAAGACTGATCCCTGGTTAATGTTGAAATTTGCCAGCTACACTTGAGTTAGTCCAGCGGGGGGAAGGAAGTAAGAACATGAGACCAACATCTTTGAAAAAGGAGCATGATTTCGGAACACTCAGTGGCAGGAGGATGAGATGTTTGCCTTACGAAAGAGGGTGGGCGGAAGTGATCTGTGAGTTTTCAGATGCTGACACTCTGAAGTATGTGCCATGAACAGTAAAGGCTCCCAATCCTGTTAGAAATGACACTAATAACCCCACATTCAGGTAGTTTGCAAAGCACTTCCCCCGCCACCATTTCGTGTAATCCTCAGAACAATCCTGAGAGTGACTATCATTATGTTCACGGAGAAAGCGGCTCAGAAGGGTCAAGCAACTTTCTCAAAGGCCTTGATTGAGAATCAGTGGAGAACCAAATTCTATCCCACACACCAAGGTGCTTTTTCTTAAAAAAAAAAAAAAAAAAAAAAAAAAAAAGTAAGTAAATAAATAACTGAAAAACTGAATGCAGTCAGGATTCCAGGTGGAGTTGGAAATCAATTAGAGTGGCTTTATTTGCTTTTTAAAAAAAGTTTCTTCCTTTTCAACTCATCACCCTTCCCTTTTTAATTTAATTTCCTGCTAGTGGTTTGAGTAAGGTCATTTTTCATTTTAAAAAGCTAAGAAAACCTGTCTTCTTGTTAATCATCCTCTCTCTCCCACACTGAAACTCTCTGTAGGCTCGCTGGCCACGTCTCAACATTAGCTGCTGCTGATGTGTGGCTGGGTGATATGTACACGAACAAATACATGTTGTGGTTTTAATTACCGGGATCTCTCCAAGGACCGTCCTGTCCTACGTGTGTGGATTCCAATTTGCCAGGTTTGAGACGCACGGAACAGGAGTCTGTTCCTGTCACCGACAAGAGGTCTTAGCCCAGGAGGCCAGAATCTTCTGATGACAATGTGGCCGCCCTACTCACTCTGCATCTAAACAGCTGCCACTCTCACTTCTGCTTTTTAATAACTTCTTAAGTTTTTTATGTGTTTGTTTTTGTCCTCCACTGACTTGGACACGTTTATACTTTCCGGAGAGAAGTTTAAACCACTTGTGTTACAGGTTTGTTTGTTTGTTTCTCATGGTGTCCTGTCAACAGGACAGTGAGGATAACATTTTAGAAACTCAAAACATGCTTATACACAACCTAGTACATGCTATTGCTCATCATTTGGCGTTCGACCTTTGCAGTTTCATTGTATTTAATGCCACATTCGACACCCTTGCTTTGAAATACTTCCTAAGTTTTGTTTTTGTCTTGAAGGTGGTATTTTTTAAAAATATATTTTATTGATATTTTACAGAGAGGAAGGGAGAGGGATAGAGAATTAGAAACATCGATGAGAGAGAAACATCGATCAGCTGCCTCCTGCACATCCCCCACTGGGGATGTGCCCGAAACCAAAGTACATGCCCTTGACCAGAATCGAACCTGGGACTCTTGAGTCCACAGGTTGACGCTCTATCCACTGAGCCAAACTGGTTAGGGCGAAGGTGGTATTTTTTTTAAATGTACCCCATTCAACTGCCTTCTAATAACACCCTCCCTCAAAATATAGTGGGTTCCTATAATAATTCATATCTATTTATTTCTGTCTATCTATCTATCTATCTATCTACCATTATATATATATATATATATATATATATATATATATATATATATATATACATATATACTAAAACTGCTTGCTCCAGAAGGTGGTCTTTTGCCATATGGCCCCTAGTAAGTATCACATGGGATTACCTCGCCAAAGTGACATCACTAACACAATTGGCCTTTTATGGAGTTATTTTGCTGCCTTTCCACTTCACTCAGACTTGCGAGAGTTAATTATTTAATATGTTTGCAAAGAACATTGAGTTCCCTAGGGAAAGTGTGGCACATAAACATATATAAATGAATCATGAACATCGAGGCAGATTAGCTGGTGAGTTCTTCCTTTTTGCTAATGAGGCCACAGGCTAGTTTTGTGAACTGCCCCCTCCTCCTTTTTGGTGCCTTCTCCTACTTCCTCTTCTTAATTTCCTCCTGTGTAATTCTTTTTTCCCTTCTGTCAATTGTATCAGTGCCTGCCACACTGCGGGCACTGGGTCAATCACAATGATTTAGCGCCAGATCTATAGGTAAAAGTCTTCATTAACTTCGACGGGCGTCATAAGCTCCTCGGAACTCTGGGGTGAGATTAATAATTGGATAATGATTCTCACGCGCGGTGAGAAGGAGACGCCAGGCTCATGAAATGCTGAGCACGGCGTGGTGATGAGTAGTCGGGAAAGCCCTTGTTAACTGACCCCTTTTCCCTGATCTGTTTCAAGTAAAACACGAGCTCCCGATGCTCTAAAAATTAATATAAATGAAATCAGACTCCTCCTACAGCCTCCCCCCCTCTCGAGGGCTAGAACAAAACAAGGAGATTGCCGCTGTCTTTCAGGGAAGAGCAGACGGATTTAGATCGCGTTGGAAGGAGCGACATACAGTAATTGTTTATTGAATGTTGACGTCCCAATCCCAGTTATTCCTTTACCAGAGATTAGGAGGAATTAGGGAGCAGTTCACGTCCATCCTGCTGAACCTGACCCAGTTTATTTACCCTGTAATCTTACTTCCAAGCGCGAGAGGTAAAACGAGCTGCTCTTATCAATTAATAGCTGAAGGAAAATGTAGATTTCAAGTTCAATGGAAGAGCTGTTTATTCCAGGGCACTACAGAAATGAAGAGGCGCTCCCCGCTATGCTGGGGAATGGGGCTGGGGGCTCGGGGGTGGGGGAGGAGAAGAGGGGTGCTGAAGATAATTTTTTTTCTTTTTCTTAAGAGTTTGAATTACTGTGCAATCTTGGATTTTCTAGTGACCTGTGTTAAAGCCCCGAGGCTACAACAGACCTATAATGGATCTATTTCTGTATCATGTGGCAGTATCGGAGTTTAAAACGGCAGCCGTGGTAGATGCATATGAGACCAGTGCTTCCTTCTCAATCCCAAGGTCACAACCCTGCTCGGCCTCTCAAAGCTCTTCCTCAGCTCCCTTCTAGAATCCTCCAAGGTTTCTGTCCTGTCCTGAGCAGACACAGAAGTTGCTTTAGGGATATGAGATGAGGGTGAGGAAAAGACTCTGCCCTCACCCCCCAAACCTCCCTGCCCTGCTTTGCCCACCCCACCCCCACCCCCATCCCACTTCCTACTATCAGAAACAGACCTCTCTGGGTTAAGGTATTGTTCCGTGTTCAAATACCTCGGGGAGGTATAACACATTCTCTTCACCAGTCATTAATAATGTAGTGTTCATTCCACAAACATTTGATATTTGTTGAATTTATTCATAACATGAATGAATGAGAGTCAGGGCGCGAGAAGACATGTTGGAGTCCAGTGCTGCCTTGCCGCTGGGAGCGTCGCTGCCAGTCCCAGCACTGTCTGCCTCTAAGGCAGCTGTGGGCATGGGCACAGCCAGGCAGTGATGATGGGTGGGCGATGCCTGGGAGAGCCGGAGACACAACGGAATGAGTGTGGAAATTCATCCGACAGCTCGGGGTCTTTGATCTGTTTTGTATCAACCTGAAGCTGTGGGTCCAGTTTCCAGAATTCAGCACAGAGCCTGGCACACAGTAGGTGCCCTGTAACATTGGAGTTAAAAAGTACAGGGGAAATGACAACACCTGTGTCGTGTCCCAGGGCTGCTGGAACAGAGTACTCCAAACTGGGTGGCTGGAAACCACAGGAACGTATTGTCCTGCAGCTCTGGAAGGCGGAAGTCCCAAGACAAGGTGATGGCCAAGCCGTGCTCCCCCAAAAGCCTCTAGACAAGTATCTCTCCTCATCTCTTCCAGCCGCTGATAGCCCAGGCGTTCCTTGGCTTGTGGCAGCAAACCTCCAATCTCTGCCTCCGTCTTCACATGGCCGTCTTCCCTGTGTTCACAGGCTGTCCTTCTGTGCATGTCCATGTCCACATTTACATCCTCCCATAAGGCCCTCAGTCCTATTGGATTACGGCCCATCCTAGGATCTCACCCAAACTTGGTTACATCTGCAAAGGGCCTATTTCCAAAAAAACTCATATTCACAAGTACCAGGAGTTAGAATACAATTCAACCCCCAATTTACAATGAACTGAAACATGGGTGTGGAAGCTCTTGATGATTGGGAAGTGTTTAGGCAAATGTAGGCCAACGAACTCAGCCTTGCCTTTCCTCCCAACCATTAGGCTACCCACAAAGAGTTTCAGAACAAGGACTGTGAAGTCCAACTTAGGGGTGTGAAGACAAATGAAGGGGAAGATGATAGACAATGAGGTCAAGGGCACGAAAAGACAAAGTTTACTACCTTCATGGGGTTGCCTGGACCTCGTTCAGATCCCGAGTGAGTGAGGTGACCTCAAATACTCATGTGCAAATACCCAGACCTCCCAGAATGAGACTGGCAGGCAGGTGACACCCATTCACCAAGGCCACACTGGAGAGAATGGAAATCACTGGTTCACAGTCGTCTGTATGTCTCTTCTTATCAAGGATTCAGAAGGTCACTTAATGAAGAAAGGCTTTAGTAAGCACCAGGAAGTTGTTAAGCAACACATTACTCAGAAGACAGACATGGTCCCTGACCTACAGGACAGCCATGTATATATTTTATGTCTTTTCTTTCCCTTTCCTTTTTTGGGGGTTAGCACCGGGGAAGTATTGCATTCCAGTTGATTAGGAACCATGAGTCTAAATTTTAGTTCCAGGCTGAATAGTAATTTTTTTTCCCTGAAGGTTTGAATAAATCATCGAATCTGCTTAAGTTTCAACTATTTTCAGCATTTCTATGCAAGGGGCATTTTCTTGTTTGTGATGACTGCAATTCCTGGGTTTGCAAAACTGTAATTTTGATAAAGATAGGAGAGGTTTTCATGGAAGAAAGATGGTTTAATTTTCACACTGATTTGACTGCAAAGGAGATAAGTCAGATGAACTATCCATTCAGGTAAACCAGTGGTCGGCAAACTGCGGCTCGTGAGCCACATACGGCTCTTTGGCCCCTTGAGTGTGGCTCTTCCACAAAATACCGACTTCTGCACGTGGGCCACGAAGTTTCAACCACACTATATGTGCACGCCCACGTGTGGTATTTTGTGGAAGAGCCACACTCAAGGGGCCAAAGAGCCACATGTGGCTCGCGAGCCGCGGTTTGCCGACCAGTGAGGTAAGCCATTGAACCGCAAGATAATAAGTGCATATAATCCATCCTGTTCCCCTTTTCACTTTGAATGCCAGGAAGCTCAAAGCTAACTATACCATTCAGTTAAAATACTAATATTAGTCTAGGGCCCTGTTTCCGTTCTCTATTGCTGTGAACAAACTTACACCCAAACTCAGTGGCTCAAAACAACCCTTTATTTTTATCTTTCATGGTCCTGTGAGTTAACAGGACTCGGCTGAGCAGTTCTTGCCTAGGGAGTCACGTGCAGCTTCTGCTGGATGGTGCTGGGGTTGGAATCCTTTAAAGGTCCAACGATGCTACATGTTCAGCATGGTTTGCTCATTCACATGTCTGGTACCTGGGCTGAGGTGGCTGGCGTGGCTGGAGGCTGGCCGAGCACCTCTCTCTCTCCCTCCACATGGCTAGCTTGAGCTTTCTCAGACTTCACACATGGCAGCTGGCTTCCCCCAGGAGAAATACCACCCTACGTGTTACAATGGGAGCTGTGGTTCATGGCAGGTCCACTTTGGAGATATGCTACCACAGATATTTGTAACCTTCTATTCTTTATAGTCTTATCAGAGATGTATCTTTCTCTGTGAGCCTTTTTTGGAAGCAGGCAAGTGTGAATAATACACAAACAATGCTTCACTCTTGTCTAGGGCTTGATCATTTACCACGCACCCACCTATGCTACCTTACCTAGTTTTCAGGACACCATGGAAAAGGGCCGATCAGCAACTTTATCCCCATTTTTATAAACTTGGAGACTGAGCTTAGAAAAGGATTAGTGACCTGCCTGTGGTAACACAGCTAGGAAGTGATGGGCTAGGCCCTGATTGTCGTGTCTCTGACATGACAATCTATGTTCTCAAGCACCTGGCAAAGCACTGATGGAGACCTAAGTCTAAAACCCAGGTGTGACTCCTCCACATGCTGCACAGCACCTGCTTGCCTCTCCATCACCCCCTTCCACAGCAGGAGTTTAAGGGCTGTGATGTGCGCTTGAGTCCTTAAGCCAAATGCCTAATCTAAACCTGCTCTGCCATTTCTTGGATTGGGTCTTTCCAATGACTCAGTTTCTTCATCTGTAAAATGGGGCTGCTGCTGGTGTCATAAGGATTAAATGAATTAATTCATTAAAATAATACTTGATAAGAACTTTAAAAAGAAATCTCTCCCCAGCCGGTATGGCTCAGTGGTCAAGTGTCGTCGACCTATGAACTAAGAGATCATGGTTCGATTTCCAGTCAGGGCACATGCCCGGATTTCAGGCCCGATCCCCAGTGTGGGGCATGCAGGAGGCAGCCGATCAATGATTCTCTCTCATCATTGGTGTTTCTATCTCTCTCTCCCTACTCTCTCCCTATCCCTTCCTCTTTGAAATCTATATGTACATATATATATATATACACACACACACATATATATATACACACACACACATATACTAATATATATATGAAGAAATCTCTCAGGACAAGCTGTAGAGATAAATAGCTTCTAAGAGCTACTTCTGTGTGCTTTTCTTGATTTTACCTGGACCTTGCTAAGCACCCATATAGGTACAGATGATCTTGACCTTTCGTTTGACTTGACATTGTATATTACCGATAGACTGAAAGCTGAGTCGCTGTTAATGTTTGCCTGCGCATCGTGATTCCGGCAGCAGGATGCGGTTATAAAACACTGTCGGGACTCGTAGACACAGCCCGCGTTCCCCACGCCGTCATGTGCGCGCACTCTCTCTCCTCCATTATTTACAGTGACATTCCCTCCCTCAGCGCCCAGGCGCTCTCTCCTCTCACTTCTCCGTCCCAGGTGGATCTGCACATTCACACTCAGCTTCTCTCCACTCCACTCCTTTTCACACGCAGGTTCTTCTCAACACGCTCACCCCAAGATCGCCTTCCACCTACGGACACGCGCCCTTGACCTTCTGCCTTCCAGTGTACTAGTAACTTCCTTCCTCAGACCCTCAGTATACAGATATTTCTGTGCTCATTGAACCTGAAATGTCCTCTTCCCATCCCAGGTCCCCCAGGGATGGCACGAGAAGTCTCTGCAGCCATGCCCAGCTGGGCAGGTTGCAGACCTAGGTTTGAGTGAGGCAGCTACGGACACCTGGCCGCACCTGCCCAGCGGGGTTCAGCTCTTTATTAATGACCAGAGAATGGATTGTCCCCCCCCCCCGCCCTGCCGGCCCACCTGGACACAGCAAAACAGCCCGTGTGCAGCCCAGAGAACATCTGGCAGCACCTGCTTAAGAGGCGAGTGCTCCTGACACGAGACAAGGCTTGGCTAAGGGAAGCTGCCTGCTTTTTCCCAGCTCAGGGTGGGGAAGAATCCAGCTGAATATGCACCTCTTCAGAAGGGCAAAGAGCCAAAAATAACCAAGAGCAACAGCATTTCATCTGACAGGTCCAGAAATACAGCTCGGAGCACACCAGGGCTACAGTGTGCGTGATTCGCAGACCTTCAGCATTCCCATAGAAATACCGGGAAAACTCTTAGGTTACCCACCTAAGAGCTTCCATCCCCTCTTCACTACAGCTTCTCAAAGCAAGGGCTCTGTGGCCCATAGGGAGAGAGGGGGCGGAGTCAGGGATTTGAGGCTCAGAAGAAGGGGTGTGGGGACCAGGATGTGAGGATGGTTTCTGGTAGACTATTCTAAGGAAGAAAGAAATGGGAAGTAATTGGCTAATATGGAGGATGCAGGACAGGAAATGGACTTAGGGAAGGTAAAGCCTAAGTGTCACAGGAAACCTGGGAGCACCAACGTTCCACGTGGCACGCAGGAGTGAGCTAGACGCTGACCGCCACTCGGCAGGAAAAAGGGCCCGGCTTTCCCATCGAGGGGGGAAGTGTGCTGTCTGACAGCAGTCTTCTATTTTTGTTTTATTCTCTCCTATTTTGATGTAAAAGCAAATGTCACAGTTCATTCATCTTTATTCTGAATATCTGCAATTTCAGAAAGAGAGGAGGGGGTGGGAGCAAGGAGAAGGCTCCAGGATTCCTGAGAACCTGACTGCAGGAAGAGCACAGAGGAGCCAACCACAAGTAAAAAAGGAAAAGAAGGAGGGTGGTAAGGAGGGAGGCAGACAGGAAGGGAGGATGGAAGAAAAAAATGAGAAAGGAAGAGCATGGGTTCAATTTTATTTAGTGAACTAGAAGCCCAGTGCATAAAAATTCATGCACTGGGGGTCCCCTCAGCTGGGCCTGTGCTTTCTCACAGTCCGGGAGTCCTCAGGGGATATCCTACTGATGGCTCTGCAGGAGGCGACCAGGCCAGCTGATCAGGGGATGGTGCCAGCCCCCTCCATTGCCCCTCCACCACTACTGGTCTCCACCCCTCCCCCCATCGTTGTTCCCTCCCTCTGCCCGCTGGCCTGGTGCCTCTTGCTCACCGGCCCCACCCCCTGCCGACCGGTCTTTCTGCCATTAGGTCGATTTGCATATTATGCTTTTATTATATAGGATAAGAACTTTCTAGGCATGAAAGGAATACCCGAAGCTGGTTAAGAAACAACCTCTGCTTTGAAGTCTACTTGGAGGAGGAGACGAGGCCAACAAAGTGATAGAGATATGAAACAGGATTGGGCAGTTTCCACATGGGGCTACAGGCAATGCTCAGTGGGGCAGAGACATGGCCAACTGAGTTTGCACCTGAGGTCATGAGGGAAGGCTCCCTAGAGCTGGTGGCATTTGGGCCCGGGGGGTTTACGTAGGAGGGAAGCGGGGAAAATGAGCGTTCCTTACTCACAAGTAGTGCCCTCTGCTCCCCTCCTATAACCCACAGGTCAGGGGTCTCTGTAGGGGCCGATCTCTGTGCCCTACGCGCCCTCAGTCCCTAGAAATGTGGTTTCCAAGTATCAGCATGGACAGTGACGGCCCAAAGGGACGTTCCCACTGGTGCAGAGCAAAATGAGACAAAGACCAGTTAGGAGTTTCTCACAAGCAAATTAGATTCCGTTCCAAGGACTGCCTTCTATTATGTTCTAGGGCAGTGGTTCTCAACCTTCCTAATGCCACGACCCTTTAATATAGTTCCTCATGTTGTGGTGACGCCCAATTTCATTGTTGCAAATTGAACATAATTAAAGCATAGTGATTGATCACAAAAACAATATGTAATTATATATGTGTTTTCTGATGGTCTTAGGTGACCCCTGTGAAAGGGTCGTTTGACCCCCAAAGGGGTCGGGACCCACAGGTTGAGAACCGCTGTTCTAGGGCCTTCCTCATTTAGGATGGTAAAAATGCCCTGGCCTTCCAATGAAATAATGTTGATAGAAGATATTGTAAGTGTATCTGGGGGCTGTTTTTGCTTGTTTGAAGTATTTTTACTTGGCAAGTTGACAGTTGGCCAAGGGCATTGGTCCTGGAGATTTTACTGATCTCAAACCATTTCAGCACCTGAGAACTACGGGCCTAGGATGTCATTCCATGCCCACAGAGGCAAGCAGATTCAGTGAAGGTTCTGCCTGGTTTTAACGCCCCCTCCCCTTCAGGCCCATGATGCTTCTCCCCTGAGCTTCCGTAAGGGACCCTGTTGCCTTCGTCCTCGTCCATGCTGAGTTCGAGGGGGTGTGATAAACGGACTCACGTAAGCAGCAATGAGAGATACCAGATTAATACAGTCTCTGGGCCTGCACATTGTGGCAGAGTATTAAAACTTAATTCAAACCGATGAATTACAATGGTGGGGTTTTAAACCCAGTGGGAAAGCATGGTATCTTTAAAATAAAGGGCCTTCTCCTGAAATCAGACCACGCCCTTCAGATTACTGACACAAAGGGCTAGAGAGGCAAGGGCAGTCAGGATCTGTCTTCTGAATCAAAATGTCACACTGCTCTTGAACAGAAATCCTGACCTTCTCTTCTCTGCCCCCTCCAGTACAGAATTCATCAGTCATCACTGCCACCCCCGCTCCGGGCCACACAGCAACCTGCACGGCCCTTTTAGGGAACCCCATTGTGTCTTGGTCTGTTCTCTTCATTCCTGACGCTCCTCGATCCCTTGGAAAGGGATGGTCCTGCCACCTCTGGATTTCTGGGACCTCGGGTGGTGCCTGACGCACAATAGGAGCACAGTGGAAGATGAGAAAGTGAGAGACTGGATATGCCTGATTAAAAATAGCCCAGCACCGCCCCCCCAACTGGTGTGCCCAGTAGTTACAGCGTCCACCCATACACTGAAAAGTCTCGGGTTCAATTCCCAGTCAAGGGCATGTACCTGGGTTGCAGGTTAGATCCCTGGCCCTGGTCAGGGTTGTGGAGAGGCAACCTATCAATGTGTCTCACCTTGACGGTTCTCTCTCTCCATCCCTAGCCCCCTCTCCCTGCCTCCCTCCCTCCCAGTCTCTAAAAAGCAATGGAAAAAAAATATTCCCGGGTGAGGACTTAAAAGAAATAGCCCAGTCCCCTACAGGGGGGCTTCCACATTGACGACAGTTAGGTAATTCAAACCCTTAAGGCTCACAAGGCTTTGAAGGCTCTAATTCCATGAATCCTGATAACAAACAACCTGAGGGAACCATTCGGTTCCCCTCCAAGACCAACCAAGTCTGAGTGCAATGAAGGAGAGAAACTCTGCAGAGGCCCAGGAAGACAGGTGGAAACCCCGCGATACTGAGAAGCCCCCGTTCTCCTGAAATGGCCAATTTCCTTCCACAGACATTAAAAAGTAGACCGTATGTTTCAGCCCGACGTGATCTGGGTTGAAGTCACCAAATCCTTTATCCTCGTGGGCACCTGCTGGCATGAGTGTTTCTCCACATCACTCAGGAGCATGCGAATCTCTGTGGGACTGTGGAAGTGGGACAGGGTGGTGGTGACATCTGTCAGACAAAGAAACCCTCCAGTGCTCTCCTGTGGTGACTGCTGGATGTGAGAGGAGCGCGCGAACCTTCCTGCAAGCCAGCCGTTCTGGACATGGGGTCTCTGGACCAGCGGCGTCAGCAGTAGCAGGGAGCTTGCTAGGCAGGCAGCTCCTCAAGCCCACCCAGGACCCACTGGCTCGGAAAATCCAGCGCGTTTGTCCAGCCACACGTGTTCACAAGCCCTGGGGGGGATTCGGATGCAGGCTTACATCTGAGAACCACTGATATAAGGCATGTCTTTCAGCCAGTGAGTGACTCTGGGCCAAGAGCCTGCCCCAGGGCCACAGCCCTCAGGTGACCTATAAAAGGTAAGGGATGACTCCCTGAGGAGCTGAGGGTGGCAGGCCTGGAGTAAGATGGCCGAGGGCATATCCAGGTCCAAGGGATTCCAAAATTGGTCAAACCCAGCCCTGGGCATCCCCTAGGTACCACCAGCCTCTTCCGAGGCCTTCTGTGACTTGACCTACCTCCTGTGACTTGACCTACCATGGGAGCCGCTCCACGGGGAAGGGCTGGGACCTCTCACACTCCCAATCAATTATCAGTTCCAACCCGCACAAATCCTCCAGGGCCCACGGGAAGCTTTGGCTAACTTTGAAGATGGGCTGTTTCTGAGCAGCAGCAGCCCAGGGGCCCAACCAGTTGTCTGCGCCACTTGGCACAGCCATGCCCTTCCCAGAGCGCCAGGGCAGGGGGGCCTGGAGACAGGGGCCCGCTTTGGGCCCCAGCGGCCTGGCGACCCAACCTGCGTCCCCAAGGCCAAGATATGCCTGGATTTTTTTTTTTTTTTTTTTTTTTTTTTTAGAGCTGTTTGTTCACGTCAAGAGCCTCACGCCTCTCATTTGGGGCTTGAGTACAATTGCCTTGGCCTAATTAATTCATTTTCTTTTCCCTCCAAAGTGGAAGCCGGGGCACGTGGATACGAATTAAATACAAACCCCCTTTGGGCTCGGATACTCTGGGCAATTAAAACAAAGAGCGCGGCGGCTGGAGCAGCGGCGGCGGCACCGCACAAAACCCTCGGGGACCGCGCGGAGCCGGCCGCCAGCCAGCCGGCAGGGCGGGGCGCAACCCGGGCTGGTACCGTACCCGCAGGGAGCTGCCCCACCCCTGCAGGTGGGCAGGTGGAGGTTGGCCAGGGTCAAAATCCACCCTGAAGGGCTGGAAGCTGGGCCAGTGCGTGGCGCAACTCCAGGGGGCAGGCGCGCCCGGCGCCCAGCGGGAATGGCGCCCTCGCCAAAAAAGCAGCCGAACAAAACCCATTGCACCGGCGGGAACTGGGCGGCGCGCCCCGCAAAAGGAGTGTGTGTGGGGGGGCGGGTAGGGAAAATGCGGGAGGGAGGAAGAGAATGATAAGGAGAGAGAGAAAAGGAGAAAGTGAAAAAAGAGAGATGGGATTACGAAGATAGAGGAGAGAGAGAAGAGGGGAGAGGGGAGAGGAAAACGGAGGGAGGGGAGAGGATCTCGAAAAGGAAGAGCGGGGAAGGGGGGCGGGGGAGGACGGGAAAGAAAGGGGAAGGGGGGCGGGCGGGAGCGGAGCCACCGGGTGGGGGTCGGCGGCCGAGGGGGCGGGACCGGGGTCCGTCCCCACCTGCGTGGGCGCCGGCTGCGGGAGGGGTGGGAGCCCGGCGGTCGGAGGGAGCGGCCGGGAGGCGGGCTGGCCAGGGAGCAGGGGGGAGGGAGGGAGGGGACGGGGACTGGGAGGCGGGGAGGAGCCGGCGCTCGGCTGGGGCTGCGGGGGAGGCGACGGCGGGAGCAGCATTGGCGGCGGCGGGTCCGGCAGTGGCGGCGGCGGCAGGTGGCCCCGCGCGCGGCGGCCGGCCTGGCCGGGGGCGGGCGCGAAGGTGGCGCCTCGGGCGGGGGCCGGTCCCTGCACCAGGTGACCTGTTCCGGCCGGGATCCGGGCGCCCTCGCCATGCAGCGGCGCTGCGCGGGGCTCGGGCGGCCACGGCAGCAGCAGCAACACCCCCCGCCGCCCGCGGTCGGTCCCCGGGCCGCAGCTATGGTCCCCCCGAGCGGCGGCGGCCCCCCAGACCTCGGCGGCCGTCCTGCCTGCGCGCTGCTCCTGCTCTGCTACCTGGTGAGCGCCGGACCCTGCCCGGGTCCTCCCCTCCGCGCGGAGCCCGGGGGACGCGGGTGGAAGGGCCGGGGACCTCGCCACGCGGAGTGGGTGAGGTGTTGCTAGTTTTCTCTTTTCCTGGCCGCTGCGCCCCGGGCACTCCCGGCACCTGGGATGGGCACCCGGTTGCGGAGAGCGGTGCGTGGACCAGACTTGCTCTGTGCTCTCGCTCCTGTCCTTCTCCCTCCCAGACTCGCGCCAGACCCGGGTCAGGTTCCCCCGGAGACCCGGCCTGCCCCCCACTCCACCTGGGATCTTCGGTCACCCTCGTTCCGTCCCCACTCCGCTGGGCACGGCTCTCCAGCCCCGTCCCTATCCGTCCAGAGCTTCCCTTACAATCTTCTCGCAGCTCCTTTTCTTCTCGCGCCCAACTTCGCCTCTTTCTCTCCGCGAATGCCACCGGGCTCGACCCTTCTGTTAGTTCCCACCCTGTCCTTACGGCCCCGACCGCCTTCTGCCAATGCGCCGGGCGAGGCACCTCGGGTTTCCAGCTATCTTCAACTCCCCCATGGTCATTCCGGCCAAGTTGCGGATGCCAGAAAGAAATCTAGTTCTTTGTAACACGCTCACTGCCAGAGTGGTGACTTTAGCTGCGTCTCGAACATTGTCATTTCTGAGAACACGTCTGGCTTATGCATGTCAGTTACGATGTGCACACTTCTTGGCTCCTGTCTTAGTCATCAACTAAATGGCAGGAGCCTATTTTTCAAAACCAACGCCTTTACAATACCAGAGTAACTTAGACCCTCATTAAAAGGTGGGAGAAACACCCTCAATTCCCTTGCTGGCTTCTCTTTCTTCTGCTTTGAGTTCTAAACAATAGTAAATTTACCGAAGGTGACACCCTTCCTGGCCGACCTACCTTATGTTCCAGGATCCTGCAGAGTCCTTGGGTTATCTCGCCATATATTACTCTAAATAAATGAAATGGAAAATGCTGAATCATGAAACTGATGTAATAGGAAATTCACAGAATGTGAAAAAAATTTTTTTGAGCAGTGTCATTGTCCAGAATTTTTTTCATTTATATGATTATCATTATTCAGAGTCTTTCTTCTCAGAAGCTAAAAACTGCTTAGGAGACACTTGCAGGAATTAGAATTTGATTCCAAGGAAATTTGCCACCCAGCCCAAGTTTCTTTCAACATTCTTTACTTCTTGGATGTTTCATTTCTTGAAGCAAGGGGGTGTAAAAATGCAGATCGTGCTTCTGCATTTGCATCTACCTGTTGAGCAATCCATGCTTTTCTTCATATTTTAAAATTAGCCGGTACCAAATTTTGTGGTTGGATTTACTTCATATTTTCATAAGAAGTTGTCAGTTAACATGATTTTTCTTTCACCCAGGAGATATTATTATTTAATATTTATGCCACAGGGTTACAGCACACAGGCTCATAAATAAAACTGCCTTAACAAATGACAGGGTTTCGGGTTTAAACAGATGGTCCCCGTCCACAAGTCACTGGTTACCCACAGAGGCAGAAATGATGTAGTGGAGTATTGGGTGAAACATTAATGTACAGATGGTCTGGAAGTGTTAACACCCTGCGAAGAGAGACCACTTCTTGACAATTCCAAGAAATCAGAGTAACTATTGGAAAGCCTAGAGGCCTCTTGGTCTGTGGGAACACAGACAGATGGAAGACCAGATAAGAAAGTTCTGTACGGACCGAGGGGGTTTAAGAGAATATCACAGACGAGGGAAGATGACGCTGTAGGTAGACTAGAGTAAGGTAGTGAAGTGGTGAGGTGGGGCTTGGAAAAGGGAGGTTAGACAATGCTGTCATGTGAGAAGTAACTAGAGCATGGCTGAATGTCTTGGCAGGCAGGGACCGAATGGGTTTGGAACTATGGGGCGGGAAATGTCAGTGCCTCCTGACTCTGCCTGCTCCCGTCAGATGGGCCTTAGGGATGTGCTACTGTAAAAGCAAGGCTTTTTGCAAAAGCCAAGGAAGCAAGAGTGTGAGTTGGAAGATGGGCTTTCCCTTTTGTTCAGAAGCCACTTGCAAGGGATTTTGCTCTAGAGCAGTGGTTCTCAACCTTCCTAATGCCGCGACCCTTTAATACAGTTCCTCATGTTGTGGTGACCCCCAGCCATAAAATTATTTTCGTTGCTACTTCATAACTGCAATGTTGCTACTGTTATGAATCATAATGGAAATATCTGATGTGCAGGACGTATTTTCATTGTGACAAATTGAACATAAAGCACAGTGATGAATCACAAAAACAACATGTAATTATATATGTGTTTTCCGACGGTCTTAGGCGACCCCTGTGAAAGGGTCGTTCGACCCCCAAAGGGGTCGCGACCCCCAGGTGGAGAACCGCTGCTCTAGAGGTATGTGCTGAGATATCGACAACAGGTGAGGCTTCTTGACCTTGGAGAGGGTTAGCCTGCAAATTGGGGGAAATGTAAACATCTGCATGAAAAACATGAAGCAATCGAGAAAAAAATTCTTGAGTTACATGCATTCTGCTCATCAAGGAAGACTTCCTAGAAGTGATCCATCTGGGGAGGGAGGGCAGACAGGTGGAGGGTAGAGGATGAGCGGAATAGCTAGGTAGGATCTCAGGAATATGTAGACACTAGTTAGACTTCATAATTTTGAAGCCTAACTAGTAATAATAGCAATAACAATAATGCGCAGTTGTTTCTATGCCTTATCTAATATTAACCTTAGCAATGACCCGCCAAGGGAAGAGTTAGGATCCCCATTCAGATGAGGTAACTGAGGTTCAGAAAGGGTAAGTTGCCCTGGGCCACACAGGCAGTCCATGATTGAAACCCGAATCTACTTCCAGAGCCCCAGTTCTTAGCCATGTTAACTGATTGCCTTCTGGATTTTGCTGCTTATAACCCATTCCCCTCATGTATAGAGATGTATGGGCCATTAGCAAAGCATTTGCAATTAGCAGCTACCGTGCAATTGGCCAGGATGTGAGGTCATGTCTAAAGTAGCCTAAAATATACAAGGCAGGAAGCACAGGCCACAGAATAGAAGCAGGATGTTAAATAGGAAAAAATAAAAAATAAAAAGAGGTAAAAGCAGAAGATATTTGCCATCCGTGATGGAGAGGTAAGAGAGTGGGTCTTTATACAGTCCAGAGGCAGCTGGTTGTCGAAGTTTAGCATTTGAGTTGGTATAAATGTGTGTCCAAGCGTAGAGCTGAGTGTGCCTAGGAATCCATTCCAAAGCAATTTTCTGTGATGTGGGGACCAATTCCCAATTTGTGTTTTCCCTACCAATTTTCTTGTTCACAAGAGCTGGAGGTTGAGTGTGGCTTTCTGAACAGGTGCCTTCAAGGCCCTGCCCTCCTGGGAAGCATGCTTCCTGCAACCAGGGTCCAGAGGCGATGCCCCCCCCCCCCCCCCCACCGTCTCCATTGGCTGGGACAGAGTAACCTTCAGTAGCAGCCTAAGAATGGAACTGTGACTGTAGCTAGGATACTGCCGAAGCATGAATAATTGTGACGAGGCCTGAAAGATAAGTCACGGAATGATGCCAAACAGATTTCTGAAAAGATGATCCCTGGTCCTAGCAGCTGCCAGAAAATGCTGAGGTCACTAAAGGTCAAGATGCAGAGAGCCTCCCCAGAGAGGGTGAGAGCCTCAAAAGCAAAAGGTAATGAGATCAAGTCCCCTGAGGTCGCCGGTGCTGAGTGGTGTAGTCCACACATGACTTGCTCTGCCCAACAGACCCCTTGCCATTCTCTCTCATCATTAACTCTTACCTTTCTCCAGACTTGGCTAGAACATCCCAAGGCTGCCCCAGCCCCATCTGTGACAGTGACACTTGTAGAAGACAATCTTGTCCATTCTGAACTTTGGTCTCAAAGTTGTAATTTCTTTCTTAAATGAGAAAACAAATCTCACAATGGCTAGTATTATTGACGGTCAGCGGTAGATATTTGCACTTGTTAGACAACCGGAGGACAAAGAAATAAGAGGACATCAACAATGCAGACGTATGTGAGGATCATTAGCCGATGGTGGCTGTGTCCGTTTTGTACAGGATTTTCTGTGCGTGACCACTGGTTATCCCTCTAGCAGTAATGTGTGTGACGCAGAACCTGGAAAAGCAAAACAGTGAAGAAGCCTCAATTGTCCAGCTTGTGTGAGGGTGATTATGAATATTTGAAGTCCGGAGATCTCCCTCAAGCTTCACATCAGCCAGTAGCTTCCCCATTCATCCTGACCAGAGCTGCTCAAATCTCCCAAGTGATGGTATTTGCCTCTTGCTTTCTAGCCCTTCTGTTCTTGTTGGTAAATGGGTAGGAGCCATGACTTGGATGACCCAAAGCAGCTAGGAGAAAGGTAGAAGAGAAGACATAAAGAACCCCGGTATTTCACAGAGAAGATGGACTGATGCACATACACCATAAATAGCCTATAGTGGATTCAGTTACCTTGTTTTTTGGCTCATCCCAGTACCCTGAGAAAGGAACTAAAGGGGCAGGAGAGTTGTGCAGCGTGCAAGCAATGGAGGAGATGCTGACTTGGCAGCTCTTGTCTCCCATCCTCACCCTAAAAAGGGCCGGCGAGGTGGCTCAGTGCAGTGTGTGTGTTAGTGGATAAGATAACATCTACCCTCTCCAGATACAAGGGGTAATGACCCCATAGATGGGAGTGAGGAAAGTCCTGAGACTCCCTCACCTATAGCCAGAAAGCGGTGAAGGTGTAGAGGTAAGTGGGTCAGTTGAGGGTGTCATTGGGGTGTTTCTGGAGGGCAAAGTCTCCCTGACTTTGGAGTTAGCAGCTATGGATTTGAATTTTTTATTCTGCTGGTTGACCTTGGGCAAGTTACTTATCCTCTCTGAATCCATTTCATTTCCTCAGCTGGAATTCTCTGTCCCTCACAGGGCTGTTGTGAGGACTAGGTTTGAAGGGAGAAGTTCTATGAAGTTCTGTGTGCAAGGACGAGGTTAAATCCGAGTGGGAAAGTCTTACTGCACCTGCCTGGCACACAGGAGCTGCTCAAAGAAACCAACCCAAACCATGGCTCTCCTCGTATGATTTGAATTACTAAGAACTAGCCAATCAAGTCATATCAAAGAGGAGAGCACTCCTTCTCCAGCACAGTAGGAGTATTGATCGTCATTGTGATGGCATGTCCCTAGCCAGCTCTCAGGTTTGGGAAGGCGCACTGAGCAACTGGGAAATGTTTCCCAAGGCATATCTTGATTTTGAAGTCCATATTGACATCATCGCCCATTCTTCTTAATTGCATGCTTCGTTGACATAAACAGAATTTTTGCTTATTTCTAGTCAGCAGAAATTGGGAAAGTAGGCCTTTTAAGCCAATACAATTACCCTTTGACCTGTGGAAAGTTTGATCCAGCCAGTTTGTAGAGAAAGCCCTCATGAGCCAAGATTTTCCTAGATGACTGATGGGGCAGAATGGACAGGAATGAGAGAAACAGACAATCCATTGTGGTTTACATATTGGACATACCCACATACACCTCTAAGTGTAAATGAACTTCCCCTGGTGAGATGTGAATGATTTAAGATTTTCCGATCTCTGTCCCTTCCTTAAATAACAAGTGGATCGTGTAGAGAAAAGAGCCACGCTTTCTCAGTGCTTTAGAATAAGGGAGGGTCATTTAAATAGAGTTTCTTCTTATTGATTTTTTTAAAGGAATCAGATGCAGTCATCCTGAAAGAAGTTTAGGTGGTATTGATAGATTCCCCCCCCCCCTCCATCTAGAAGATGCATAAATTCATCTGTTTCTCGATTCCCAGGCTGAACTGAATGCATTTAGATCTTCAATTTGGGGTCTTTTTATCAAGAACACACATTAACTGATCCCTTTCTTTCTTTTACAAAAAAATTTCAATACCTATACAATTACACAAAGACAAAGGAGCCTGTGCTTTGTGACTGTGTGTGATACTGTCAAGCTTGACTTTGATTAGGGCTTACTTCTGGTCGAAACAGATGTTTGAGGGCTCAGACGCCTCTCAGAGCTCAGTTCCATTGTGTGCAGAGCAGATCAGTAGCTTCTGAGGTGGAACATCCATGTGGCAGCCAGGATGGCATCATGGGAGAGGCACAGAAATGTCCCCCTGGCCCCCAGATATCTTGCTTACAGCTGCAGTGCCTTTGGCCTTTGCTGTTCAGGCATTATTTCCACCAGGCTGGCACAGAAATGCAGATATGTGACATTACTGCAGTATTTTGTCATTATCACATTAACATGGATAAACTTGCCAGATGAACAGGAGCCTGATGAGGGTGGAGGGATATGCATCTTAAAATTTTACTTTGTGCTTTTGGCATGGATAAATAAAAAAGTTCTAGAATATAGGGTGGTTGCCTGAGGGTCTGGAGGGACTGGACAGCTGGAAGTAAGACCACTCCATGTGGGGATGGTGGGTGCCAGCGTGCCACCTTCCCTGACCTCACTCACAGTCCTCAGCTCTGACCCCCAGGGCCCACTGAGATGCCAGAGGGAAAGGGCTTTTCGGAAGGAGGTTGATGAGGCTGGATGGAAAATAGAGAATAGTTGAGAACTTGTGAATGTCAGGAAAGGGTGGTGGGGGACTCAAGGTTGGATCAAGTCCTTTGGTTTATTTTATTTTTTTACAAATATATTTTATTATTTTTTTACAGAGAGGAAGGGAGAGGGATAGAATTAGAAACATCGGTGAGAGAGAAACATCGATCAGCTGCCTCCTGCACACTCCCTACTGGGCATGTGCCTGCAACCAAGGTACATGCCCTTGACCAGAATCGAACCTAGGACCCTTGAGTCCGCAGGCCGACGCTCTATCCACTGAGCCAAACTGGTTAGGGCAAGTCCTTTGGTTTATATGCAGGTGCCCTCAGAGCTGTGGAGCAGTGACGTGGGACAGACCACCAGGGTACCTGGTAGAGATGCCCATGCCCAGGACTTTATTTCAGCAAGAAGCACTTACCAAAATCCTATGTGCCAAGCCAGAGACGTAACAATGAATACGACATGGACTCTGACCTCGTAATTTCTAAACAAAGGAATGTTTGGGTAATTTTTAGCTTGTGCTAATGCAACCTGGCATGTGAAAATACCTATGAAGGTTGTACACGTGTCATGCCTGTAGCTGAAACTCTTCAAGTTAATTGCCTTGTTTTCCTGGCAGGAAACAGCTCATAACCACACACATGACTTGAGCCAGGAAATCAGCTTCAGCTTAATCAATATTTAGAGTGTGATGTGTTGATAATCAGTGTTGGTTTAGTACATAGCAGAGGTAGCCACAGCTCATGGTGTAGCAGCTGCCCGCTGGGTCGGCTCCAACCCACGAGATGCCAACTTCCTGCATTGCATAGGTGCCCAAAGGACTGAAGATTATAACACCTTCTTGAGGGGTTTAGACCATGTTCCTACAGCTACGATATGGTGACTTTATGGTCCTGCCTGCCTGGGGCCAGCACACCTGTGTCAGAGTCAGAAAACATTGCCCAGTCCCTGAAGTTGTTTTTCTCCAGTACCCCAGCTGTCAGTCAGGCTTTTCCCACTTCTCGAATGATCTTTCTCAGTCCAGGCAATTTTACCTCTTTGCCCAGTCTAGCTCCAATGTCTCATCCTGCTTAGATCTTTCTTGAGAGAAACAATAGCAAGACGTCAACACCACCACCAGGGAACCTTAGTGAAATAACAAATCAAGCCCCAGCAACTACACATGTAGGAAATTATGCCTAATTGGATTATTCATCTCATTTCTCCTATATGCTCATAATTCCTTTAAAAAAGTATGTCTTCTGTCACTTTGTGTTCTTCCGAACGCTATCTGAATAAAGGTTTGGTAATCTAGAAGAGTGGTGGTCAAACTATGGCCCACGGGCCTGTCCAACCAGCCGCCTGTTTTCGTAAATAAACAGCGCTGCACTGGATGACAGTCAAGTTTATTGGCTCCTGAGTTGACGTGGCTGCTCTCTCGATACCACGGCAGAGGGGAGTAGCTGCGATGGACACCGAGTGGCCCCCAAACCTAAAATATTTACCGCGTGGTCCTTTGTTACAGGAAAAGCCTGCTGATCTCAAATCTAGAATAGTGCCATCCAGGAGAAGTATGATGTGAGCCACCAACGCAAGCCACCTGTGTAATCTCAAAATTTCTAGTAGCAACATAAAACAAGTAAACTGAAAAAGGTGGAATTAATGCTGGTAATATGGTTTATTTAACTTACGGTATTCTAATATCATCTCAGCATTATTCATGAGCTACTCTGCACCCTTCTTTGTATTGGTTTTGAAGTCCAGGGTATATTTTACGCTGATGACACCCCTCAATGTGGACCAGCCACATTCCGAGTGCTTAACATGACTTGTGGCCTCGGTATTGGCTCGCATACAGCCAGAACCCATAAGCCTTGGATTTACTTTTACTGCACCTGGAAGCAGGCGGAAATACAATAATCTTCCTAGAAGTATGTGGAGGTTCCCTTTAAAACAGAATTTCGCGTGAAGGCCCTGGGGAGGGTCTGTAGTCAGGTGTCCTGTACCTTCTTCATTCTCATCTGTCACCACCAATCTGCAGTGATGAGCCGAGGTCTGGAAAGTCATGGGCCATCAGGCAGAACTGAAACCATGCTCAGCACATTGCACTTACTAACGCAGAAAAGTGGCTGGTGCATTTTTAGGAATAAGATGTAAAATAATGGCCCTAGCTCAGAGGTCGGCAAACTGTGGCTTGCGAGCCACATGTGGCTCTTTGGCCCCTTGAATGTGGCTCTTCCACAAAATACCACGTGCGGGCGCGCACGTACGGTGCGATTGAAACTTCGTGGCCCATGTGCAGAAGTCGGTTTTCGGCCTGGGCGAGTCTATTTTGAAGAAGTGGCATTAGAAGAAGTGGAGGATGTCTGTCGGGCAGGCGACAGGAGACGCGGCGCAGGCGGGCCGCGGGATTCAAGTTGAGTGAGACTGGTTACAAGACGAGTGTGGATGGGAGAGTTGGAAGGGGTCAACCTCAGCGAACGTACCTCAATCAGATTGAGGACATTTTTAGCAAAGGCCAGCTTAGGAGTACCCTACTTAAGTAAATAACTATTTACCTACCTATATAGTTTAAGTTTAAAAAATTTGGCTCTCAAAAGAAATTTCAATCGTTGTACTGTTGATATTTGGCTCTGTTGACTAATGAGTTTGCCGACCACTGCCCTAGCTGGTTTGGCCCAGTGGATAGAGTGTCAGTCTGCAGACTGAAGGGTCCTGGGTTCAAGTCCAGTCAAGGGCACATACCCAGGTTGCGAGCTCAATCCTCAGTAGGGGGCATGCAGGAGGTAGCTGATCAATGATTCTCACCATTGATGTTTCTCTCTCCCTCTTCCTTCCTCTCTGAAATCAATAAAAAGTATATTCTAAAAAAGAAAAGGAGCCGGGCTTCTGGGCTTGCCTCTGCTAAGCCACCAGCTCGGTGATGTTGGAGACTGTCACCTCTTGGTTGCATTTCGTTGTCCAAAACTTGGGGTGGGCTGGCTCGTCACCAAGGGCTCACCCGCTCTAACATTCTCTACTTCTAATTATAAGACTATTTTTATATCTGTTCTCCCTCCACCCCTGTAATTTGGAAGTATAAATGAGAACCTAAAACAACTCAACCTCTTCCTGAGGGGTGGACAGTTGGACTTTATACATTTCTTCCCATAGGCTTCCCATCACGAATCAAAGAGAATGGCCAGCCTTTCTAGTCTCCCTCCTCAATTTGCAAAAGTCATATTTTTCATTTTTATTTTTTAGGACTGATGATGCTTCCCTCTCTGCCCTCATTTTGGGGAATGTTCATGTAGTACAAAATTAAATTGATATGTAGGGATGGCCAGTGCTGGTCTCTCTCTTACCCTGTCTCCTGGTCGCCTCGTCCTTCTCTGTATGGGCATCCAGTGCTATGTACCCAAGCAAGTATGTCTATATTTCTTCTTCTTCTTTCGAACCCAAATGGTAATTATGAACTTTGAAGTTCAAAAATAAATAAATAAAATAAATAAACCTTGAAGATCATCCTGTTTTCTGTGCAAGAAGATCTTTGTCCTGTCACTAGCTGTATTGTACTCCAGAAGGAGATGCATTGTAATTTGCCTAACCAGCCCTGTCTTAATGGGCATTTAGCTTTTCCATCTTTTGCTGTTATAACCAGTGCTGCAGTGAAAAGCTGTATGTACATGATTTCCACAGATTTGGTTATCTTTGTAGGATAAAGTCCTAGAAGAGGAATTATTGGGCCAGGGGGCGGTGCAGTTATACCTTTGGTAGGCATGGCCTGATTGCAGTCCATAGGGGTCAACCCACCAGCAGGATATGAGGGCCATGCTGCCCTCCACTCTAGCCGCTACCATGCGTTATTGGGCTTTCTGATGTCTGTGACTCTACCAGGTTCCAAATGGCATCTCAGTTCACTTTCAATGTGCATTTATTTCTCTTACTAGGAGTGAGAATTTACTTGTCAATGAACTCAGTCGTTTGCTCATTTTTCTTGCTTGGCAGCTTTGCTTCTGATTGTTGACTGTCAGTGCTTGAAAATAGAAACACCATCCCCTTTTACAGAAAGTTTCTGTGGTTCTTTGCCATCAGTCGAATAAAAGTCAACATTCTTTGGGTGGGGATTCAACGTCCTCCAGAATCAGGATCCTGTCTTATTTTTTCAACCTCATAGCCTCACGTCCTTTCTATTCTCTGGCCAAACCCAGCTGCTTGCTTGCCCCCATAATGCATCTGCATTTTCCTGCCTTCTTGCCCCTACTCAAGCTGGTCATAGTACTTTCAGTGTCTTCCCTTTGCCTCTCTACTTAAAGAACTTCTCTTTCCCTAACCGGTTTGGATCAGTGGATAGAGCATCGGCCTGCAGACTCAAGGGTCCCAGGTTCGATTCTGGCCAAGGGCAAGTACCTTGGTTTCGGGCACATACCCAGTGGGGAGTGTGCAGGAGGCAGCTGATCGATGTTTCTTTCTCTCATCGATGTTTCTAACTCTCTATCCCTCTCCCTCCCTCTCTGTAAAAAATCAATAAAATATATATTTTTTTTAAAAAAAAGAACTTCTCTTCATCCCTCAAAGCCCAAATGAAATATCATTCCTTCCATAACACTTGTCCTGGACACCCCGGTCAGAGTTACTTTCACCTGGGGCTGTGTTCCTTTAGGGCTGGTATATAGTTTAGACTGAGGACAGGCCAGGTTCTGCTTTGTATTACAACTTTTTGTAAACACGATTCCTTGATACCATCTTTCTGTCTTAGCCACCTTGGCCTCTCCCACACCCCTAAACCAGAAGTGAAGAAAGGGCTCCCTAGTTCACCCTTCTTTGGAGAAGACTAAAGTGACCTTTTAAAAAAAATTGTGCTAAAAATATTCATAGTATAAAATGTTGCCATTTTAACCATTTTAACCGTAGAACTCAGTGACCTTAGAGTACATTCACTGTGTTGTGCTACCATCACCACCACCCATCTCCAGACTCTTCATCTCGCAAAACTGAAAATGTGCCTGTTAAACAGTCATTCCTCTTTCTCCTCTTCCCCCAGCCCCTGGCAACCGCCATTCTACTTTCTGTGTCTATGAATTTAGACTACTCTAGGGACCTCATATAAGTGGAATCATACAGTGTTTATTCTCTTGTGACTAACTTATTACACTTAGTAAAATGCCCTTAAAGTTCATCCAATTGTAGCATGTGTCAGAATTTCCTTCTGTTTTGAGGCTGAATAATATCCCATTGTGTGTAGATAATGCTTTTGTTTATCCATTCATCTGTTGATAGGCTTTGGGTTGTTTCCACCTTTTAGCTATTACGAATGATGCTGCTGTATGGGTATATGTCTATGGACATATCTCTTCAAGCCCCTGCTTTCAACTCTTTGGGGTCTAATACACCCAGAAGTAGAATTGCTGGATCATATGGTAATTCTTGTGTAATTTTTTGAGGAATCACTGTACTGTTTTCCACAGCAGTTGCCCCATTTTACATTCCCACCAGCAATACACAGGTTCCTGTTTCTCTACATCCTTTCCAACACTTGTTTGTCAGTTTATTTGATAATATATTTTTATTGATTTCAGAGACGAAGGGAGAAGAAGAGAGAAATAGAAACATCAATGATGAGAGAATCATTAATTGGCTGCCTCCTGCACGCCCCACACTGGGGGTTAAGCCCACAACCTGGGCATGTGCCCTTGACTGGAATGGAACCTGGGACCCTACTGAGCCAAACCAGCTAGGGCTGTTTGTTTTTATAGTAGCCACACTGACGGGTGTGCCGTGGTCCCAAGTAACCTTTTTGTGATTGTGTTTGGGGTGCCTGAATTACAAAGTCAGATTTAGGAGATCTCTCTTAGCACCTATACATCACACCCAAAACATTGCCTTGACTTCATGACCAAACTTTCCAGGTTTCTTCTGGAACAAATGTCCACATGGAGAGGGCTGGGTCATTCAGAGAACCAGATAAATAACCAGGCAAACATAACCTCTCCTGGCACATGTTGTACCTACCAGCCACGGTGAAAGGATCAGACAACACAGTCTGTGGTCCCTGCATGCCCGTGTGTGATTTGGAGCAGCAGCAACCTCCTGCTGGTCCATCCATCATGCGTGCTTGTCCTGGCTCAGAACTTACGGAGAAAATGAGGCCGGGTTGGAGTCCCCGCCATGTTCTCTCTCGGGTGCACTTTGAGCTCTTCTCCAGCCCTCTGCTTTGGCTGCTGCTCTCCGGCATTTGCAGTCAGGACAATAGTTTGGAAATGTCTGAAGCCCGATTGTTCTCTTTTTCACTCAAAGGCAGACTCATTGTGCCTGGATGTGTTATGAACTGGCTCCTCCGTTTGGAAACCAGCTCTGGAGTGACTGCCACGCAGTTTGAAAGGCACGTTCTGATCAGCAGATGCTACTGAGTCTGGGGAGAGAGTTAATGTGGCCTAATCTTCATGTGTATTTGTGTGTGTGCGTGTGTTGGTTTTTCTCCAGTTGCTCAGTAGTGATTTCGACATCTTTTATCTTCCTCATTCGTTGCTTTATGGACATGGATTTTTTTTATCCCAGGAAAATCATGATCCACATATCTCTCTATATAAAAGCCTAAGTGACCTTTACAAACGGAGGACTGGCTAGTAGCTATGATATGCACTGACCACAGGGGGCAGATGCTCAACGCAGAAGCTTCCCCCTGGTGTCAGTGTGCTCCCACAGCTAACCTCCCGCGGTCCCTCCCCCCGGCTGGCTGGCCCTAATTGGCCCTGATCACCGGCCAGGCCAAGGGACCCCACCCATGTACAAATTCGTGCACCGGGCCTCTAGTCTGTTAATATGATCATTTTTAAACTTTATCTCATTTTTCTTTTCAGAATTTTGTGCCATCTTGGGGCCGGCAGACCTCCCTGACGACGTCAGTGATATCCAACACTGAGCAGAGCGTGGCTTACAAAGACTTCATTTATTTCACTGTCGTTGAAGGAAATGTTCGCAACATTTCTGAAGTCTCGGTTGAGTATTTGTGCTCCCAGCCTTGCGTTGTCAGTTTGGAAGCGGTTGTCTCATCTGAGTTCAGGAGTAGCATTCCTGTGTACAAAAAACGGTGGAAGAATGAGAAGCATCTTCACACCAGCAGGACACACTTGGTGCAGGTGAAATTTCCGAGCATCATGGTTTACAGAGATGACTATTTCATCAGACACTCCATTTCCGTGTCGGTGGTGATACTCCGCGCCTGGATTACTCACAGATACACTGGTGGAGACGTGAATGTTAAATGGGACGAAAACTTGCTACACGCTGTCGCGAAGAATTATACTCTGCTGAAGACGGTCCCGCCTTTTGAGCGCCCTTTCAAAGACCATCAAGTGTGCCTTGAGTGGAACATGGGTTATATTTGGAACCTTCAGGCAAACAAGATTCCCCAGTGTCCTCTTGAAAATGGTAGGTCACTTGCCTTGCCAGGAACCTAATTCATTTCTTCAGATAGCCTGTACCATAAGAGGGGCAGGGGAAAATTCTTATATTAGCAGTTGGGGGAGACTGAGGGAAATGGAGCCTGTAATTTTAGACTCTGGGGATGAAAGGGGAAAAGTGGAAAGGTGAGTTGAGGAGAGGAGAAAGAGTTGGAGAGAATAGGACTGAAGGTGAAAGAGAGAGAGGGACAGAGGGGCCATGGAAGAGGGACCTTGAGAGGTTTGGAGGTTTGAAGTTGGAAAGGAGCATTAATGCTACTGGAACAAGCATTGGGAAGATCTTCCTCCCGTCTCCCCTCAAACACCCTTCAGCGTCAGTGAGCTTTAGTGTAGCATTGCTTCCCAGCCAAGCAGACCTGGCTTCCTCTCCTGGCTCTTCCACTTTCCTTCTGCCTGTGTAATTTTGGAACTCTTGGAGCCTCAGTTTTCCTCTCTGTAAAGTGGGAATACTAAATAACAATTCTCTCAGAGCAATGTTGTGAGAATTAAATGAGTTGTAATTTGCTTAGCACATAATGAGCACTCAGTGAAAAGTAGCCGTGATGATGGATGATAGAGTCCAAACTCTGCATTTTATCCTAAATGCCACATGGGCACAGCCTCTGAAGGATCCGTACACGTGGCTCCTGTGCCCTTCTTCAGTCTCCCTTAAGCACTGGCGTTGGACCTCTGACTACACAGTTAGAAGAAGGGGTCTGAATATCACTCTGTTGGTGACAGGGGTACCTTGCTCTGCTGAGTGTCTGCCAGCTCTTCTCTGTACCCTGCAATGGGGAGCCATCCTGGGCATGCTCCCAGGAACCACCCAGGTCTAGTAGCGTTTCCCAAAGTGTGGCTCTAAGACACACTGTAATAGAATAAACCAGTCAGGACTCTAGCTGCAAATGCAAATTCCCAGCTCCCATCCATACAGACTCAGTCAGACTCTGTGGGAGCAGGGCCCTGGAATCAGCATTTACACATTCTCATGACTGTTCTGATAGGACTCCAAGGTGTGAGAACCTCTGGACCAGGGCTGGAGCTGAGGGAACTTTGATCTAGAATTACTGTGGCCAGACCCAGGCAGGGTTGGTGGGTGGAGGAAATCCATGAGCCTGTGACCGCAGACCCTTCCACAGGAAGGGCCTGACACCTCCTGATCTTCTAGAGGACTGGTGAGGGGCAAGGTGGCTTAAGGACACGGGGAAACAGCATTTCCTGGGGCTACCCTCACATAGCCCCACATATAATGAAAACTTCAAGGCCTGCGCAACTATATAGAATAGCCTGTCAGAGGCCACTTTCCATAGAACCAACACTTTTGGCATTAAGAAAATACTATTTTGAGATAATTACAGATTCATAGGAAGTTGCAAAAATGGTAACAATTCTATGTATCCTTCTCCCACCCTCCAGCTGCCCCTAATGGTGATGTCATCCATAGTGAGAGCATGGTATGGAAACCAGGGAAGGGGAAACTGACATGGAGCTAAAACTCTTAACTACAGGGCTTTATTCAGTCTATCTATCTATCTATCTATCTATCTATCTATCTATCTATCTATCTATCTATCTACCTATCTATCTATATTTGATTTATTTCAGAGAGGAAGAGAGAGGGAGAGAGAGATAGTAACATCAATGATGAGAGAGAATCATTGATCGGCTGCCTCCTGCACTCCCCCAACTGGGGATCGAGCCCGAAACCTGGGAATGTGTCCTGACCAGGAATCAAACTGTGACCTCCTGGTTCATAGGTCAATGCTCAACCATTGAGCCATGTTGGCTGGGCCAGACTCCACCTCTTTCTTTGAGCACTTTTGTGTGTGTGCAGAGTTCTGTACAATTTTATCCTACGTTTTGTTTTAATCTCCGTGTTCTGTGTCTGGCTTATCCCGTGTGTGTGTGGTGCTTTAAGTATGAGATGCCTGGAAGCAGAAGGCGAATCCCTTTCCTGCGTGTGTGCGCGTCGAGTGTGGGGTGGGTAATTATTGTTGAGATCGCGGAACGGCATGCATTTTGATGATCGGTGCACATCCCTCTCCCAGTCAGAAGCCCGTCCCAGCGTTCGTCTGGGTGGCCTTCTGCAGGGGGACCTGGTTTGTTAAGGAGAAGGAGGCAGGGGGCACACACAGCCACAGTTTTGCTTTGCCTTCGATTTTGTCAAGATTTAATGGCTTAATGATTCCATTGCGTGTTTGGCCAGATCACATATTTCTCATTAAAGAATGACTGGATTGCAAGCTGGAAGTTTTCAAATGAAGTTATTTACAGCCTGGCTGAGTTCTTGGGGCACCTGATCATAGCCTTATAATGTTTTTCTTGGCCCTTCCCACATTCACAGGGCTCAGGTTTTTCTCCCCATTTCTTCGGACCATGACTTGTGGGGGCGAGAACCGATCTAATGCAAGCATAACAGAGCAAAACCGTTTCTAAGAGTCAGAGCCACTGAAAATGGGGGGGAGGGGGCTCGTGCACACCAGCTCTGCTTACACGGCTGTGATTTGTTCACCATGAATGGGGAACGTTTCCTCTCCCTCCCCACCTTTAAGAGAATCAAAAGAGCAGCCCTGTGGAAAGTGCCCATGACCTCTGTTCTCAACCTCAGCTGTGTGGGGGCCAGAGGTCAGGCCTCTGGCTTGGCTGTGCAGAGGCCAGGTGCCAGGCCTCTGGCTTGTTCTTTGCAGGGACTCCTGAGGAACGTGAGTCACGTCCGAACAACAAGATGGCATTGGGGAGCCGCGTGGCACCTTTCACGTCGGGTCCCTGCCTGTAGCCGGCACTGGTGGCAGGTGTGGGGAATGGTTTCTGTGTCAAGTGCCTGGTATCCTATATGAGGGCGCTGCCTCTGGACTGAAGTATCTCCTTTATGCTTTCATTTTCTTTTTCCTTTATAAAGAGAGCGAGCCACAGTCCCTGTGTGCAGTGGTGCCGTGGGTAAGGCTGGAGTGACCGTGCACCAATGGCCAAGGCGAGGCTGTGCCCACGCACACTCCTCTGCAGCTGATCTCCTTTGCCAGGACCCGTCCCAGGCCAGGCCGGGGGTCTGATTTTCGGTAGAGATGCAGCAGACCTTTGTCCAGCCCTGCTGCGAAAACTTACCCTGGGTCAGAAGTGGGCAGCCTCTCAGGACACCTGCGTGCCCGGGCTCGGCCACCTGCATGCTGGTGCACCTGTTCCTGCTACATTCCAGGCGCATGGGCCATAGGTGGCCAGGTACACCACGCCTGTGGCTCTGCATACTACTGTCCACTTCCTTAAGGGAGGGGACCAGGCCTTAGCTGTGGTCCCTCACCCATCACATGTGTGCCTGATTCATGCGTGAACTCACCCAGAGAGAGAAATCCACCACCCAGGCGGGTAGCTGTAGGCCCATCAGACTTCTCTTCCTATCACGTCCTACTGTGAGAGGCCAGCCAGGCCTGTTCCCTCTGTCTTCAGACTTTATGGCATATTCAGTTTCCTCTCACCACCTGCATTGCTGTCATGTGGTCTAAACCGCCTCGGTCTCTGTCTGGACTGTGGCCACGGCCTGCAGGTCTGGCCTCCCAGCTTTGCCTCCTCCCCCACATAGCAGCCAGTGCCAGCAGGTTCCACCACCTCCCGCGGGCAGTTGCTGCTATGCCAGTCACCAAAGGTCAGCCCGTGTCGCTTACCGTGGCCGGTGGAATCTGTTCCTGTCCCCTTCCCGCCCCATCTCCTGCCATGCTTCTCGTGCCCACCTGTTCTAGCCCCGGGAGCCTGTTTGCTTCTCCACGAATGTACCAAGTTCTTTCCCACTTTGGGGCATTTGCATTACTGCTCCCTCCTCCTAAGATGCTCCTTCCCCACCTCTCTTACCTCATCATACCTCTGCACAGATGGCATCTCATCAGACATGACTTCCCTGCCCACCTTATCTAAGACAGCGGCCCCGCCCCTGCCACCCCACCCCGCTGTTATCACCTTTCTTTTCCTTCATCGCCTTATTGCCACTGAACATTGTATGACTACCTGCTGTTGCTTTTTGTTGGTTGCGTGCCTTCATCCCAGAAACGCAAGTTCCGCAAGGCCAGGGCCCTGGATTGTTTTGTTCCAGTGGCACAGCGCCTGTGGGTGTCAGGTGCACAGTGACTATTTGTCGCTTGAGTGATGAGACTGAGTAATGAATGCTCTTCGCCAAGGGGCAAGGACCTTTCTCTTATGCTTATGTGTGACCGTCACACTGTGACAGCATCCTCACTCTTCCGTGTTCCCACATTAGGGAGCGTGTGGGGGTAGGCGGTGGCTGCGCGCCTTCCCTGGGCTCCATGCACACACTCTCACTGCAGTTTCCCAGGTGGGGCCCCTGTGGACTGTGCTGGTTAAGGCTGCAGCCTTCGGGCCAGCAATCCTCCTTTGCAGCCACACGTGAGCTCGCCTGCACCCTGTGCGCCTGCCCTTGTACTGAGTCTGATTAGTTTGATTCTGCACCCCTATGCCTTGGCTAAAGCAGGTCCTTTTACCTGGATAGCTGCCACCCCCGACTCCCACTCCCCACCAACATCTCCCCCCATTGCCACCTTCCATGTCTTCCTGGCAAAATTATGCCCACATTTCAGTAGGCAGCTTGAATTTCAACCCTTCCCCCACCCCACCTCGAAGCATTTTTCTTTTCTTTCGGATCCCCACAATCAGAAATGAACTCTCCACCCTGTGGCCTCCCCTAGCCCTCTGTTGTTCCACCTCCCCATATGATGTGTGTCATGTTCAATTTAGACAAAGGTTGATTGAGTACCTGCTATGTACCAATTTCTTTACTAAATCTGGGCACTCAAAAATGTAGACACCATCTTTCCCTCTTTTTAGGTGATTATGCAGGAGGTACATACAGCTACCAATAGAATAGCTACTTCCCATTACTGCCAGGTGCTGTGTGAAAGGCTTTCAGTGGGTATCTAATTTAGATCTGCCCAGTGCTCTGAGATGTCATATTTACAGAGCAGGAAACGGACTCAGAGAGATAGAGTAATTTGTCTAAGGTCACACAGCTATTCACGATGGAGCTGGGATTTGAACCCAAGTAGTTGGGTTCCCAAATGCTACACTTAACCATTAGTCACTACTGGGTGATGCTACGGAGCTCTTCATTAAAGTCATTCATTCATTGAAAAATGTTA